>NC_041828.1:4267835-4590352 GCF_900964775.1 Scleropages formosus | reverse complement strand
CCGCCCATAGCTGCTTCATTCTTTTGCAGATAAGATCTCTTGGACTCATACAATGCACAAGGCTCCATTACTGAGCTCACGTTGAGGTCCATGCTCCCGCTGCGCTCCAATCTTCACATCTCTCCCGGAAGCTCAGACTAACTCGGTGCACGTTCATGTGTTCAATTTTCAATTATTTCCGACATCTGCGCGCCCACCTGTCATACAAAAGTCGTAATCTGTGATTTCTACAGAGCGCAGTGTCTTTGTGTCCAATAAATTCAGGTAACGCAGCCAAATGATCTGCTGAATAGTCGTTCTGAGGCCACCTCTCTTGTTGATCAATATACTGATCATCAGAAGTATTTATCGAGTAAGGTGACATAATCACATTAACTGTGTCCGAGAAACACACCTCGAAAAGTTGACAGAAAGATCTTTAATACATAATATGTATGTCGTTTGATTCTGAAGGGCAGCAGTCCTGACACTCCGGCATCTGGTATGTTCTCTCAGCGGTGGAAAGTCAATATTTTGTCATCTCCTCTGCCTGCCTCTTTTCTCTCATGCCGAAGCACGTGCTGTTATCCTCTGCTGCCGCTGTGACGGTCACACCAGACCTGAGTGCTGTTGCCGTGACGATGCGACAATGTACCAAGCTCCCTTCATTAGCTTCTCTGTGCCATCAGCCGTGTTGGGTGTCCTGGGCAGGCCAGTCTGTGGGGGATCCTTAGACGCTACACATGAGATGAACCCGATACCTATGAAGATAATATATGCAGTAAATGGATCAGACAAGATGGTCATGCAGTGGTTAAGGAGCTCAGTCCTGGTTGAATGGGGTACTTCAACTCTCTGCCTTATTGGCTTTGGCCCACCGCGCAGCTGCAGTGCTGAAATTGTTCCCTGTAAACTGTCCCTGATGACAGCACGCTGGCGATACTCCTCAGTAGACTTGGTTTTCACCTTGACACAGCATTCTTATCAGCCCCCTCTTTCTGGCACCAGGGCCACTCTCACGGACTGTTCACACAAGTCTGTTTATTCCCCTATTAAGCTGCACAGGACGGCCTTTCCCTTTGAAACAGAACATTCAATGGCTCCCTCCGCAGGGGGGACCATGTCTTTAGTGCAGTGCGACACATTGCTTGCTGGGGGGGGTGGAGCCTAGGCAACTGTTAAAGAGGTAAAAGATTTGTAACCGGTTAGGTGACATCTGTTGCACATATACCTCCCAGGAGATCTTATCTTGACCTTTGAACGTCTGTCAGTGGGCATTCCACAGAGCACCATACTTGAACCGCTTCTCTTCCTTTGACTGCTTTTATATATATTGTAACGACCCGTGTTACCGTAAGTTTGAGTCTATTGTAAATAGTTGCATTATGGGAAAAGTGAGTGAAGTGTGCAACCACTGGGGGGACTTACGGGCAAAATAAAGGGGTGTCTGTGTTTGCCAGTGGGGAAAAATCCAAGGGGACACCAAACAGGTTGGAAAGGCCAGCTTGACGTGAGGGTCCTTCAGGAAAGGGGCTTCTCAGACCGAGAGCATTATTTTTCTGTGTACCATTGTTCTAATTAAATGCTTGAAATGAACACTACCTGTGCGTCCTTCTTTGCCCCATCCAAACCCAGAGTGCCGTGTGCCACAATATATCCATATATGTCTTGATGCATTTCTGAGACAGGAACCCCATCCAGAGCGTACCCTCACTACCCTTGTGCCGGCAGGATAGGCTGAGCACAGCTGCGACCCTGATTTGGATAAGCGATCAAGGAAAGGAAGTGAGTGAAGTAATTATGAGCAATGGACTTGCGTGTGATGAACCAGCAGGTCTCCACTTGAAACTTGAACCTTATAGCTGAAATACTACATCCCTGAACACTTCTATTTCTGTTTTGACAGACAGCAACCATTGCACCCTGGCACTGTTGTCCCTCCTTGTGACCTTTTTAGCTCTTAACACTGCTTTTAACGTGCTGGCAGATCATAATAACCCAATGGAAGCCTGCTGTGAGCCAATCACAAAGCACGCAGTACCGACCCCATACTACCGCTGGTAGCTCTCTGCCTTCCTAATATTCCCCACGTAGCACCCCAGTGTGCGAGCGGTGAAAACAACCATTGTGTGTCCGGTCAACAAAAGCGCAGTCACACGCAAGCTCGTAGTTTCTGAGGCTGCCGGAGGAGATCGAGACGAGGAGGTGGACGGAAAGCCGTGCTCCGAGCTTTGGAAGCGCAGACCGATGAATCACGGCAAACTTATTTTGTGTGAAGCTGCTGGGAATCTCCATGTAGGTCTGCTTATTTCTCATTTCCCATTTTTATTCACTTTGTTCCTTCATTGAATGTAAACTTTTTATTAGCTTTAACAGCTGCAATTGTAGGCAGCCTCTCGTTTCTGATCAGCTGGTTAGCTCTGGATGCGCGGCACCGATATGTGGCACGGTTGGCCGAAACTTCGGCTTCCCTCCCTCAGACCCTCGCTGCCTGATGTCCTTCTGTTTTCCTGTTTTGTCCCATTGCCCCGGAGGAGGCGTGGCTGTGGGGGGGTGGTGGAATGTGAGGTAATGTGGCCCTCGCACTGGATGCTTTCCCACGCTTTTGGCAATAAATAGAGCTTGTGACACTGTGGGTTGCGTTATGGGAAAAGAAGCTCTGTGGACACAGAGCAGCAGCTGTTGACAGTAAATATGAAGGGAAGGCTGGATTTGCTCTTTCTCACAACTCTCAGCATCTCCCGGGCCCTGAGATCAACCTGTGGTCATATTTCTGCCTCTGTCCGTGTCGGCCTGGAGCAAACGTAGTTGGCTGCCTTTTTGTTTGCGTGCCAATGCCCATCTAATAAGCCAATCTGATTAATGCATAATTAAAATTTTCTCTCAAAGAGTTAGGAAAACAATGCAAGTAAACAGAGTCACACCAAAAGTCTGTCGCAAACGCACACAGGCATATCTGGGATTCCTATCACCACAATCTGGCTGACTTCCTTTCTCTGAACAATGACCATGTGTTGGATCTGGCTTCCTGAGGAATTTTGTCTGTGGTGCAAAGTTCCCCTGACATTCAAATAGTAGTATCACCCTGGGGCCCGGAGCTTCAAGAATCGAATTTGGGACGACGTGACGGATCACAGTATTTTACAAAATCACCTCAAGAGCTGAACTCCGCTCTGGCTGGAGCGAAAGGAATGAAATTTGTTCCATGACAAGCGACGTGAGAAGTAGATGTGGCCCACGGTTGATGACTGACTGTGGTTAGGGCGGGGTTTGTTCAAAATGCGGAAGTGAAGGTGGAGTCTAGGCATCCATCAGCTGCTTCTTTGACTCATGCATTTAAATAATAAAATTCGCTGCGACACAATCGGCCCAGCATGTTAGCAATGAATCAGCCTGATGAGTCAGTGTTGACCACCTCTCGGAGGGGGGCACTAGTTTTTGGATGGGTGCAGGTGCCTCTCATTAAAATGACATGTTGGGTACCCTGTTGAGGAGATTTTTTTGGTTGACCTTGGCTTGGATGTAGTTGACCAAGGAATATCAACTGAGCCTGAAGCAAAGCCCAGACACATTCTAGTTCCTACCTTGACTCATAAGGAAGAATAGTGGAAATGAAGGTGTTCCAAAAATGATCCCACGGTTAATTTAAGCTTAATGTGGGGCACCTTATGGCGTGCAGTCATGCTTGTAAAGTCCTGGACCTTTAGAGTCTCCAAGAGGAACAAAGAGCGAATGGAGGTGGTGGAACACCACCTGAGGCCGAAGCCGCAGATGCTAAAGCGATCATTAACACCCTTATGACGAATGCGAGCGGGACAAAACGCGGATTCCATTCCGAGCTGCAGCTATCATGTGAAAGTACAAGGTGTTCAAGAGGTGCCACATCTACAGGCTCGTAGCTATTGTCCAGACAACAAAAGGAAACCTAGCCATTAACCTGCTGGGGGGGACATTCCTGTAAACAGTGAAACAATGGCTCCAGCTGGCAGGTGCGACCCCTTTTGGATTCGCTTTTGCAGGCTGCATGCTGCTGCGCTGCAGTGAGTGTATGTTGGTTGCAATCCAACAAATTCCTCTCAGATCTGATATCTGCAGTCGTCACATGGATGACAGTTGAAAGCACCCAAAGTATTGAGGCGACTATGTGGGCGATGTGTTGCGCAATAACGAGGAATCTCCGCAGCGCAAACCTGCATACATCTGGCGCTCCCCTGACATCCCTGATGAAAAAAGTCTCTTTTCTCAGTGCGTGTAGTGCTGCGGCGCAGTGCACAGCTTCTCTCCACTCCGCGCCTCCTGGTTTAGCCAATCCGCATCTTTGTGGAACTTGGCCGATGGCCAGGACCCCACACGTGTGTTTCAGCAAGTAGAGAGCGGCTGATCTGATCTGATCTGCATTCCTTCACCTCGGTTTTCTTTTTCTACCGTTGCCGCTAACCAGCAACCTGCAGGTGTCCCGCGTGGCTGAAGGCGGCGTGCGCGTTTCCTCTTTCCGGCCTCCTGAAGACTCCGGCCAAATTGAAACAGAAGAAATGCGGCAAACCGTGCTCCTCTAGTCAGCCAACGACTGGCTTGCATCTGTACTTTCCTCCCACATATAACATGTTTGTACCAAGAAAAAAAAAAAAACTGCATCAAGAGCTTGTGAAAATACACCGTTTTTCATGCAATAAGCTTTTCATTCTGTAAAAAGCCGTTATTTTTTTCCGTTAAATGGTCATTTTAATTCTAAAATGGGTATTTTCCTGCACGACAGCATCATCGTTCATATCAGAGAAACACTTACTTTTTGTCCCTCAGTGGTGTCAATGTGCCTATTTCCTGGTTAAATGTAGAGTACACACACATACAGTTTCAGAACCGCTTGTCCCATACGGGGTCACGGAGCCTACCCAGAAACACAGGGCGTAAGGCTGGAGGGGGAGGGGACACACCCAGGACAGGACACCAGTCCGTCACAAGGCACCCCAAGCAGGACTCGAACCCCAGACCCACTGGAGAGCAGGACCGTGGTCCAACCCACTGTGCCACTGCACCCCCGTAGAGCTAGAGTACTAACCTCTAAATTACCCTGAAAACAATGACCGCTGGTATAAATAAAGCCTTAATGTACGATGAAACGAAAATCACCTATTGAAACATTTGTCACGAACACCATGCAGTGCCTGTAATGGCACTGAGCCCGAGTGCTTTGCAGAGCGAAAGACATATGATCTAGTGAACTTCATTTTTTTTTTTTTACGTTGCAGAAATCGGTGAGCCAAATTATCCAAATGTGTTCCGAAAAGGTTGGAAAGAAAGTTCGAAAAGCAGTGAGAAATGCTGCAAAGTGAGAGATAGAGTGGACTATATGTATACGGTACATAAGATGAAAATATGGTAGAAATCATATTTTCAATCGAGGAAGTGAGTCCGTGAGGAACAGTGGTCGTCTTTCGCCCCACGTAACGGGAATCTGCTCAACGGGACGATTGCATGGAATGGATTAACGCCGTTATGTGAGGTGTACGTCACAGAGACGAGAGACGTACTCTGCGTTATAATGTAAAATCACACGCTTGCTAGCGCAAAATAGGCGACGTGTCTCTGAGCTGCACCTGCTGCTCATCTCAACCTCCTGGGTTTCCTGCCGCGGCGGCGGTCTCGTCGTCTGCGAGAGCCGCTCGACCGCGGTTCTGGGACGAGGGGGACCCCGGTTGGGCGTTTTGGTGCCTGCCGTCCCGCAGCTGCCGCGTCCTGCAGCTCCTGGCTCCCAGCTGGGCCATCTGTCCCTCAGCGGCGGGTGTCTGCTCCGGCTCCGAGACGCGTGGCGCCGTGACGCACCTGCCCCCCTCAATCTCCCTTTACGGGAAGGATTATCCCGGAAGCTTTGCGCTGGCCGGGTTCAGCTTGCCTTCCTTTGTGCGCCCTAGAAGAGATTTAACAACAGCATATTGTGCAAAACCACACTTTGAACATATGCCTCCTTAGGCCAGTTCAGGTCACGAGCCTCAATAAATCTTGACACTTAAAAACTGGATATTACAGCGCCATCAGCGTCAATTCATTGGTCCACACTTTGCTCCATTTACACTCACCCGTTCTCGAAAGGAATCCCAAGCAACAAAAAGTGCCATGACAGCTTATGAAATTACATATCCCTTTTTGATACGCTCCCGATTTTCATAAAATTGACTCATTATTCGGTGTAACGGCATCTTTACTCACATAAGCGGTCATTACTTTATTGGTGGGTATTTTATTCGCTGCCTGCTGTCTTTCACCCTGCAAATCACATGGAGACTGTGTTTATACTGCCGAAGACACTCCCTATCGCTTAGTGTCAGCCGTGCCGGTAAAGGGGCCGTGCCGGTACACCTGCTCGCGGAACCTCGTCCAGAGCAACCGCATCTCCAGTGCGTCTATGGACAAGCGACCTCCTTCCTACCTCTCCCTCGTCCCTGTTTCCGTGATCCCGACCCTCGCTATTCTTCCTCGACCACGTCTCTCGTCTCGCCCTTCGAACCACGTCTTTCCCCTTTGGTTTGCTCCAAATAAACTCACCCGCATTTGGGTTCCCTTCAACACCACCTCACCTTCGCCTCTTTCGGGATGACAAAGACATGGGCAGTGACGGACTGGCGTCCCGTCCTGGGTGTATCTCCTCCCCTTCCAGCCTTTTGCCCTGTGTTGCCGGGTTAGGCTCTGGTTTGCCACGACTCGGCTTGGGAAGAGCCGTTTCAGACAGTGTGTGTGTGTGTGTGTGTGTGTGTGTGTGTCACAGTCATCAATGCCTCAATGCATCTTCAGGTGGAACAGTGACTAAGGAGCTAATTGCCCAACATCACCCTGTGTTGCACAAATACGCTGCTTCCCTTGTAGGAATGCAATGCTGACACTGCCGAGAAAATAAAACACGTTTCCTACTGGAACCTGATGGCCCCGGGGCTCAGAGATATTAGGATAAGACTTGACGTGTGATAACACCGCTGACCACAGTCCAGGCGGAAGCGCAACGGAAATGAATGAATCTTGCTATTGCTAGCGTCTTAATTATATATACTGCTTGGAATAAAGGCTTCTGCTAATAAAAGTTGTATTAAAAATGGTTTTCCAAGTTCCCTATAAGCCATGCCTTCAGTGCTGGTCATCCCTGGACACACGCAGCCCCTCACTGGTGTTCTTCGTGTCGCTGTCATGTCGTGCTGGTTTACAGGAAGGTGGAAGAGGTGCGCGTTGGAAGATGAGAGCAGAGGAACGAGACGCCGGCTGGAGTGAAATATAAAAGAGGCCCCACAGCAGAGCTCTTTCCTCCAGCTTCTCCTGGCTTATGTAACTCCCTGTAAAGACCAAGGCTACACAAGCAAGTTGTCAGGCAGAACAGGTCGCGTCCAAGCTCTCGGCGATCGCACGACCCCATAAGCCACGTGGCAAACACGCAGGAACCGAGCACTTAACGCTCCGCATCGCGAACACGTTCGTTCGCCTTGCTAATGGTGACCGCACCTTGCCTGGTGCGTTTCACTGGTCGTCCCTTTTCACATTTCAGGTTTCGTGCTCCGCCGGGAGGGGTCGGCGTCCAATTCGACGGGTCTCTATCAATATCCTCCGAATGAGGACCGAGTCACACCACTTGGCTTCGAACCCAGCTATCGCATCGCTGACACCATCGCCTCCTTCCCTGTTCACATTTTTCCTCTTCAAACTGCCCCCAGTCAACCCAGTCAACGCACACAAGCACCGCCTTTTACGGTTAACAGCGATTTACATCCTCGTAACGTAATTTTTGAGCCACATTTACATATCTGCTACAGTACTTGTGCCACGTCATAGGTTTTCTGTATCTGCTTACTGGCCGCTTCAATTTAGAGGAATCCAGGGTGCTTTACCCTGGGAAACTGTAGCGTCCCTGGCGCGTAATAGAAAGAGAAAGAAGAAACGTATTGGGTTTGCAGACTTCACCTTGTCATCAGTCACAATCGATGGGATGTTTGTCGTCGTCAGTGCCGTTGTGCAACTGCTGCCCCGTGGCTGCGATGTTGCCGCACTGCTGTTGCTTTGTTGCGACGTGTATGTACTTGTGAAGCACTCTGCAGGTATGCTCACCGTCTCTTCTCAAAGGCGGGTGGAGCCCTCCCCGCTCCGCAGGGAACATTCCGGGCCCCGGGCGAGGGCCCGGCTTACGAACAGCTGTTTGCATGATAACCTG
The DNA here is from genome assembly GCF_900964775.1 of Scleropages formosus. Lineage (NCBI taxonomy): Eukaryota > Metazoa > Chordata > Actinopteri > Osteoglossiformes > Osteoglossidae > Scleropages > Scleropages formosus. The sequence continues at coordinate 4,582,185 of NC_041828.1, read as the reverse complement.
CTCTGCTTCGGATCTGCTGGTTTCGAATGCTTTCCAAGGCCTCACCCAGAGCAGCCTGAATTGTCACCATGGCCTAGTAACAAATACCACAACAAATGAACATAACACGGTATTGTAGATCATCTACACCTTCTCTGCACCTCTTCAGTCAGACAGCACTGAAGACAGTTCGGTGACATGGATGTAAAGTAGCAGTCGAAGGTTGAGCACGCACGGGCAACCTGGGAAATGTCTGCAAATGGACAAACGGGACGGGAGAGCCAATGGAAAGCAACCAGGAGGTAACGCACGTCTCTGGGAGCCGGAAAGACACGTCGGCCCATTTCTCGATGCATTTTGTCAACCGAAAGCCTCGCGAAGTAAAACCGGTTTCCAGCAAGTGGCCTTGCGTTGTTCGCTGCCGCTGCATGAGGATGATGAATATAGGGGTTTATGAGGCAGGGGATCTGCGGAGGTGATTATTTTTGGCAATTTATGATTCATTTAAATGACTGGTCCACTGCGTTTTGCAAATATCAAAATAGAATGAGTCATTATGGGCGTTCCGCCATGCACACAGCATGTGAAACTGGCAATGGAAAGGCAGGGCTGTGTTTTGGGGGATTCCCGCTGCACGGACACCCTTGCTGTGAGGCTGTCTGTTCGAACGGCTGTGATCACGGTCCCCAGGGCCCCTGAGGGCCAGCTCTCGCTCACCACGATAAACAGCCACCTGCGCTGCCGCGCGGCTCAGGGCATGCCGGGAAAGCGCGGCGCTTTCTGCGCAGCGGCTCATCGCCGCGCGTCGCTCGCTCGTACCCTCCCGCCGGCCCGCCTCTCGGCCGGGCGCCGACCGGATCGCGGCCCGTCCGAGAGTCTCGGTTTTGGCGGACCCGCGGCCCCCCCCGTGCATCGGTGCGGGTCGTGTTTCGGCCCACTGCGTGCGAGCGTCACGTGCGCGGCCTTCTGATCTTTGAGCGCAGCCGCTCTGCTGCGCCCGAGTGTGCGTCGCTGCACTTTTCCAGATGGGTTACAGATGTTGGCCGGGCGCTGGACTCCCGTCCGCTTACTCACCAGCTGTCGCATCTGCGTGTGTCTCCGGGCGCGTGAGACAGCGTGTTTAAGAGTGTCTGTAGCGTAGTGGGAAGAGCTGACAACTTTGGACTGGAAGGACTGAGGTTTGAATCCCACCTCCCCTTGATCAAGGTTCCTACTTTGAATTGCTAGCTGGAGAAATGCGTAAATCGGTGTCAATAGATTAAGATCCTAAGTCGCTTCGGGGAAAAGCGTTGGCTAAATAATGGAAAGCGAAATGATAGCGTGTGTTTAACCAGGACAATACATGGAAGCGGGTCCTGGATCGTGCGGCGGCACTGCGTCACGTCACAGGGTGCCGGGGTGTGTCCGCCAGAACTGGGATGCGATGTTCCCGAGTGTGGTCCGGGCCGGCTTCACGTGCCCCGACGCGCACAGCACCGGAAGCAGAGCGATGCTCGGTGACGCCATTGGTACCCTGGGGTCATACAGTAGAGGAGTGAAGCAGGAGTCCCCCTCCCCTCATACCACATATCCAACTTACGGAAATAACTGATCTGCCCGAGCAGCTTCCTGGCCCCCCTGCCACCGCTGATGTCCTCAAGCGCAGAGCTAGACTGTGTTCGTACCTCGGGGGACATTGCTGGGCTGAGACCGTCCTTCCCTTCGTTACCGAGAATAGCTCAAGGAGTCAACAGGTCCACCGAGACAGACGTAGGCGGAATTTCGTTTGCCTTTCCTCGCATTATGTTTGTAGGGCACCCCGCCAACGTATTATTCATATCAACAATTAATCCCATCGGCTTGGTCAACAAACACACTCGTGACCAAAATAATTGCAAGGAAGCATGATTTATGGCAGCAACCCTCATGTTCCAGGGAAAATGACTAATAGTTCACCAATGGACACACATGTACCTACTGCTTTTAAAGTTTGCATTCATGGGCAGCAGGTGATGTAGTGGTTAGTGCTGCTACCTTTGGACTTGGAGATTGGCGGTTCAAATCCTGCCTCCCCCTCGATGAAGGCATGTGCCTGGATTGCTCTAGTATAGCTATCCAGCTGTATAAATGGGTAAATAACTCTGTTACTTAATGATGTAAACTGCTTCTAGATGGAATGATGTCATGTGTAGGAGTATTAGGGTTGGCTGAGTTCACAGGAGGTGGTGACATTAAATTCTGGCTCTAAACCCATGTACCTTTCCCTTTGGTGTGACCCTTCGCTTTGCGACCCGGTGAGGGGCTCACGCACGCCGGTTGCCTCGATGTCGTTTCCTTTCTTCGCAGCCCGAAATTCGAGAGACTCGCAGTTTTACGGCCTGTGCGGTAAAGGTCAACGGCCCGAGCGGATGTTTGCCGACATCATCTGGCCTAATGGCTCTTAAGGGCTGCGAGCCTCCCGTCGTGGAGCAGTCCCGTGTGGCGGCGCCTGTCCAGCTGTGCGGTTTCTGTCATGCAGCTGTGCATGGATCACTTACAGGAAGCCGGCAAGAGAGGAATGAGAGGCGGGCGAAGGGCTGGGGGGGGGGGGTGGTCTTACGGGAATAGGGTCCTCGAGCGATGCTTTTTTTGTCTGAGCGCCGTCTTCTTCTCACTTTCCCTTTCACGCCCACGCTCTGCTCTGTCCCGTGTGCCAAGTGTGTAATACCCCACAGTGTGTGCTGGGCAGGCGCGTGCGAGCGCGTGCGTTATCACACAGCGAGGCGTCCGTCTTTTCTTCCCCGCCCTCTCCCCACTCCCGTCTTTCTCCTCCATGTGTTCGTCATGCTCTTCTTCCATGTCTTCCAACGATTCCCTAATCCCACTGCCTCCCTTCCCTTCCCTCCGCCACTCATTTGCCCTCCGCCTCTGGACATTCTCACCGCAGGCCGGTGCCTGCGCTCACGTTAGCGCGTCGCTCGCCGTTTTCGACCCTCTTCTCTCCCCATCTCCGCCTCGGGGGTCCCGCTCCACTCTCTACTCTATTCGCTACGGATCTAAGGCATCGCCACGGCGAACGCGGCGGAATCGCGCGTACCGTACACGTCGGCGGTGACGAGCCGTGTACGTGTGCGTTTCAACGTCCGCCGCGATGCGTCGTGCATCTCGTTCGTCTCATCCAGAGTTTCCCTCCTCCTTCTGTGCCCTGTCTCTCCCTGCGGTGTGTGGTCTGGATCCGGTCCGAGGCCTGCTCCGCGGTCGACGGGGGGCGCCGGGGGGCCCCAGTGTTTTTGCATTCCTGGCCCATGAAGTCAGGGAAAGGCGGGGTGGCTGTGGGAGGAGAACACTCTGTTCTGTTCTTTTCCTCAATGGCGCCTCTGTGAGGCTCCGATCACGTGTGTCCAGCGACCAGCGGAGGCCGGTGGGGGTCGGGACGAACCAAGAGGAAGGGAGGTCCGGGCGGTGCGCGCAGCGGTGGCGGCAGATGAGCGCCCCCTGTCGGTTCGGCCGGAAGGAAGGTTCCCTCGCCCCGCTTCCTTTTGGTCGAGGTTAGCGGCGGTCGGCGATGCCGCTCTGACTCGTCGTGATTCAAACTCAGATGACTCCATACATGAGCACGTGAGGCTCAGCTGCTGCCTGTGTCACAGTAGCTCAAACATGGAATATTTATTTTACCCTCTCAGCTGGGTTTGTGGAATCATGGCGATAAAAACCCTACAACGGCATGTTTTATTGCAAAAAATGTGTCTGAGGCTCTTGGAAACCGCCCCGCGGGCTCTCGATTCCTTCGAGAGCAGAGTGCTGTCGGCTCCTTCCGTTTACCCTGACCCGCATGTCGCCGCCTTCAGTGCTGCAGCCTGCAAAGCTGGGCTTTAGTTTCTTCGGTCTCTAGGTGTTGCCATGTTACCTCCCATCCATGACAATGGGCTCAAAGGTTAATTCAAGCCCAGAATGCCTTGGGCTGGGCGGTATTGTCACCCTACATACCGCGCCATGAGATTTTTGCCACCATTGCTAATGTTCCCCGTTGTTTTGGGAGGCGTTTCTAGGTCAAGTGTGGAAAAACTGACTGTGGAGAGCAATATTTGTGTTGGTTGTCAAGGGAGATGAACTGGCTGGCTGACTGCAGGCTGAGCAACAGGAGGAAGCCCATCATCAGCCCAGAGCGCGTCGCTGCAGATTCCAGTGCGCCGCAGAACCCTGGTGGAGACGGCCATCTACCTTCGGACCTGTGTCGTACGAAGGCGGAGAGGGGGAGTGTGACGCGAGGGCAGGAGGCCTGCTGAACCCGACTTCCCTCTTCTCAAAGTCACTCGGAGCCGTAGAGATGCGCCAGTGTGACCTGCAGGTCCTGCCATGGGTTCTCCTCCCCCTGGATTCCTGGGCTGTGGGTTAGATATGGGTTCAGATTTCAGTTTGTGTTGGGTTTGCATGTTCTCCCCATGTGGGTTTCCTCTCACACTCCAAAGACACGTGTTTTAGGTGCCCCGGTGACTTTCAATTGCCCGTAGAGTGTGTGTGTGTGTGTGTGTGTGTGTGTGTGAGATTGCACTGTGCTTGACTGGTGTCCCATCCAGCGTGTTCCCTTCCTCAAGCCCTATAGTTCCAGGATCGGCTCCAGACCACCGTAACCCTGGCACTGGACACGCAGTTATTGACAATGGATGGATGGAGGAGTGGTCGTGTAACGTGACTGTCGATCCACATTTGCTCAGTTCCAGGATCACTGATGACCCACGCGTCCCCGTCGGGTTTCAAGGCGCTCCGGCTTCACGTCCCGTATCACACAGCATCGCTCTGCCGGGGGATGAATGTCAAGAGGCAGAGCGCGGATGTGCTGCTTCAGGTTCACCTCTTCACGCCGTGGTGTCGGGTACCTCGCCGGCGATGGAGTTACGTTCGCGCCCCGGCGGAGGCCGTATGTGAAATCGCATCCTTCCTTGGAGAAATTAGGGTCCCTGCTCCGCCGGGCACACGGGTAGCGTGACGGCCCACGCCGTTCAGCTGGAACTGCTCCCCACCCGCATGACTCACGTGGAGTCACACATGTGCACGTGCCGAGCGTGAGCGTCCGTTGCTGAGCCGCACTGCGCGCTCTACCTTACTCCGGGACCCCTTATTCCCCCAACCTGGGCTGAGAACCCATGTGCTCCTGTTCAGGATCAGCGCTGGCCTGCATTGCACGAAAGCCTCCATCCTTGAGAATAGATCTGTTCACTGTTTTTCAAAAAAATATTTTCAGCCATGGGGGGTGCGGTGGCGCAGTGGGTTGGACCGCAGTCCTACTCTCCGGTGGGTCTGGGGTTCGAGTCCCGCTTGGGGTGCCTTGCGACGGACTGGCGTCCCGTCCTGGGTGTGTCCCCTCCCCCTCCGGCCTTACGCCCTGTGTTGCCGGGTAGGCTCCGGTTCCCCGTGACCCCGTATGGGACAAGCGGTTCTGAAAATGTGTGTGTGTGTGTATTTTCAGCCATATCACAGCGCCCCCCCCCGAAAAAACCCATACCGGAAGACAGTCATTTGGCCTTGATGCATAAATTTTACAACTAATTGCGCATCTTTGCTTTTACAGTCATCAGTCATTATATGGTTCTGATTGTCAAAGTTCCAGGGGCCGAGGAGCACCGTGACAACGAAAAGTTCTGCTGATATAAAAGCTGAGTGGATTTTACATTTATTTATTTAAGAGATGCTTTTCTTCAAAGCAGCTTCTAATGAACTCTGTGTAGTGTTATCAGCCCACAAACCTTATTTACCGCAGTGACTTACACTGCTAGATACACTACGTATAATGGGTCACTCATCCATACATCAGTGGAACACACTCTCTCTGTCACTCCACTCACACACTATGGGGGAACCTAAACAGCATGTCTTTGGACTGTGGGAGGAAACCAGAGCAGCCGGGGGAAACCGACACAGACACGGGGAGAACATGCAAACTCCACACAGACTGAGCAGATGTCGAACCCACGTTCTCTTGGACCACCCAGGCGCTGTGAAACAGCAGCGCTACTCGCTGTGCCACCGTGCAGCCCAGTTTATACACCTATGGACACAGAAAAGCTCAAAATCTCCTTTCAGCATGATAAATCACTGCAAAGGATGTTTATGAAACCTCAGTGTCCTGCTCACGGGCCCGTTTCCCATCTGCGGTTCAGTCTTTACCGCCTGTTTGTCACAAGGAGCCCGGTTTGGCATTGGGGTGGGACATGTCTAAAAACACGTGTATATGTGTGTGAGGGAACCTGACGTTAAGTCCAGTGTGTCCGACACGGCCCGGTCCGTTCTCCATGTCAACCCCTTCACCGAGTCATCTGTGGACATGCAGATGTGGGGTCTGCTGGGAAGTAGAGTCACAAACTATCTGACTGCAGTAAAGAATGGAATACGTCATGAACCTGGCGGGCCCGGGTACGAACGTTGCCAACTCAGTACGAAGCCATCCTCTATTTCTATCAACGCAAAATCCTCCGTTGTTCCGCCTGAGCCACGCGTGGCTTCGCACCGCTGTCACATCCTCGCTTGCATCGTGACCGTTTTGCCGCAGCTTCTAAAATGCGGCCGCACCGCGGTACGCTGCCCATCTTCCGCGTTCATAACCTTCTCGCATTAAAGACGCCTCGTCCCTCGGAAAGTGAAGACTTCTGCTGCCGCCATCAAGTTGCGTCTACAGGGCAGGTTGTTTTTAATTTCTTTAATATGTGGGCTGCAAAGCGCTGACGCACGCAATGAAAATATGAGTCAGAATCTTCCCCATAAATGTCATAAACAAAGTGATACCTGGGGACACCCCCACCTCATATATGTATTTCAGAGGAAACACGTCTGGTCGAGAGGATTTTCCCTGCCTGCAAACAGCAAAGTTAAATGTCAGCGGAATGTTCTTGATCTCAGCTTGTAAATATCGGTCACATGTGTTATGATTTTCATTTTTTGCAATTACATTCGCAGATCTTGTGCTCCTTATTCTGGGAGGAAGGATGTGGCTGAGTCCAGAGGGACATGTCAAAACAGCTGCAATGTTACAATGTTTCTTGTTGACTTTATAAGGCAAGATCTGAACAAGGCCTGGAGGAAACGTGATTTTTATTGCGCCGTACGAAATGTACATCGATCGATTCTCACAGGTCAGTTCTGGATGATGGCGAACCGACGAAGGGGAGTCACCGGTTCACCTGACTTCACATCTTGTGGGAGAGACACCGAGGAAACCCCCACAGATCTGCACAAGGGGAACCCAAAATACTCAACGCACAGAGTGTCTCCAGCAGGTGGCGCTGTTGTTAGAGCTGTCGTCTCCGCCCTTTGTACCCTTGTGTCCTTACCCGAATGGGTACAGCAAGAATATCCTGCTGTATAAGTGAGTAAATGATTGTTAGTGGACAAACCAACAGTTTCCTGGACAAACAGACAAAAAAGCTGAGTATTGCGTCAAAAGCACATCCTCCAGATGAAGCACAGCAACACGCCCTGGCCATATCACAGGAATGTAAACATAAGTTACTGCCGAAGGAATGAAGGGACCGTGACCAGAGGACTGTAAACACACAATGGGACACACTGGTCCTTCCTGGATGAGATGAGCGTCTGCATTTTTTGCGTGTCTCACGTGGGAGTCGTCTTTGACACCGCAGCTGAGTGACAAAGTTATGAACAGGTGCTGAGCACCTCTGGGGCAGAACTTCATCCACATGTCTTCATCCTCCTGTCAGTAAATTGACACCTTCCAGCTGCGAAGTGGGAGAAAACACAATACGCTGAAGGACACCTGGCTGGGATTCGTTCTTTTTGAAGAAGGGAGAAAAGGAGGGAAACATGAGATTCTTGAGAAGCTTTTGTGTGATACTGTCAGTGCTGCTTATGGGTTCCTTGCGCCAATCCTCCTACGCGCACCTATGTGTGAAAGAGCATTGTTGTAACGCTTTGCTTCTGATCACGCTATCTGTGTTTTTATTTTTGACACTGTGAAAGGGTGAGAATGTCACCATAATGCCTTTCATACACTACTCCTGCACTCATGAGGGCGTTAGAGACATCTTTAACCGGGTACTTGTACGACAGCAGCTCCGCGTTCATATCGTTATGCTGATGAGTGGTGTATTGCCTCTAAGTGACAAATATGACATCTGTGTTGGGAAACAAAACCTGAAAACTGCTCACATGCCCAGCTTCAAAAAGCCATTCCCCCCAAAAGTTGGTAATGTACTATTAAAGTCCAATATAAATCAAAATGTAGTTTTTGGATATCTTAAATGAGACTTTGTAGGTGTGGGGAGACTTAACCACAATTTTGATTGGAGCTAGCCAGGTGGAATGTCCATTAAAACATTTTAATTTTCCTTGGCCAATGATTGATAGTTTAACTGAAATTCATGTCTCCTCTCCTAAAACACAAAGAAAAACGAACATATGTATCACTGTGAGACCAGTAGATAACAGTACGAAGGTGCTTTTCAAGTTAAGACTTGCATTTTCACTTTAGTGTTTTGTATATATTAACAATTTACAAAGGACTGCAGGCCTGTTCACTCCTCAAGGTGAGAGCTGTTCTCCGAATCCCGCAAAACGGGCTCTTGAGCGATCAAGTGCCCATCGCGTCTGCGTGTGCAATTGCTGCCATCTGGTGGCCGACCGGAGAATTACAGGCTCGTTCAATAGGCGACAGAATAGAAATGTTACAAACTTCATATCTCAAGTCTTTTTTCATTATTGACACAGCACAATACAACAAAAAATTGCAACAAATATGAAAACTGTATAAAGATGCCATATAATAAAAAACAAGGAAAAAAAACTGAAGCGCCAGGGGAATACACATATAGTTTACATGAAAAAGTTGGAACGATTAGATAGTGGAATAGTTTATTTATTCTTGGATAGTAGTAATGTACTGTCATTTCATTGGAGGGTGCTATAAAGTCAAGTCTCCGAGTTAATAAAATTAGACTGATTACATAAAAATTGTTTGTTGTGTAAGGGGTGCAGCAGATTTGGCTGGATCCTGCTCTCTGGTGGGTCTGGGGTTCGAGTCCTGCTTGGGGTGCCTTGTGACAGACTGGCATCCCGTCCTGGGTGTGTCCCCCCCCCTCCAGCCTCACACCCAGTGTTGCTGGGTTAGACTCCGACTTGCTGCGACCCCTCTTGGGACAAGTGGCTTCAGCTAGTGTGTATTTGTTGTGTTCTTTGACTTTTTTTTTTTTTTTTTCTTGCTGCAAAGAGGACGTATTCCAACATCAGTGACAATAGCTTCGCAGCAATGATGGATATTTACACACACACACTTTCAGAACCGCTTGTCCCATACAGGGTCACGGGGAACCGGAGCCTACCCGGTAACACAGGGCGTAAGTGGATATTTACACTGGGGAAAAAAAAGTGTAAAATTTCAAAGTGTTACAGTATATGAGCATTGCCAGATTGTTCTTAACAGAATACACAGTTTTTGCTAATGCCTTCTTTTAAGCTCATCAGCTTAAATGATACGTATTTAACCTTATTTATGAGCAGATATTCGTGCGGTACTCTGGACCGACTATTTCTCACATAGGAATTCCAGAATGATGCGGCGTAGGGTACGGAAATTACACCTTGTTGAAATAAGCCCCGAAAGGTTTTGTTATTTGTTTATTTATTTTTTTTTCAGTTAGAGAAAAGCCTTACCAATTCACAGTATTTTTGGACCGAGAGCTTGAGTAGATAAGCGCTCCTTATGTTTGCCCGCGCAACTGCTGCCACCTGGTGGCCAAGGGGAGAATTACAGCGTCTTTCAATTAGTCGGACCTCAAACGTGAGTCAGAAACGACCCCATAGATGTCGAAAACAAGAAAGTGACACCTGCGGACACTGCCGCGTGAAAATATGCCTGCGGTGGAGGACTTTCCCTGCTTGAGAATAACAAACTAAAATGCCAGTAGAGCGTTCTTGCTGTGCACTGAGTGTCAGCCACAAGAATCGTGACTCATTTCTTGACATTTGCAAAACTTTTCCCCAGTTCTTATTTTTTTTTTTTCCACTGGTGGCAGGAAGAAAAGCCGTTAAGACAATAACACAAAAATAAAAATTATTAAAATTATTTGGAGAAAATGTTTGACTCCATAAGGCAAGAGACAACAGTTCAGTAAGCAAAGGCCATAGGGAACAGATTATACTCAACTGCTCACCAACACAGCTCAACAGTTTTTAAACAAATGTTGGAAATGTACTTATTTAGGAATCCAGTATAATTAGTGGAGTTTCGCTCGTAATCAAAACTTTTAAGTATATATTAGTTTATAAACCTGCCTATAGATTCAGCACATCATTTGGTGTCAATGTACTTCCGTGCTGACGCCTGGTGGCACGTTGGCGAATCACCGACTCGATCCATTAGTCGGGTCTGAAGGCGCCGCTGCTCGCGCGCCGCGGATCGACTACCACGGTCTGAGGCGCTTTTCCGAAGAGGAACATCATGGCGACTGAGTGACAGAAGAGCGAACACAAAAACAGATTCTCCCCCACATAAAATCCACATTAAAGCCAAGTAAGAGCAGATAATCGGTTGGGAAGTCTGCTAAGTGTGTGTAGCTCGTGTAATGAGTGAGGTGGGCCGTTTTATCGGCGTTTCTCCCCGTTAGCTGTCGCCTCGTTTCTGAGGCGGTTTTTTTTTTTTGGTCTCGCGCTTCGCTCCCTCTCTGCTGGCCACTCTCGAACTGCACTAAGTAAGTTCTAGTTCTGCTGGTTACCGACTGTCGTTTTTGTGCTCCTTTGGAGGCCACGATGAGCCTGGCTGTCAGTCGGGAGCCCCGCAAGACGGCGGGGAACCTCATGTCGAAGCTGCTGGACGCCGAGGAGGACGAGTTCTACCAGACCACGTACGGCGGCTTTAACGAGGTGCGCGTGTGAGTGAGAGAGAGAGAGGGTCTCCGCGGTCCAGCGGCGACCAGCTACTTTTACATAGTGGTGCGGGACGTGGGCTGTACCCCGTTGGCTCTCTTGGTTCGAATCCCTCCCGGCTTATTATTATCTACGTTTATTGACTCCTGACCTGTACAAACAGTGAGAGCGCTGCTACTACTAGGCGATCCGCTACGTTTTACCCTTTTGTACTGGCCTCTCCACTTACGAACACTACCGAGGCAGGACTGTTTGTAACTTGGTGTTTGTTCGTAAATCAGGGAACAGCTGGTACTGTAGCAGTTAGAGCTGCTGCCTTCAGATCCAAAGGTTGCAGGTTCAAATCCTGCCTCCGGCTGTAGTACCCTTAGAGAAATGCTTACCCTGAATTGCTCTGGTAAAATTACCCAGCTGCATACATGGTTAAATAACTGTAAGTAGCTTTATCCTTTTTTGAGAAAAGCATCAGCTAAATGAGTAAATGCCAGTGTAAATCTGGAGCAGCTTCAGCTGTTATGCCGCATGTGTGCAGTTTCCTATTCAGTGTCCTTTGTTAACCATTTCACCCTGTGAACGTGTGATGTTTTTCATCATCTGGCCGCTTTCGGTTTCCTTCTCATCCACACAGTCAATAAAAACTTAGTAATTGAGATGTCTTTTGATTTTAGAGCATGGGTTCTGTAAGTTATTTCAGATAAAGCTATGATAAAAGTACACTGGGAATTTAAAAATTTTTAGTAATGTTCGTTGCGTTAATTTAAAGTTACTTGAATTAAAACTGTCTTTAAAATACATTGTTTCTGCAAACTGGGTGCATTTTACAACCAATTAATGACTGAGTTCAAACTGTAACACATTTTCAAAAATGGGCAAGTGAAGAAAATGCAGTTAAAAAAAACTTTTAGTAAACTGTAAAAATTAAACCATTTTCACGATTGTATAACTTAAATGTTTGTAACATGAGGACCTGGAGTATTTATCCATTTATTTTGCTGAAGCTGTTCTCCAAGACTGCTTGCAATGTTAAAGTTTGAATACTGAACCTGTAAAGTATATAAGTTGCAGGATTTGAACCAACAAAATGGATATAGTGCAATAAGATACAGCTACTCCTATAGAACTGTTACACCCCAAGCTAAGCAATATATTAATAGTGCAAATTATAATAATGACATCACCATAATGCAGACACTGTTGTCTTTGTAGTCGTTTACAAATCTCTTAAAACCTAACTGCTGCTTAACTTAGGAGATGCATCCTTGTGTTCAGTTGTGAAAATACAGTTTTGTGTGCAGTGAAACAGTGTAAGGCTGGTTGTATGCCTTGAGATACTGGAAGTGTCTGTGCCTGTGGCTCCGGTGGCAATGAAGCAGCAGGTGCTATAGTGCTTACAGCTTGAACAACATGGGTTCAAATCCTGCTGTAGTGTCTTTTATCCAGCTGTATTAAAGGGTAAGTCAACAGGAGTCGCTTTGGAGAAACAAGTCAGAGAAATCAGTAGATAATGTGTTTTGTTTTGGTTAGGAATCTGGGGACGATGACTACAAGGGTGACCAGTCGGACACGGAGGACGAGGTGGACAGTGACTTTGACATCGATGAGGGTGATGAGCCCGACAGCGATCAGGACGACGACGAGCCAAGGAGAAAGAGGCGCGTCGTTACCAAGGCCTACAGGGTGAGAACTTGAGTCGTTGTCCAGAGTGATGTCACCTCACCTGCCTTTGAGAGGTTCACCATGATTCAGTTTTCCTTTCAGACCATGTTATTTTTGGCGATTTATTCACTTGTTAAATCTGTAGCTCATCTTAGCATAGGCCTTTGTCTCAAACCTTTGTCTCTGTCTTCCTGCTCTCTCTGTGTGTGTGTGTGTGTGTGTGTGTGTATACACACAGGAGCCTATAAACATAGTGAAGCCCAAACCAAAGCCCAAGAAGCCTTCGGAGGTTCCCAGGAGGGCAGAAAAGGCAAAGGTGGCAAAACGTTTCTCCCTGGAGACACTTGATGACATAGGCGAGAGTATGTCCATCCTTCCTCCTTATCCCTCCTTGCCCTGTGTTACCTGAAGCGTGAGACTTACGTGCACGTCCTATCTTTGGTTGCCCTCGGTGTTCCAGACCGCAAGTCTGTGCGCCAGTCCACCACAGAGCACACAAGGATGACCTACCTGCGCCTGCAGGAGAGGCAGGTGGCCCCCCGGCGGCGGAAGGGAGCCCACCATGAGCGGCCTCTCACTCAGGAGGAGCTGCTGGCAGAGGCCAAGATCACAGCAGAGCTCAACCTCAGATCGCTGGGTGAGTGCTGAAAGTCCTTGGAGCTGAAACTGCTTCACTTTGGACACTGACATCTGACAAGGAAGGAATTACCCTGGGGGGGGGTAAATGGGAGTGTGTGAAGGACTCCTTTCTTCACTAACAGAGAACTATGAGCGTCTGGTGGCAGACAAGAAGAAGCAGGTCCACAAGCGGCAGCACTTTGAGGGGCCCACCATCCGCTACCACTCGGTCCTGATGCCACTGGTGTCCGACTCCCACCTCAAGGAGGAGAACGTGGATGTGGAAGGGTACGACAGGCATAAATTTTACTTAATCTTTGGTTTTTCTTGTAAAATATGTGGACTATTTTTTTTTAATACACATTTATACCTGCTGGAGTAATTCAGACGTTACAGCAGGAGTGGGGGTCAAATGTCGGTCCTTGGAAGGCAGTGGGGGTCAAATGTCGGTCCTTGGAAAGCAGTGTCTTTAACCACTATGCCACCTGCAGTCTAACTGCTCTACTTATGGGTGTTGCTGCCCATTGCTGAGACAGTGGAGTCCTTTGTGGGATGAGATTGGACCAGCTGTCATTTTTCTATATTTTTCATTTAGGTTAGACCAGGACACCCCGCAAGTTGTGCCTTCGGTCCCTTCCGGTTGCTCTGACAGCGGTGCTGCAGCCTCCCAGCAGGCCCCAGGAGGCCTGTGCTCCCGCACCTTCGTCACCTTCAGCGACAACGAGACCTTTGAGTCGGTATTTCCAAGGTCTCGAGGACCTCGGCTCCCCATGCGCGAGGTTTGCCCCGTTACTCACAAGCCGGCCCTGTACCGGGACCCGGTCACCGACATCCCGTACGCCAACACGCGTGCCTTTCGCATCATCCGTGAGGCCTACAAGAAGTATGTGGCGGCTCACGGGCTGCCCAGCAGCACGGGAGGGTTAGCGGGGGATCCTGCATCCAGAGGCCCCCGGCAGAAGATCGTCATCAAGCAGAACGTGTCGGCCTCATAGGACATCAGCTGTCGACCTCTGACCTCCAGACTCAGGAAGCACATTTTCCCGTTGATATCCCACTTCCAGGGTGGTGAAGCAGCGCATGTCGGTATGATCTGGACAGACCTCCGATTGGCCTGGAGTAATCGCTGCGACAACCTGAATGCGGCACTAATTACAGACTCAAATTACAAACTCTGCAATGTGAAGACTGAACTCATCCGGTTTCACACACAAAGGAGGAACGCTTCACACTCCTGAGTGTGTCCATCCTGACTGTCCACCAGACCTTCTCCCGATGGCACTGTCTGTTAAAAGGTCTTTTTGTTATTTAAACATGTCAGTGGCTCAGCTGTGTCATTTATTTCCTTTTTTATAATACTGGTTTTGTTTACTCTATAGAGTTTTTTTTATAGTCAACTCATGGTGTCCAAAAAGGCATTTAATGGTAATAAAAGCGGCCTGGGAAAATGAAGTTTAGTATTTCTTTCTCACACAGCGAGTGCTAATGGAAGGTGCGCCAAGAAGTCGTAAGGGTTCTAGCTGGATCTTTCACAGCCGGGTTCTTTGTTGGGCAGCAGATATTTCTCCGCACAGCGACTTGCATGAGACACCTACAGGGACGATTAGAGGATAGAGGCAAGGTCAGTGACTGCGGTAAGTACTTTTTCGTCTGGTGAAAGGCAGAAATGTGGCGGTGTTGTGATCGTGTCCTTAAGTGACCTGCGAGGGAGTGATTCCATTAATTTGCGTGGTGTGTCTTCTCATCCGACGAAGGAGGCCTGTTGGTGAGCGTCTGTTGGAGTCCCGGCCTGTGGGGTCAACCTGTGTCAGCTCGGTCACGCTGGCTCGACGTGAGCACTAGGTGGCACCGTTGGCCTCTTCTTGGTGGTTGTCTGCACCAGCCGTAGAGTTACTGATAAGCACATTTATGTCGCTTACTCCAAACCCCCCCCGCCCCCCACTTGCTCGCTCTCTCTCTCCTAATAAAATGCTGACCTCACAAAGTGCTTCCAGTATTCCTGTCTCAGCATAGCCCTCAAAAGCGAGTTGAGTGGAGCGAGGGGAGGGGAAGGGGGCATAGAAAAGGAAAACCAGGGAAGGGGGGGGGGTTGGTGGAGAGGGGGGAAAAACACCCTCGGACAGTCCCTGCTCCAGCAGCCGCCGTTGCCTTCCGAAGGGGCCGCCGCTCAGACGTGGTGTGAAGGTAGCGTGTGAAGGTAGGTGGAGAGCAGCCTCCTGCAGTCCTGGGCGTGGCGCTGCATTCCTGCTGGGTGTTGCTCTGCGGCCGGGGCACGGTTTGGGACGGGGCAGAGGATGTGCGTGCTCTCCTGTTGCAATGAGTGAAATTTCGGACATTGCAACTTCAAGGCCACGTGAAAATGCTGGGGAGGAGGGAGGAGGTGTGTCGATTCGTTGGATCCCACCTGCTCAGGTGCGCCGCTGCAGACGCGCGTTTCGACTTTCGTGGAACTCGATGGAGCGGTTCTGCTTTGCCAGGACGACTCGGTGACACCCGTTGTAGGGGTTCCAACCCTCTCGCTGGCTCTTGACTCCCCAGCGCTGTGTTCTTATCCCGGCCGACGTGCGACTCCGATCGTCAGCCCTGAACCACGAGGCTCGCGGCTGCAGGGCGTCCTGAACATCTGTGCGATGATTTACGGATGACGGCTCTTTGACACGACTGACATCGGATACTGCCATATCGGCGGAGCATGTGTTGGGTGGCCCTCGCTCCTGGGGTGTCCGGTGTCGGTTGCGTTTAGCGAGCAGGCCGTTCCTTGTTCTACGTGCGCGTGGGTTCGATTGCTCAGGTGCGCCTCTCCGTGCACTTACCTGCTGTGCTTTTCACACACTCTGAGGCACCAAAGAATGTGTTCCGGGTCGATTCCCTGTGTTTCTGTTCAACGCGCATTCGCGCTTCGTACAGCGTGAGCTTCTGTAGGGCTTCGGTCCTTCGCATGAGCTGGACTCACATTCAAAATCATGGTGTTGGAACCAGCACCCTTCTGATGACTCAAAATTACAGCACAGTTCATCTGGAATTTGGCACTGGGGTTGTAAGATTTGGAATAAGCAGACTGCAAGCGCTGTGAAATATTATAGCTTGCCGAAGCCCAATGTTACTTTGGGAGTGTCCAGTGCAAGTGTGTGTGTGTGCGCGTGTGCATGTTTGCTAAACATTTGTGCCTGTTTTGCATCACTTAAAACACACTTTTAAGAAAGTTAATTTGCAGTTTTATGTAGTTTTATAGCTGAAGTTCTTACAGTACTTCAGCTCAGGTGCCTTGTGGAGGGTGCAGCAGCTCCTTGGAGATGTGAGCCGCCAACCTTCGGGTGTCAAGTCTTTGTCCTTAGTCAACATGATATCATTGGCCATACCACTGTGAAAGGTGTAAATACGCTGTACTTAACTGCAGGAACAAAGTGCCCACCCTCTGGGTGGGTCTCTCCTGCGGCGCAATGAGCCGATTCTCCTCCACGGCTCGGAACACGGCACGTTCTGGACTCGCAGCCCGGACAATTCGGACACGTTTTGGGCTGCTTTTTGTTTTCGCCGCCCTTTGCTGTGCATCGAAAGCTACTGCTGTGGCCGGCGATGCTTTCACTTCTGCCAGCGTGGCTCTCGGAACTTCCACAGGGAGAGAAGAGCCTTGGCCCTGGACCCTGCGACGGCAGGACGCGAGGAAGTCGGTGCACCTGACCTACAAACCCACTTCAAAAGCAGGATGGTGAACATACGCTGCACTGAGCGGCGGTCCCAGATTTCACAGTACCCCTGAAAATTACTCCCGCCTCAGTGTGTGTGTGAATTCTGCATGTTCACCCCATGTTGGCGTGGGTTTCTTCCAGGTGCTCTGGTTTCCTCCCACTGTCCAAAGACATGTATGAAATGTAGTGAAATGTATGAAGTTGAGGCGGTTTTCCTGGATGTGCAGCCCCAGCTTGCTCTGTGGTGCAGTTTGGCACGGGGTGATGCCCCCGGGGGGGTTCAGGGGTCCTGATGTGGCCCTTCTCGGGAGCCGCTGCTGACGGCAGCGAGGGCAGGTTTCCGATACCCGAAACGGGTGAAGCTATGCGCGGTCGCGAATGCTGGCTCTGTCTGCCTCTGGTTTCACCCTCTGTGGATGGTGGAGGTGGAGCCGGGGGTCTCGTGTGCCAGATCCCCCCCCCGGGAGATATTTATACGCCGTGCGGCCGGTGCGGGGAGCGGAGCGGGTCTCTCTCGACGCTCATTGAAAAGGACGCCGTCGCCGGAATGCCTGGAAATAGCTTCCTGTAGCCGAGTGGCTTTGACAGGTGACTGACTCTGTCTGATTTCTTTGCGACGCCCCCCCCGTGGCATCCCGTGTGGGCATTCCGTGTCTGCCCTGGGGGATTCTGGGAACAGGTGTGCATGAAGCAGCCAGCGATTTGCTCGTTATTGGGAAATGTCACAACAAATCACAGCTAATGACAACAAGTTGATGACAGCAAACATGTTTATTTGTGGCCATCGTGCAGACTTTGGGAGTCGAGCAAAGTCCAGAGTGCCTTTATACTTCTGTTTGCCTGAATCTCTTTATTTGGCACATAAGGCCACTAGTATTGGCCAGTGGGCACCAGGTGTTGTAGGACTCAAAGGCATCGCCTTGCAGTTGGGTTGTCTCACCTTCTACTCTTTACCCTGAATTAATAGTTCGAATACCTTGCTCTCCAGCGTAAACCATTGCAGCTGCATTTACAAACCTTAACAGTGTGAAGATACTTTGGAGAAAGATGACAACAGAAATAAGAACAGCAGTTCTACAGATGCTTAATGACCTCATTACGGCTCTCCTTCCCAGTGTGACCGGTGTTGGACGGCTCCCGTGGCAGATTAGACCCAATGTGGAGTCAAACTGTGAAACACCTCCTGTTGTGATACAGCTCCCAGTTGATTTCTCGCTTCTTATTTATTGGCCATGGAAGCAGCAGCGCAAAGCCCTTAATCTGATCGCTGTCACCGAGTTGATCTGATCCCTCCACAGAACTAGGAGCTCCATCGTTTTGATTGCAGGAGGGTTTGGTCTTTCTTGCCAGTTGACCGCTCTCCACCCTCCCCATCCCAGTGGACCGGCAGGATTTACACATTGGGCATTTGCGATGCTGCTCTGATCCGAACTGTTCAGGTCTGCAGCCGCCGCGAATGTCCGGGCCGGAACCCCACCCACCATGTGACGGGGGGTGTTGAACCCTGTAGAACGTACCAAGCTTTCATATGGGACACCTCAGAAATGCGACGAAAAATTTGATTCCCCCGCCCCAGGTCACTTTTTTTTTTTTTTTTTTTTTTTTTTTTTTTTTTTTACATTTTCCTTCAGTTGATTTGTGAAGTCCACAACCAAGGAGTAAAGCTTTCCACTTCGTTCTGCTTACATAATAACTTGAATGGGTTGTGTGCATGTCTGAAAAGATAAGAATTTGGCCGGGGGGAGGTTAGAATGACCGAACTCGCCTTTTCAGCAGAGCTCAGACTCCTCACTGATTATTTTGCGGGATTCTAATCACATTTAGTTTATAGACTAAGTGGAAGTAACTGGGTGGGACGGAGGGGTTACCAACCGCAGAGACGACATGCGTCAGTCCAGTCGCTGTGAAACTCGGTCCCGGGGCTCAGTGACGCTCTCAGTGCCTGTATCAACGAACGCGGTTCCCACCCCCAGCTTGGGTGCGCCCGTCGTCTGTGTGAGGGCCGATAAATTAGGGAGTGCCACTGCTGGCTTGTCCCCTCTCTTCTTTCATGTAACTGTAAACTCCCCCCCTCCCCCATTTACTGCACTGGTGCTAAGAATAGCGGGAACCTCTCTTAACTCTCTCCGTCTCTCCACTTTTTCTAAAAACACACATATGAGGATTTTTTTTTTTGTACTTTGCTGGGAAATGCAAGTGCTCGGCCAAAATGGGAAAAGAGTAGATGTCGTGCTTGGGGGGGGGGGGGGGGACACGTTCTGTGGCTAACAAAAGAAATGAGCTCCGCTGTCATGTGTAACAACAGAGAAATACACATAATCATGATTTGGTAATAACTTGTGAATATGATTGCATGCATTACCTACATTATTTTTAATCATAACAGCAGCAGGCAGTTCTTGCTTATTGATATTTATTTACACATAAATGAATTTATATCAGTATCGTGTGTGTGTGTGCGCATGCATATTATATATATATATATATATATATATAGTAGATATATGCATGCATGCGTACACGCACACACAGCACGTATATCTTTTATTTCTGGTTTACCATCACTGTCAAATCCAAGAGGCTTATCCTGGACATTTGTCACCCTGTGCATGAAGAAGTAACTTCTCCAATGTGGGTGAAGCTGAATGTTATGTCATTTCTACACATGACCTCCTGTCCTAGTTACCAGAGCTTGAAGTTTCCATAATGGTGGATCTTAATTATGGCCTTTAGGATTTTGAGTTTAAAAACCTTCTCTCACTCTCCACTTACAGTACTTAAGTGAAAGAAACTGTAGTTTGTCTTATAAAACATTGGCTCTAAACCTCACGCGTATTTTAACGTGTTGAGACCAAAACTGAACATGTTGAAAACTCTCTGGATTTAGTCCGTATTTTATATTTCAGTGTCACTCCTTGTGTGAATGTACCAAAGCTCTACTTTAGGATTTGTCCTTGTAACCTTGTGATGAAAAGTATGCCATCTACTGCCTTGTGAGATTAGGGGACTGGCTGGACAGGTGTTTGTTCTGTGGCTTTGTGGTATAGTGACTTGCTATGGCCACCCCCACACCCACCTTCTCCAGGTGTGTTTGTATGCTGTAAGAGCACAGCCAGCCTGCCGGGATGTCCAAGAAGCAGGACCCGAGGGACATCGATGAGGATGCCATCCTCAGAGGACTTTCTGCTGAAGAGCTCGACCAACTGGAGGATGAGCTGCAGGAGATGGACCCTGAGGTAAGGAATAAAGGTCCTCAGAGTTTTTAAACAACAGACTACTACTTCGGGAGATACCTCACGGAGACCTCATATTGCCTACATTTCATGTGTCCACTGCTGGCGCTTGTCTAAGTTGCAAGACATTGCGCCTGAGTTTTGTTGTTTTCTTTGCTGGAAAGTGATCTCCATTGCCTGCTCCCATTAAGAAAATGTACTGATAGGGTAAATGTTGGATGGGACTTTAGCTTTGGATGGGACTTTCCAGGTGCATATCTTACCACTCTCCCATTTGCTGCCGGAAGACAATTTTCAAAGTTGCTGGTGCACGTTTTAGACCGAAGTGAAACAATCTAAACTGAAATAGACCAGTTCTCTAGTTTGCATGTAAATTTTCTAAAAGAAAATATTTTCTCACGATGCTTAGATGTGATCATTTGTCAGATCACTGTGAAGTAAGTGGTGCTGTGCCTTACTGCTGTTCTGCCTCCATCTCGCCCCTACTACATCCCAGAATGCCATCCTGCCGGCCGGGATGCGTCAGCGTGATCAGACGAAGAAGAGCCCCACAGGGCCGTTTGACCGAGATGCACTCATGGAGCACCTGGAAAAGCAGGCCTTGGAGCATGTCGACCGGGAGGACCTGGTGCCCTTTACTGGGGAGAAGAAGGGTGGGTTCTAGGGGGGTATGAGTTCCGTCTGGGGTCTTAGAGTAAAAGCCTTCAAACTGTTAAACATTTGGTCTATAGATGTCAGGCTTCAAAGCCACTAATGGTCCACTTGGAACGTTTTCAATGTATAGAAGTAATTTCTTTTGCTATTTACTAAGAAATAGAAGGGGTGGACTGTACTTGGATTTCTTTCTCTCTTGTCTTCCAGTGTGTTGGGTGAGGTTGCTGTGGTGATGTGTGTTGGTATTGCATTACTATGGTAACATGGTGGGGCAGTGCTGCTGACCCGCCGCTTTTTCCTTTTGGTACTTTCACAAGGGCTTCTGAAATCTTGCATGGTTGAGTGATTGCAGCGTTTCCCAGGGTAGGTCCTCGCTCTCCATGACCCACCCCAGGGTGATTGGATGGCTGGAGTTTGGTGTGGAAGACGGTACCAGAGATGCCAGAAGAGTGGTGCAGCAGAGAGAAGCTCAAGAGATAATGAACAATGAGATCTAATGACTGATTGTTGTTTTCAGGATTTAAGCTCAATAGATTTCAACATGTTATCATGCTTAGGACACCATATAACAGATTTTTTCAGCAGATGAATCCATCTCCTGTAATCATACCAGACACACGGACTTCATATGATTGCACTGGTATCAAACTGTGTTCATGTGCTTAAGATTAAGTGCACTTTATGGGTCTGAATTTTGGTCGCTAGCATCTACTTCTTCTGTGTCACTTTTCCAGGAAAGGTCTTTGTCCCCAAACCCGGCACGGGGCAAATCCCCATCGAGGAGCAGATCACACTCGAGCCTGAGCTGGAGGAAGCGCTGAAGAATGCCTCGGATGCAGAGATGTGCGACATTGCAGGTACGGTGTAGAGCGCATTACGTGTTGCAAGCCTCCCTTCCCTGTCGAGTAGAGTACAAGAAACCATGCTCAGGCATCTGAAGAACTCCTGGGAACCTGTGTGCCATGGATGTACCGGGGTTTTGACTTGGCCCTCCTGTGGGTGTGGCTGTGTTGGACATGTGCTACTCTCTACTCGCCACTCCCCATCAACCTGTTGGCCACACCCTCCATTCTTCCCCCATATGATCTTGTGTGCACGTGTCATCGTAATTGAGGTGCTACGTGTGACCCTGTACACCTCACGGCTGAGAATGTCCAGCCAGTATCAGATACTTGCCCCAGTCGATCCACAGTCCTACTCTGAGGCGTGAGAGACGCTGGATTTTTACAGCACGCGTCTATAATACCACCGCTTCCCCAGCGGAGGATCAAGCAGATGGTCTTCTCATTCCATAGATTGTTGCCATATGCTGTGGTTCTTTACAATAAGACCCAATGACCTGTGTGCCACTGTGATATTTTTATTAGTACAACTGTATATGTTGTCTTATCTCACATTTTCCGAAATACTCTGAATTTTGTGCTAGTATTATTATGGTTTAGTAAAATATCACCATTATCACCTTTCCTCCTGCTTTGGAGCTAGATGCAACTCATGTCCTTTAGATCTGAGCATACAAAGGAATACCTTACCTTCTCACCTCCCACAAAATGACCTCAAGTGCATGTTCGCTGCTCTACAACAAGGAAAGGAGAGGCACCCCTAGATAAAACCCCACTCCAAAGCCAGGACTGCTGCCAGCGAAGGGATGTCATGCTCTTCTGTCGTCATCCAAAGTAGCTTTGTGGGTCTGCCAGTCCTCAGTGAGCTGAAGGGCAATGATCATGTCTAGTTATACAACTATCGCACAGCGATGGGGGCGAACCCCTCTGCACCGAGGGGTTTTCGGTCTTCCCACGTGCAACGGTTAGGGCAGCTCGGCTTCACTCTGCTCCTCACTGAAACACACAGTAGCGATTCTGGAAGGGGTCCAGTGGAGGATTTGGGCTCCACTGACCTGTGTGATTCTTTTGTTTGGACCACTTGGCTGGGGCTGGGTGAACAGAGCTGCCAGGTTGAGAGACAGGCTGGATTAATGCTTTTTGCTGTAAAATCAGTTGTTCTTTTGGGCCAGTATCTGTAGAACCGGGATCGCTCCTTCTTTCTTTTGCCCTCTGTTTTTTTTTCTGTCTCTCTCTTTGAAAGTTCACTGGAGGTAGTGGGGGTTATACTGTGTAGCAACGTAATGAACTGTCAGTTTATTTGAACAAAATGGGAATTGCTGCCCTCTGCTGGTACAGGTCTGCAACTGCTGTGTGAAAAATCTGTTTCCTTATTTTTTTTTTTTTTATTTAGTATAGCTCAGGATGCTTGAAACAAGTCATCTAAATTTCTATGAGTTTCTTCTGACACTGTTTTAAAAAGATCTTCCTGTTACAATCTTTTTTCAAAATAACATTTTAAACTAAATTTTTTTTTTTTACTTTGGTCACCGGGTTAGGAAATTGGAAGTTGGTCAAAATAGTTTTGCTCAATATTTAGCTATTTTTTTAAATTCACCTGAGTATTGTGATAAGTTGGTAAGTAGCCCTTAAGAAGTAACTTAAGTTTTTTTTTTTTTTTTTTTTTTTTGGTGTTTGTTCTAGGATGTGAGTTAAAATAAATGTCTTGCTGTTCTTGTGCCTGCAGCCATCTTGGGAATGTACACACTGATGAGCAACAAGCAATACTATGATGCTCTTGACGTCTTTGGCAAAATCGCTAACACAGAAGGCATCAACAGTAAGTATAATGTGTTGGCAGTCACTCAGTCCCTCACTCAGTCTTTGAGGTGGTGTGAGAAGATGCAGACCACAAACCGGTTACGCTGGTCTGCCGCAGGTGTGGTGCAACCTGATAAATACAAAACCTATCCGGACGAGCCTCCCAACCCTACTAATGTCGAGGAGACCCTTCGCAAGATCCAGAAAAACGAAAGCGGCTTGACTGATGTCAACCTCAACAACATCAAGGTAGAGAGAGAGACGTGAGACATAAATTTAGTAGTCAGCTGAGGCTAGAAACAAACGTTCCTCTCTTCTTGTAATGACTTTGTATTGATGTGATGTGAGATTCTCACTTCACAGCTTGTCTTCTGCTGTCAATAAGATTTACTGGTTCTGTACTCACCGGAGAACAATGGCTTAGTCTGAAAGACGGTCTACATCCAACCTCTCTCCATTTACACGTAATCTCAACTTTGCTCTGTCTTCTGGCTGGTCTGGCCTGCTGGTGAAGATCGCAGTGTCAAATATCTAATAAAATCACAAAATTAATTATTTTTTCTGGGCCCTTAAGACACCCTCTCTTTGCTGGCTGGCATCCTACTCAATGCATGCTGTCTATCCAATTGTCCCTGCAGGACATTCCCATCCCAACGCTGAAGGAGATCTTTCACGCCATGAAGTCCAACACGAAGGTGAAGTCACTGAGCATCGCTGCCACCCGTAGCAATGACCCTGTCGCCATGGTGAGTGGGATTCCTGTCCTTTCAATGACTGATAAGATGGTGCTACTGCCAGCTGTAACCGCCGGCTCCTCTTGCACACCTCTGGTCTCCGCAGGCCATTGCTGAGATGCTGGAGTCCAACAAGACTCTGGAGAGTCTTAACATTGAGTCCAACTTCATCACCGGCGAGGGCATGATGGCCATTGTCAAGGCTTTGGCACAGAACACCACGTTGAAGGAGCTGAAGATCGACAACCAGGTCAGTGAGAAGGGGTGGACTGGGTGTGCCACAGTGAGATCCACTCCATCCTGAGGTTCACAAATCCACCCGAGAGAACACGTCCATCAGCTGTGGTCAAAACGTGTCACCTCACGTAGCTGACCTTTTCACATTAATCTCTGTGCTCACTCGGACAATCATTGAGCTGCTTTGGGTCGGGTGTTCCACCGTTTTATGCGTAACGTGGTTGTGAGTTTGGACAGGCCGTCAGGCTCATGTGAACCTCATACAAACAGACACGGTCATCCTTGTTGTTCCCTCAGTCCCAGGCAGCACACAGGGAAGGGGCTGCTGACTAACCCGTAAATCTGAGTAGACGTTGTAAAAACAGAAGACCTCGCCGGAAATGTCAGTGCTGTGTCTTGCTACCTCTCCTGATGAACATCCAGTGAAGTTCCGAGCTTCTCCAGAACCGTAGCCTCTTGGCCCGCCTCACGTCTCCATGGTGACAGGTGAGCGCTAAACGAAGCTCTCTCTTCTGTCGGCAGAGGCAGAAGTTTGGAGATTCGCTGGAGATGGAAATCGCAGCTATGCTGGAGAACAATTCATCCATTGTGAAGATTGGGTACCACTTCACCCAGCAGGGCCCTCGAGCGCGGGCCGCCATGGCAATCACACGGAACAATGATATCCGTGAGTGCCTGTCTGCCTGGGGGAAATGCTCCGCGCTGCTCTCTTTCCATATAGTTTAAGGAAATAATTGCCTGTCCGCAGTGTTTACGTAATAGCAGCATACAGGTGGTCCTTGACGTACGATGGGGGTCCTGTTCCTACGCCCCACCACAGGTCAACTTCATTCTGAGTCTCAAACCCCCTTATATTGTCTTAAAGAAACCATAAGGATTTGTAAACCGTTAACATGCATAAATGCTATGTTGTTTAATAGGGCTTAGCTATATTTTCTTCACTCCTGTCACACATTTTTCATGTATTACTGTATTTATTTTATGATTTTATATTTTATTTTCATGCTGCACTATTGTAAATGTTTTTCATGTTTTCTGCACCAACAGAATACCCTTGTTTTCGTTTACATTTATTTATCAGACGCTTTTCTCCAAAGCAATTTCCAGTGAACTCTATGTAGTGTTATCAGCCCACACACCTTATTTACCATGGTGACTTACACTGCTAGATAACACTACATACAATGGGTCACTCATGCATATATCAGTGGAACACTCTCTCTGTCACTCACACACTATTGGGGAACCTGAACAGCATGTCTTTGGAGCGTGGGAGGAAACCAGAGCACCCAGAGGAAACCCATGCAGATATGGGGAGAACATGCAAACTCCACACAGACTGAGCGGGGATCGAACCCACATCCTTTTGCACCACCCAGGCGTTGTGAGACAGCAGCGCTACTCGCTGTGCCGCCGTGCCTCCCATCGCCACCCATCACTTACAGGGCACTATAAAACAGAATAACAGTTGAAATGTTTTCTAAATGAAACAATATTTTTATAAGTGAAACTCGGTTGCTGATAGACATATTGACTGGTCAATAAGGGATTTGATGCCTTGCGACCGAAGTACTGCAGGCACTCAGCATTACTGCCAAACGTCAGGACTCGAAAATAATAAAGTTGATTGAGCCGCCGTCGTAAGTTCAGGTTTCCTAAGCCGAGGATCACCTGTAACAGAATTACGTTATACAACAGTTTGAGTCAATTAAAGTATAAATTCACTGAGGTAATGATCTATTTTCAGTGATTTATAAGGGCAGTTATTTAATCTACGAATGGACTGACTTGCAACTGAGGTGCAATATCACATCATCAAAAGTACCATTCTTTTGGCAGATTCATGGCTCTATATGTATGTGTATATATATATATATATAAAACCTCTCTATATATTTTTTTTAACCCTTTTCAGTCCGCCAGAAGAGAAGAAGATGAAGGGATCAGAGACGTCTTCCCGGTCCGCCAGCCCACCTGCGGTGCCCCTTTCGTCCCAGTGCTGCTGTAGATGCCCAGTGACTCTTGTGCGCTTGCGTCAACTTGGCCAGCTGTCCATGACATGCCTTAGCGCCCTTTGCACTCACCTCCTCGCCTCTTTCCTCACTGTCTTTGTGATTTGTCTAAGAAAAGAATTCCATCCTACAATGCTGCTGCGTTACTCGTAGGCAGCCAGTCACAAGGTAGTTATTCTTGTGCGTCAGCAGAACTCGGAGACCCAGAGTTCCACTTAGGTCCATCACGCTAAGGCAGGAAAGCTTAAACAGCAGCTCAGCATAATCAAAGGACAGGTGGGGGTGGGGGTGGGGATCTGCGAGTTTCACCAGCAACGCTTGACTTCAGATCGGTGCTGCGGGGCAAAACAGACAGCAAACATGTTCTGTAAATAATTTGAATAAAGAATTTACGTTGCTCTCGCCGTCGTCGTGTGGAATTTTCACCCTGGTATGGAGTACACTTGACCTCGCGTTGCTGCAGTCTGTAATTCTCATCCATTGTATTTCTCTTAGATGGCAGTTTTTGTTTCTCTTTCTGCTGATAACATTTCTATGTGGTATTTATGCTGTAAAATGAAAAAAAGAGAGAACTTGCAGCGCCCTAGAGGCACTCCTGAACAGAACGAGTTTGTTGCTCCTTGTATATTTTGGCACTCTGCGTGAGCCAGCAGTGATGGCAGATGGAAGTGGACACCCAGCGAGACACGGCAGCATCGGTCTGGACACGGCCAGCTGCTCCCGTTGCCTATCACACTGATCACCTGCAGCACAAATGGAGAAGCTCCCAGTCAGCGCGCCTTGCGGTCAAAGACCTTTGGTCACATCCAGCCCAGATCAGACTCTATCTCATCTGCCATCCGCTTATTGGACTCCCAGACATTTTGCTCGCCCACCCAGCAGTTTGTAATCACATCTGGTTTGTGAACTTCCGTAAACATTTCTGCACGAATCGCACGCATCTGTGGAACAACCACAGGAAAGACTGTTGGTTTCATATCGAAAAGGTTCTACGTTTACTTCCCAAAGCATGCCTTACGGTGACCTTCTAGCACTCTTCTGAAGTAAATAACCAGCTGGTAACACTTAGGTAAAGTTATCATTTTCTTTAAAGCAAATATGAAAGAGGTAAACCGTGGAAACACGAACTAGCGGATGATAACGCTGCAGCGCAATGTACTACAGTACACTACAGTATATTTAAGATGGCATGGCTGACTTAGTAAAGGCAAAGGCAGCTGAGATTGTTGTTCTTGTGTTCAGTGTCTGTGGCGGTGGGTTGATCCGTACCGCAGGGTGTCTCTGTGTTCGCTGCATTGTGCTGGGAGCCGCCCGTTAGCACTAAAAAACCTGTGTCGAGTTACGGAGTGCTTCAAATGCATTTCTTTTTACGGTGTATGGGGGGCACCCACGATGGAGAAGTCAGATGTATTTCTTGCACATGCGAACAGCTGCTAACCTCTTGGGAATTTCTCAGCCCGAAGAGGAGCGTCACGTCACTGCCGCTTGCGGACGCGTCCTGCTCTAGGGGTGTCGTTCATTTCGGAGTTGTTGCTCTCCTGCTAAAAGTCACGTTCGAGTCGCTGAAGTGGGAACCGGTGGTTGTTACTGGTGCTGTGCGAGATTTGGCGCTTGACTCCGCTCTAATTTCACTGTAGGAGCGCATGCATCGCACCTGCTGGCTGGGTGGGGGTCGGTTTGAAAAGGGTCCGGGACACAGCAGTTGAGCTATAATGTGATATACGGTTGTAGACAGTTGGAGGGTGGGGAAGCAGGCCGCTAGACCTCAGCATTAATCTAACTTCGGGCAGAACAAGAAACAGTCTTATCTCTACTAGGAACCTGAAATCACCAGCCTTCCCTTAACCATTCTGTTGCCTAAGACCTTGCAGAAATGCTGCATTTAACCACCTGCTGTTTTTTCGGAGCTGCAAAGAAATCAGTCCCTCGATTTATTGAAGTGAAACCGCTTCTCTCCGCCCACTTGGGCCGAGCAGGAAGCGGATTTCATCACGTGCGCCCCGGAGGATCCAGCAGGGGCACGAGTGAGATGACACTCGAAGACCTTGTTAAGAAAGTGCCGGAGCGAGCAGATGCTGCAGACTGGCTAACAGGAAGAGCTCTGAAGTGGAAGACTTCAAACCAGACCCTTAGGCAGCGGGAAGAACGACAACAATGGTGGATCTGAAGCCGGTTCTCATTACACTTTTTCCTCCAGCTGCCACTAATGAGCAAAGCTTACAGCTGAGGAGAGGCGAGGAGAGGAGAGGAAAGGAGCTCATTGACTCACTTCCTACTTTCTTTGCGTCTATGGGAGTGACAATCAATGTGGGTTATAGTGACACCTACTGGGCGAATCTATAAAAATCACAACATTTTATTATACATCCACTAAAGTAATTGAACAAAATTCAATAAAAGTCATTGTCACGAGTATTAGTTCAGCTTGGCCACGTGTATAATAAGCATTAAAGGACACAAATTATTCACCCGTGAAAATGTGGCATCTGACTTTTTATCTGTGTGGAAAAAGTGTTACAGCACAGATGAGCTTATTTGAAATGTGTAGCAATTTTATGTAAGCAGTTTAAGAGACGCTGTCATTCTCCGACACATCCCAGTTAATTTACCAGTGGTCTGGGACTGGTAAAATCACAAAGAAGAAATCATCTGGATGGTTTTGTTGTAATCGATGCATACTTTATTATTTTGTTGCAAAATCATATAAAAAGGGAGGGGGAATTGAACGCGATGAGAAGCGAATTCCGATTTGGTCGTCACCTGATTTTTCCCACTTTGAAAAAATAAATGGTCAGAAGACCCAGTGACACCTGTAACTATCCTGTGTTGTGTTTCAAACTACAAACACACACTAGGTTGTTCGAATTGCCCGATAATCTGGCAATTTTGCATTACTTGATACGGCCACTAGATGGAGCGCTTCAGTTTCGCGTCGTTCCTTTCCCTAATAATTCATATTCCAATCTGCTGCGCTGTCTGCCTCCACGATTTAGAGGCAGTATCTTCAAATACACATTTTTGAGCAAAGAAAATAATATTGCAAAATCACGTCCTTTTCGGGTATTTGTTATGCCTCCGTCGTCAAGAAAACTCAATTCTCCTTTGAAGGAAAATGAGGTTATTTTGCACTCGGGGACGCGCACTGAAAAAATACACATTCAGTAAGATTTCATTTAGATTGTAACTTTTCAGCTCTCTGCTTGAAAAAAAAGTCGAATGTTGACACATCACAAACATTAAAAAATAAATTAAAAATTTTGTAATTGTCAACAGCTGATACTGTAATAAAAAAAGGTGGAAGGGGCTTGGATTTGTCATTTAAATGGCTGAACGTCACAATTTGTCTGCTTACAGTACTTACAGTCTTGATACTTCTTTGAATGAAGTCATGTACATGACGGCATTCACTTATAAATGTAACAAGGCACGGTTTGCACGTGGCACACTGGACTGGTGTAACTTGCCCCACTCGCAAAGCTGCATCGTACTATTTGCTTTCAAGGCCAACACAACACACATGGTTTTCATTTACACTTTCCATCCCTCGACAGGTTAGGATATTTTTGAACAGAAATTCTCGCAAGGTACCTTTGTCAAAGGCAGAACAGCACTTTCATTCCTAGAATACGAGCGCGCCATCTTTTGGTGACAAACCCAGCTCCTTAACCACTGTACCCCCTGCTGTCCGTTTCAAGAAGGACGAGACCTCAGCGCCTCCTTTGTGTTATCTGAGCTGGTCATCCACACTGTTCCAGTTGGGTCTCAACCCAGCGGTCCCTTCCCAGCCGAAGTCCAGGCATCATAGCTTCCCGTCCTCCACCAGCTTGTTGAGGCCGGCACAGATCTTTGTGAGGTTGGGCCATAGGCTGCCCTCGGGGTTGTACAAGTGCTCGAGCAGGTCCTGGTCAGCGTAATGGTTGAAGACGTTCTGGATGCGCCCGTGGGACTTGGGTGTGAGGTGTTTCTCCACCAGCTTCAGCAGCATGTCCCGCGCCTCCGTCAGGATGTTCGACATCACAGCCTTGTCGAAGGAGAACTCCACCTAGCAGAGGTGTGGCGAGAGAAGAGCAGAGCGGTGAACCAAGGGCTGTTCCAGAGGCCAGTATGGTGGGTTTCATCACCACACGATGAATATGAATTCTGCCATAAGTACTCAATTCTCTAAAGTAATTTTTCAAACCTATACAATCTTATAATGGTTTGCGATTAAATTTAAGCAAGAAGTGAAATGAATAACAGAAAGTCCACAAATCCTAATTATACTTCAACAATTACAGTTTAGCTAGTTGATAGTAGCAACCCAACATTAATATTTAAGAAAAGTTTATTTCTTCTGTGTAAAAAGTTAAATCATAGTACAGAGAAAAAGACTTGACTTGTGTGGTTCTTCACAGCAAACGAGGGGCTCTTGGTACCGTACAGTCCTGTAACGTTACCTCATGAAAGCTTATAGCAGTCATGGCACCCATGTGAAGCTTCTTCTTGAAGTGCTGCGCCAAGCCCATCTCCTCGGCACTGAACTGGTTATGGCGGAAGAGCACGCCGATCTTGACGGCGATCTTAATGAGGTCCTTCACCACCTTCTGGGCCTTGGAGCGATTGCCGGTGTGCTCCTTGGAAACTCTGTAGAGCTCATCCAGGATCTCGCTGCTGGTGTCATCAATGAACATCTGCACCATGGACTTGCTGGCCATGTGGCTCAGAATCTTCTTCTGGGCCTTCATGGCCATGTCTTTAGAGCTGAAATTCTCCATCACAGCTTCAGGATAGAAAGAAATTACGCAAATCGGTAAGTCAGCCAAAACCTGGCATCACAGAGAGGTCCAGCTCAGCTGCTCAGAACCCTCAACATGGTGACATCAATATGTGGTACTGGGGAAGCTGAAAAGACAGTTACATTCTGAAATAATAAGTGCCGTTCTAAACTTATTTACATTATATTACACCAAAATATATATTTTACTTTGTGCATAATCACAACAACTGAAGCAGATGCAGAAGTCTGAGGTCTCGGATAATATCTACATAATAATTTTTTCAGTGACCCGATTCAGATGCTTATCGAAGAGACTCTCAAAAAAGGATCTGGGGCCTCCAGAGATGGTGTTTATGTGGAGGGTCTAATGTGTGGATGGACGGGGTGTGTCGGCCCGGATGTCGGCCCATCTGGGACTTCCTATGGATGTGTGAAGGAAAGGGGGCCACAATGATGGGAAAGAGTGTGAGGCGCTGGGCTACTGTTTGTTAAGCTCCGTAAAGACTCCTGTCCCAGACTGCGCTACCGTTCATCTCCTGTGACAAACTCCACCATCCTTTATTACACAGTATTATTCAGCTTCTCGCCAGATGTCCTTGGTTGTTCAGCAGACATCTTATTTATACAGTGACTATTAATTTAAGCATTTTGGGTCAAATGCTTGTGGAAGTGTCCCTCCTGGGACTTGAAGCTATTATGTACTGTATGTGTGCAGTAAATTAACAGCATCTACACCATATCAATGCGAGGTGAGCTGATGATCCATCTACATGGCTTTCTTGGATGATTTTGACATTTATTTGTGGGAAGGAGTACATGCACACATCGAGCTGAATGGAGGGGCAGACCTGAGTGCCAAGAATATGAATCAAAAACACGTTCAATATCTCTGTCAATGGAAAGGATTGATAGACTTTCAGTAACAGCTCTAGGGAGAAAAGAGAGGACTCAAGATAAAATGCACATGATGATTCACATCTTTCTATCGCGAGGCCAACAAAGGCCAATTTCGGGAATTGAGATTTAACTGAGCAGTTGACATCCAGCCATGTCATGATATCATGACAATATTATTAAAAGGTTTACAACATGACATTGTGAAGACCTTATACTAACATTGCATACATTTTGATGGTTTATGAATATTTAAGAATTTTTTTTTTTTTTTTTTTAAGGAACTGGACCAGTAAGTGTTGTAGTGTTCACGGTTGCTGCCTTATAATTTGAAGGTTCCTTGTTTGAATCCTCTTCCTTCTCCAACACCCTTCATCAAGGTACTTACCCTGAATACACTGCAACCTAAGGTGTAAATCATGGTAAAGTTTATTTAACAATGTTATCTGCCTTGGACAAAGCTGTTAGTACAATAAGACCACAATATGAAATCTCGGTTGTAATTATTGAACCTGCAATGACATGACATCCACAGCAAAGGTGTTTTATGGGTGCAGATACACACTGAATGCTGATGTAAAAATTGTGTCAAATTCGCTCTGGTTGGCAACACTCTCAATTTCATTGATATCGGTATTTAATTATAATTTTTACCTGCTTGTTTTAGATGTACGTAATTCTTTCAACAAAATATAACTGAGCAAGCAGATCACAAGTATTGGGAAAGCTGTACTGTGGTTATACCTGACTTTTCTCGACTCCCGTACGGAGCTGCATCCAAAAATCGCTATTTTCGTATTTCCACCCGCTTCGGAACATTAACATTTACCCTCGCTTCTGTTTCATATTCACATTGAAAAATGTCTTTTACCCAAAGATGTGTGTGTTCACGAGAACAAATAAAAGAAACTGTGAGGATAACCATTGTTATCTAAAAGTGTACAGGTTTAACACCTTTGAAGTTTATCATAAATCCCTCATTTAATCCAACGATCCTTTTCACCGAACTATGTTCCTCCGCGGTGCGCGGACCCGAGTCGCGAGTTGGGAAAATAGCTGTTTTTCACACGAGTCTGAAGTGTTTGAAGGACTAATATAGTTTGTGTCACCTACGATAATTAAGGGAAACTGCTACAATTATGAATGATATTTCGGTATTTGGTGGTTTTGATTTAAAACGAACTTTTCCACGAATCACAGAGTTGTCCAAGGACCAGGCATTTTCGGGCCGCCAGAAAGTTTCAGACTGTAGTTCCGTGGCGGGAGGACGGGTAATGGTCAC
Organism: Scleropages formosus; assembly: GCF_900964775.1. Classification (NCBI taxonomy): domain Eukaryota; kingdom Metazoa; phylum Chordata; class Actinopteri; order Osteoglossiformes; family Osteoglossidae; genus Scleropages; species Scleropages formosus. The sequence continues at coordinate 4,548,969 of NC_041828.1, read as the reverse complement.
GAGATTGGAGAAAAATAGCCGTTCCCTCTGGCGATAGTCTTTGAGGAACTAATTCATCGTGAGCTGACGAGAATAAATATGCCATTTTAAGTTCACAACAAATGGAATCGAAGTATTTCGAGTTTTAAGACAAGCGACTTCTGACTGGAAAATGACGGTTGGACGGTGTCCTCGCGACGATCTGTCACCGTCGAGCTGCTTTTTCTGACGGTAAGTCAGCACAGTTTCTCTCTCAAACTAACTGTGCTGTATTTTGTTTTGTTGCTAACTAGCAACGCTGATCACTTTACTCAAATTTTTTTTGGGGGTATAAATTATAAACACAGTAAAAGCCAGGCGCCACCTTTGTGACGTAACTCACGTCACAAGTTACCTCGGGTTCACTTACTGACTGGATTAACTTTCATTTTTTACTTGTTTACTCTCACTTCTTGTATCAAATCTTCGCGATAATCATAACGTCCCATTTCAGTCAGCTTCCCTTCCAAGTACCAAGTTCCAAGTTCCCTGACGAGTATAATCAGTGACATGCACAAAATAAAGCCAAAAGATCAAGGTCTGTCATTCCTCAAAGTCAACCACCTGTGTGTCCTTCAAGGTAAGATGGTTTGAGGGTCAGAACTTTATTCTGTTTGTATATTCTGACATGTTTAAAATAAGAAATAATTTGAGGGAAATGAATTTTATTAGGAAATCACTCCGTATTTTGGTTTGAAATGCTCGGCCCTTCGCTTCGGGTATACATGAAATGTCACGCTGAATGCGTGATAAACAGTACGTGATACAGAAGTGCAGAAATAAAATTTTCCTGTGAAAAATGAAGATTGAGCTAGTTTCCCTGCAATGCCAGAGGGCATGGAAACATATGTTTAAACATCTTTCAGAGTGATGAGAGACAATCTATTCATTTTATGATATCTTTGCACTGCTAACCTTGCTGACCCTATGGCCCAGCAGCAGGTCCAGACAGGCATCTATCCCATCACTACAGCACTTGGCTACATTATTAATATTGTCCAGGTATTTGTGTATTGATGACTCATGTTTTTGAACCTGTGAAAGAATTGCAACGTGTGTCTTTGTCTGCGGCCCGTATGAAACGATATTGCCGCAACAGCATGTACACGTACGACTCCCTAGGTTGGATTGTGGGACTGAAGTTTCATGTGAAACATTAGGGAGTGGAAGAGGACCGAATCCATGAGTCATCGAGATACACCTCATCTGCGCAGGCCGTGCATTTCAATTTTTTTTACACCTTAAGCATTTCAAAGTACTTAATTTCATGCATATGATTTATCTTGAACACCACAATTCAATGCAGTACTTATTAATTTGATACAGATAAATACTGGATTGTTCTTTGAATTAAATCTTATGTGAACAACCCTTTTATTTGCTCTGCACAGCCATTTCTCAGCTCATACTGGAAGATCTGCGCTCTAAATTTTTCTTTTACAAATAAGAGCCATTTAGTCTGGACAGAGCTAGTCTTAAGTGTTGCAGTAGGAGTTGTTCAGACAGAATTGCTAAACATACCCGTTTGCATCCAGGGTCATTTCACATAGCTGCTGCTGTATATTATCAAGAGATTATAAGGACCAAAAGGCTTGCAAGAACCCACAAAAGCGATAACCCCACTAAGCCTCAAGAGCTGTGTATTTTGAAGTTTGCTGGGGAGTTGATTTTACACAGTCACACTCTAAACAAGGTGAGCTTTACAGCATTGTGTGAAGCATCTCTGCAGAGGTTGGAAAAGAAATAAACAGCACTGGTTGAAAAAGACCACACCTGGGATCCAAATGTCAGCCTTTTAACGGTGCGCTCTTGTGCAGAGTATGAAAAAAGAGTTTCTGTGTGGTAAGCACAAACAAAAGTGGCACTTCTGGGCTGTAGAATGTAATTCCCACCTAGCCAATGAGCTAAGGACTCATTCCTCAACCTCCTGATATATCTGGGAAAGTATTAATGGGGCTGCTTCCTCAACATATCTTTCAAGACAGAAGGATGATGTTGTAACGGAATTAAAATGCGACCCTATTTCCTTATGACAGAGTTTTCTTATGTTCAGCATATTCAGTCATACATAACTGGTATGGTGGTTAAAAAAGTTGTTTTGATTCAAAAAGATGTCTTTTTTGCTTTGCCGGTGCCCTGTTGAGGAAGTCTCTGACTTCCTGTGTGCAACAGCAGATAGAAAGAGACTGAGAGACTGCTTTATTCCTCTCAGTTCCCTTCCAAAAGGGATGCAATTTAAACATTAGTGTTGAATTCCATAGCTACGTTTTCTGCAGCCATACATGTCCACACTCATTGTCATTGTCTGCTGGCCAGTTGCTCCTGTCTGTCTGCACACAGGTCAGTTCATCGTGCTCCTGTCTGGCAGCCCGCCAGAATTTGGCTTGCAAGGATGTGGTTTTTTTTTTTTTCCTCTTACTGCCAGCTACAACTGCCTCCAGCAGTCCTCATGTTCACCATTGAACTCTTGATTTCAGCATAAAAAAGCTGCATGCTGAAAATGCTGTCTAGTGTCTCTCTGCAGTTTGTTACGAAAAAGTGTATTTAATCTGACGTTTTGTTTGCCCAGAGTCGGCGAATACAGATTTACCATTCGGACGACAAACATCCTACCATTAATTATATGCTACTAGTAAAAGGAAGGAACTTTCCGCTAAAAGGCTGTGGGGGGCACCTGGTTATTACACGTTTGAAGTCGTGTTAATGAGTTTGCATAAAAAGTGGTTGGTGACAGATATGCATGAATCAGAGTGCAAGCAGTAATATTTTGTGATGGTTGATGGCTACCGAAGTGAATATTTTGTAGCTTTTGTGTAATGACACAGAGCTTTGCTCTGACCACGGCCTCAGCTGTACTGTACGACGGATGGTGTTTCGAAACTCCAACAGAGCCATGCTCTACAGTACTTTCGATTCAAAGTGCCTACAGATGAACTGGTGTTTTTTTAAATCTAAATGCAGTGCTATTTACTTCCTTTGAGGAGAAGCTGTACACTTTCATATTTAGTTTTTGTCAATGCCAAAATTAAACAAGTATGACATTTCATAATCAGTTAATCTCTTTCTTACGGGTGATGTTTTGATTGCCTGTAATGGCGTGACAGTGGCCGTTCCTTTTTTCTGTTTGGTTTCGCTGCTCGCTCTTGTAAAAAGACATAAAGGCAATGGTGACGTTTGCTGTATCTTTATGCGAGTGAGTGCATTTGTCCAATTAGAAAATCAGGGGCAGAAATGTACTCAAAATTGATTGAAAATTACAAACCTGGAGGTACAGACAAGCTGCTATACAGATCTGTTAGAGCTTGTATGTAATTCAGTCTCATTTCTTTTGGGCTCATCTCATTATTTTGAGCTGAAATTGAAAGCAGCTGCTTTCTAAACATGAACTCAGTTTTATGTTTAATGAATGATTGCAGTGTGAATTTCAGTAATGTCATCATACCTCCCACCAGTTATATCAGTTTAAGTCACTGGGAAAATTTAGGGTATTTTTTAGAATGCTTCAGTTCATCATCATAGTTCAGATTTTAAGTATAGTATATTTCTAAGCAGGAGGGGGTGCGGTGGCGCAGTGGGTTGGACCGCAGTCCTGCTGTCCGGTGGGTCTGGGGTTCAAGTCCCGCTTGGGGTGCCTTGCGACGGACTGGCGTCCCGTCCTGGGTGTGTTCCCTCCCCCTCTGGCCTTACGCCCCTGTGTTCCCGGGTAGGCTCCGGTTCCCCGTGACCCCGTATGGGACAAGCGGTTCTGAAACTGTGTGTGTGTGTGTATTTCTAAGCAATCTAATAAAAAGTCTGCCTGCCTTTGTTGGTCTTGTAAGTAAAAGCAAATGTTTTCATAAACTGATTTAAGACTAAATCCTCTGGATCGCAGGGCAAGTACAGGCAAAGGCAGAGAAACAGGCAAAGACACATACATAGCCACACCTCTTCATACATGAGCAGAAGTAGGTGAAAGCATCGCTATTACTGCCAAGTTCTTGAACAGCCTGAAAAATATAAATGAATGCTCCTTTATAAAATTTTACTGATGGAAATATGCACTTAATTGCCTAATACAAGAAGTACATTTTAACAAAAAATGCATATGGATTCTTGTTTATTCCGTTTCCTTCCCACAGTTCACTACATCACAAGACTTTAGAGGATATGCGCAGAGTGCATGAGTTAGAACTTGTCATGACAGCACAGGTGACTACAGTCAGACTCTTGAATGCATGGTGCCTTAGACTTCCCAGGCTTTTTTGTGCTGAAAGCATGCTGCTGATGGTGACTTTAAGGATAAAAAGTCACCCCCTCCACTGTTAAGGGGTACAGAACCTGGCAGGATGAGGTGACGGGTACTCTGTATTCCTGTTTAGCAATCAAGAGTAAGTATCTGAGTCACGCCACATGGAAGGACGACGTGGCAACAATGCTCACATGTAAGCTATGAATAGTGTGTTGTGACTGATCACTGTCTGGGAGGAACTGGTCAGTGAGGGCCGACTGACCGTTTGAAGGTCAGCAGAATTTGATCCAACATGACACTTGTGTCAGATGCAGTTGGAGGTAGCTGTTGATTCAACAGCATTAGATTTGTTAGGAAGATTTTTGTTTGGCTGTGACAACACTTTTTCAGTGCTCCTGTACATAGCCTATTCACATCAGACAGAAAACATGACTTCTTGCTGTAGTGCTGTAACACTCAGTTTTGAATCTGCGGACTGAACTGATTTGCAGATCCATTCAGAGAATGAGTGAGGAATGAGTCTGTGCATTATTATGTATGAGTATTTTAGTGTTTTGCTATAATTGACATTAAATGACCCTTTCACTTTGATTAAGGGTGGTAACCTGCATGTCACATAATCCTACACAAGCTATTACTACATTTCTTAGGAGTTTTCGTAAGGCTGGGGAAAACACATTTCTGTTTACGCAGAAAGGAAAAAGTTAAGTGGATCCACAGATGCTCAGTGCTACTGCGAAAAACATCATGAAAAAGTACAATCTGTAGCCAAAAGCTCCTACTTAAATAAAGTCCAAGTGAAAAATCCAGTGAAACAGCCAAAGGTATGCAAATGGACTATTCTACTCATCTCTCATCAACAAACAACTAAGGTCCCACACTGCATGTTACACTACCCTAAACAATGACATATGTCCACATACAGGAACCGCTATGTGCTGGCACACAGTCCGTAACGGTTTGAATATTTATGCTCCTCTGAGCACATTTATCTTAGGCTGCAGCCAAGGCAATGACCTTAAGAACATCCCTTGCTGCATGCGTTTATGTCTGCTTAGAATATCCTTTTATCCAAAACTTCTGACATCCTTCACTATATAACCTGTTTATACAGCTGGATATGTACTGAAGATATTTACAATAGCAAGTTCCTTCCTGGGAAGGCGAGGAGAAGTGGTCATAAAGTGAGGCTCCCATCACCACCTGTTGCTCCGAAAAACAAATTCTAATGAAGGCAACAAAAAAGACCACATGAAATGTTGAAGTCTTGTTGCAAACTTTGCTGACAAAAGTTAGTTGAAGGTTAATTTATTTGGAGGTATTATGAAGGAACCCATGGCACATGCTGCGAGTGTGAGAGGAAGGAAGGCAGAGGACTTTATGATGAAACACCCTCCCCACCGTCACCTCCCATGAAATCGCTCGACGTAGGACCCAGCTGGAGGGAGCTTACCTGCGTCTCGGTCGGTGCCCCCCTTCCTCCTCCTGTTTGTCCTTTTTTGTCCCTTGCTGCTCTTCAGTCAGGTACGCGGCACACAAGTATCAGTTTACAGGCCCCCTTCTGAAAAGGTAGAAAAAAACAAGAAAACTTGCGGCTTTCTAGTTGTTCCCGCTCTGTCTGCTTGCTGCCACTCTCGCTCAAGATCATTTGAGTTAGACTTCCTTGAGGAACTAATTGTTGAAGACACACCCCTAGAGCGAGTATCAGTCCCCCCTCCTCACTTCCACCCGTCGATGTGCATCTTCGTTTCTCTCTCTCTCACTTGCTGTTCCGCTGCCCTAGCTTCTGACATCAACCTGCCACCATCGTTCCAAGAGGAAACTGCAAAAGTGCCCCGGTGCTTTTTACTATCGCAGGAATGCAGGCACTCACCGGTGGCCAAAACTCCTTCTGTTTGTGTGTCTGCTGTGTCAGCCCTTGAGCCGCTGTGCAAACACACTCTTAATCGGTGCCTAACTAGGGGAGGCAGGTAAAGCTTAGCAGTTAAGGAAATAAGCTGCAAGTTCAAGTCCCGATGGGTATTCTGCTCTTTTGCCCTTCAGCAAATTGCCTAACCAAAATCTCTTCAGCAGAAAGTATTTAAATAACTAAAGCTTAAAACTGTAAAGCTGTATAAATAAGCTATGCATGAGACATGTTAGCTGTGTAGGTTTTTGCCAGTGAAAAGGTGAGCTTAGTGGTCTCGTAATAATGTCCCACTGGCAAGGTTTTTGCTTCACCTTGGAAGTTATCTAAGCACTGAGAAGGTATTCCAGCATCTTTTTATTGAGCATTTTTGAATATAGGCTGAGCGTCAAATTTGATATGACTGGCCATCAAGGCTGCAGAAGAGACTTCACTGAATGGCTGTTGAGTAAAAGTGTGAGTATTTGACATTCTTCAAAGATAAAGGCTGTGAAAATTGTTAATGTATTATGAGGGAACTTCTCCCAGGTATTCTCAGCCTGTGGTAAAAGACAGAAAGAAATGCCTATGAAAGGGCCTCTGAAAGGGTGACAGTGCAAAGAAGGATACAAACCAAAGCTGTGATGACAGTGTTTCGGCCCTTGAAGAGCATCTGCGAGAATACGTTACAAAGCTGTGGAAACATGGTAGAAAAAGGGAGACTCATCTCCCTGAGTCTGTGCACCTCTGCTGGGCGAGGTCTCTGAAATCTAACCACACCTAGCCACCCTTAATGCCTGATAACACCATGCTGTTTGCAGATGCAGTAGCAGGAGGGTCTGGGCTGGAGAAGGAAGCTGATTTGGGCTGTTGCTGAATGGACATGTGCATCAGTTGAGCTGGACATGCTCTCAGCAGGAAGTGGCATTTAGTTTCTCCCCTGTGAAGACGTTAACTCCTGCAAGCTCTTGGTCCCCAGCTGTGCTCAAACAGGAAACCAGAGGAGAAGGAAAGAGAGGAAACCGACACTTTAGCACAAATGTCTGTGTTCTGGGCAGCCCGGTCCCTCCAGGAGAGCTAGGATTGCTCATACATCCCCATCTCGGTCCATTAGGGAATTTAACCACTTAGGAACTGAGCTTGAAGCCAGAGGCAGACCACAGGTTCATATGCTCTAGAAGAGAAGCATGAATGAGGTTAGTCTCAGTCACATATTCATCACCAAACACTCACAAAACATTGACTGGTGTAAAACTGAAAACCACTTTTTTACATTTATGTAATTGGAAGATGCTTTTCTTGAAAGCTACTTGTAGTGCTAAGCTACTTAGTCATTCATCTCTTTGTATGGCTGGCAACTGTTTTATAATTATTCTGGCATTTTAGTGTAAGAACTTTTACACTGAGTGCCTTGGGGGTACCTTGGCAGTACCCTTACAAGGATACTGAAGCAGGAAGTGGGTTTTAAACCTTGCTTGTCTGAGCCCAAAGGCCCAGAGTGAAGCCACTGCCCTATCTGCTTTATCTTCATGGTTAGAAGTAGCAGTTAGTGAATGACTAATTGATGGTGCTGTTAGGATGTTGAGCGAATGTGTGTAATAAGGTGTGTTTTAGGACTGTTTTTGAATGCTGAGAAGAATTCAGCAGTTTTGAAGATACCGAGAGTTCATTAAACTGCAAAAAAGTCACAAGTGAGAGTCTTTCTATTTTGGACCCCTCACATTTCACAGCTCCTGGGCTGTGGATTTAAAAGTACACACGCACACACACACACACGCACACACGCACACACGCACACACGCACACACTTTCAGAACCGCTTGGCCCATACGGGGTCGCGGGGAACCGGAGCCTACCCGGCAACACAGGGCGTAAGGCCGGAGGGGGAGGGGACACACCCAGGACGGGACGCCAGTCCGTTGCAAAGCACCCCAAGCGGGACTCGAACCCCAGACTCACCGAAGAGCAGGTCCTGGCCCAACCCACTGCGCCACCGCACCCCCTTGGATTTAAAAGTAATGAAGTATAAATCTGAAACACGTTGGCGTACGTGAACATCTTAGTTCTTTTTGGACTTCACTAACATACCTGTTACCTTCGTAAATGAAATAAATGGCAGTGGTGATTTCTTGATTTCTCCTTTCATAGGATGTATTTCTACTATGTTTGCCAGAAAGCCATGACACTGACATCACCTAAATAGCAGTGCTGCAAAATTTTAATTGATTTGCAAGCATTATTGTAATTGTGTTGTCAAGCAGGTGGATGATATGACATTATGTGTTTAGCTTTACTGAAGTTATACCGTGCTGCGCCAATGAATGTTTTCAATATGAAGAATTAATTTGAGAATTGCGTTCTTTTTTCTCGGACTCCCTGAAAGCATATAACTTTGGGCTCGACGTTAAGCGGCACAATGTAGCAAAGGCTGGCTGCCATGGTAACAGACAGGAAGTGCACTGTGAGCGGTTTCCTGATTGTTTCCTCTTATCACCTAATGGCATCTCACATGGAAACCATCTAAAGGAGCAGATTTTTGGGGTGCAAGACAGCCCACTTCAGAAGCTCTGCAGAACAACCTTGGACTGGTTCTTAGACTGGTGCGGTTTTTCACTCCAGCACTGAAAATGAGCCTCAAAGAGTGAGGTTGTCGTGTGGAGCGCTTGCGTCTGCGAGCTTCAGAGACCTTGGTGACTCAGCGTCCACATGATGTCAGCCATCAAGTTCCCACAAGCTCAGTTACACACACCCACTGACACCAATGCATCCACCAATGCACAGCAGGATGGCCAGAATGATTCATTTACAGGTGAATAACCAGATCAGTGGCAATATTGGTTTAACGCGGACTTTTTCGTGTCAAGTTGCTGATTTTACGCAACCAACAATGATGCCTTCATCCCATCTTTCATCATGCGCTGCTCTGGGTGCTCTTTGTTACGTTTACTCGTCCGGCAAGTTTGAATTTAATCTGAGAATAAAGTGAAACTAAGCTAATGTTATGTTATTGTGTCAAACATTGTGCGTTCTGGCATGTGCACGAGCCGCCATTTGTATAAAAAAGAGAAGTAAATGAAATACTGTTTCTCAGAATTGGGGAAGTGGCCAGAAAGTACTTTTTTTTCTTGCTAAAGCTTGCTTATCTGTGCTCCAGGTTCCTTCTGCCAATGAATTACTAGCTTGATAAGCTGGCAGTGTTGTCTTATGTATTTGTGTAGCTAACAATTTTACACATTTTTGCAGATGTTTGTTTAATGCCGAAAGTTAGGCGACGTACTCAAAGGGGTACAGTGACGTCGGTCCATGAAGTTGAACCTGAGCCCTGAAAGCCTTGCTGCAGAAAAGCACCTTTTGAAGCAGCGGTTGACACTCCATTCAAGAGGCTGGCACCTTGGGAGGGCAACCAAGTGTGTTTCAGCTTTGAATTTTAGTTTAAAAAAAAAAAAAAAAGAGACTCTTACCAAGAATTACAGTGTAAAGAAACACATGCATGTTAAGAGGTGGTGTAGTCAATGAGAAGTGGGAGTACAGCCCTTGAATTCCACAGATCATGGTGAAAGCATCAGCTGAAGTCAAGCCGTGACCTTGAAAACGTGGGTCTGAAAATGGAGAAGCGACGTGTAATAAAACCCATGGCCATGACTCCTAGACAGTCATTGCACCACCCCTTCATCCACCCCCTATGTGTGCAAAGAGGACGTGGCAGAAACACTTGTTCCATTTGCTGTTTGCCGTTGTGTCCTGCAGCTTCGCACGTCATTGCTTTCTTGTGCAAGATCAATACTGACCTGTGTTTGATTGCCATTGATAAATGAGTCTGCCGTTTCCACGGAAGTCAGTGTAGAGTCTCATATAGTTTTCTTAATGAACCTCGGAAATCGCTGTCTAAGCAAAAAAGAGTTGTAGTTCTCCTTTCACGCTTCTCCTGGCACTAGATGTAGTCTCTATACAGCAGTGCCTATGCTCACAACAAATACGTATGTTTAGTTAGTGCTATAGGTAGTGCTCACAGCTCCTGGGTTGTGGGTTTGAACATGGGTTCAGATCCTGTGTTGTCTTTGTGGGGTTGGCATGTTCTCCTTGTGTTTGCGTGGGTTTCCTCTCTCAGCCCAAAGGCTTGTGTTTGTTTACAGTGGATGGTGGAGACTTACTTGGTCATAATGAGGATGAGTAAGTTTCTTGCAAGTATTTATAGTTCTTGGAAATGCAGAGCTTCCAGTCGGAGCACATATGTAGAGCTGGTTGGCAGCTGGGAATTGGCATTGTTGAGGTTTGTTTTGCTTTGTCTTGTTGGCAATCGTGGGTCGTGTTCCTGCCTAACTGGGATGTAGATGGCTTTAGCAATGGACAGGAGAAGCAGAGGTACTCCTCCGGGTTGTCTACCGGCATGTCTTGCATGTGCCATCTACACACAGTGGTAAACAGGATTGCATAGAAATACATAAATGCCTACACGCGCACACAGAGGCTGAAAATGCTTGTCCCAAGCGGGGTCACGGCGAACCGGAGCCTAACCCGGCAACACAGGGTGCAAGGCCGGAGGGGGAGGGAACACACTCAGGATGGGATGCCAGTCCGTCGCAAGGCACCCCAAGCGGGACTCGAACGCCAGCCCATCAGAGAACGGGACCCGGCAAAGCCCGCAGAGCCACCCCCCCCTCCCCCCCCCGCTTGATCGGAAACATATAAAACCCACCTACACATTCATGCTCTTTGGCTGTAAGCTATTAGCAGTCTGACGAATGAATGGAGACCAGGTCCGATTATGAAGAGGATCAGGAACATAAACCGTTCGCTGTCAGAAGCCCAACTTAGCAATGAGAACAGGCTCTTGTACTTGTATTTAATTTCCCAGCTAATTGAAAATAAAAGTGGATTTTAGTCTGTGTTACACCTGTCTTCCACATCTATACACACATTCGTAGATACCGTAGTTATACCTGACAGCGGATAGCACAGGGTCGATGGGGGAATTCAAAAGCCACTCATGCTGTAACACCCCTGATCAAGGTACTTACCGTGCATCGGTGCAGTAAATTTACCCTGCTGAATAAAGTGATAACTGTATATCGATGTGTAAAACTAACATTTTATACCTCCTTGGATGCAGATGCCAGCTTAAGAATAATAAGACAATGCTCTGTTTTTAGAAACAGAAATATCCAAAGGATGAGCCATTGTCTGTGCCAGTGTGTTACTCTTTTGTCAGACATAACACAGCATCAGTCCTGCATTTGTGCCGACTGGCCAGGGACGTCCCACGTGATGCCGCTGCAGCTCCGAGGTCCATTGCTAAGGCAACTGCCTTTGATCACACAGGTGGTGTTAGCAGACAGAAAAGCGTGTCTGGGTGGCTGACGCGGCACAACTGCGTTTATGTGAGGAAAACGGCACGAGCAATCTCGTCTGTCAGCTGTCGGCAGCACACCACATAACATTGTGATTTAGGGCCTGCACCTGTAATCGGAAGGTTGCCAGTTCAAATCTGAGTATGAGCCCGGCTGTTGTGTTTGCGACCAAGGCGCTTGACAGAGCTGCCTCTACAAAAACGTCCATGAATAAGCAAAATGTGATAAAATCAACTATAAATGTTTCTGTTGGCACGGTATATTCCTGCTTGTAAGGGTCTGAGCTTTGTGTACGGTGCACCCTGCTCTTCTGGCCTTCGAGGCATTTAAGAAACTTTAATTGGTCCTCAATCCTTTTTGAAAATTTAATTTTTTTTTAACTACAGGTGTGTGTGTACTAAGAAGTTAAATTGTGGAGGAAAACTTCACAAAGACACTGAGCTGTGAGAAGGCGAAAACACTTCTGTGAAGCTGCCCAAATCTTTCCCTGTTAGTGAAGACCAGCTCTATCAGACAGAAGCTCAGTCAAGAACATTATAAGAGGCAGCTGGTCTGAAAACAATAGCACACGGGGAGAACTTAGCAAATGCACACAGACTGAGCTGGATTCGAACCCATCCCTGAGGCACAGCCCAGACACTCAAGCACCAGCACTGCCAAGCAGTTGTCCGACACCTTTATCCCACCCATGAGGTCACCTCATTTCTACACATGACCGCAGCATGTTATTGTACTGTGTTTTACTCTTTTAATCATAATTGCTCGTGTTCTTAAACGTCTTAGCTTTCAGTGTGACCTCAGCTTTAACTACTTTGGACGTTTTACTCGCTTCTTTAACAATTCATCTTTAAATGTTCTTCCTGATGGACTTTTCCCGTCATGCTGCCAGCGTCCTCTTCACACGCATAACCCATTAAAACTTATAAAAGCTTAGTACTCATGGTAGAGCACTTAGGAAGTCAGAAATATCATGGTAACATTCAAGTACTCGTGAAGTGCACGCTTCGAAGACCCGTTCTCATTAGTCGTGCGGCATTAAGAGCTGTCACTTTTGTGTTTTCTTTATAACCTTGTTACCTGTCTAATGGTAACACGTGCATTTGCCGCCGTCTCCTCTTTGTCGCCCTTCTTCGCGTGAAAAGATCTGTTCGTTTCTCAGTGAAGTTGGTTTCTTCAACAAGTTGCTTTCCCCCCCGAAGGCCTTACCTTCGAAACATTTTCTATACAAGTAGAGAAACTATTTACGTGTCTAATTTACATGTCCATGCGTTATTCACCAAGTCTGAATGAGTTTCAGCGTCACTTTAATTCACCTTTTGCTTCTCGGTTCTGGAGCCCTGACACCCAGCTGACTTTACCTATTCCACAGTGCTGCTCTTCATACCCATTAGGTTTTCTTCGTGACATCCTGCTCTCCTCAAGATCAGCACAACGGACACAATGCCTCTAATTGGACCGTACCGTCGTCTTTTTGGCTGTGGCTGTAGCAGGAGGACAGCGAAATTCTGTATCTTACAACAATCTGTGCACAAGCTTCAGTGCCTTCCTCTCCACCCTTGATTGAATAAATGTAATTTTCCGGACCGGGAGCTTCAACAAAACAGTCCGAGTATGCCGGCCAATACACCTGAGTTAATAGAACATGATGTTTCACATGTTTGTTTTATTTTATTACTTCTTTACTTAGTGGGGATTTTTAATAAAAGCAGCTTATGTAGCATTGAGCGCGAAGGTGCTACAGTATTTCTGCTTCATGGCAGCATTTTTATCCTAACCACCCAACCGTATTCCTTTGTTGGGTTATAATAAGATGCGTTATTTACAGGAACCTAATGAGTCTGCGGAGTCAGACGTTTATAGCTCACAAGTCACCGTAACGGCTGCCTGTCACCATGCGAAAGGTCCGAACGGGAGTTCCGGTTTCGTTGCTTTGCACAGCTGGATGTTTGCTGGAGCAGGTGAGGTCAAGTGCTCAGCTCAACGGTCCAACCGCAGTTTCCCTTTCCCTTCTGGTGACACATCCAGCCCCTTTTCCTTTCTCTTCAGCTGAAGGTGATGAGCTCCTGTGTGCCACACTAATTGATTCTGCTTCCTTACTTTTACCCAACATGACCGCGGTATAATCAGATTTATACATATAACCTGGTAGAAATGACAGGAAAGCTTTCTAACCAAACTCTGGCAGGAAACTGAATTTATACCAAATAATTTAGTGGCTGAAAAATGCCAGCGATTTCGCAAGGGCGCACTTTCTCAGTTCCTCGTTACGTCCCTATCAGCTTGCCGAAATGGCACCTTGACATTAATATTCATCTGATTTACATTTGCATTGTATTATTTAATTTTTTTCGCACTAAATGTATCATTACTTTACAAATGCATTCATTTGACATTATCATTTCACAGGATTATTAATAACTCATTTTCCCAACTGCTTTGGCAAAAGCATTTTGAAAACCAAGACTTGTCCACTAGATGGCGCTACTCACCCTGTAAACCCCCCTCCTCTCCCACGTGTCCCCAGTGTCCTTTTTTCCCCCCTTTCACTGTATGAAGCCTTCTATATCCACAGAAAATCAAATACTTGCTATGAATTTGTGCTTTGCCCGGAGGAAGATATTGATGGACTGGATTTCACTTTGATTTATTTATTTGTGTGAGATGATGCTGTTTTGGGATCAAGACCTGACTCATTGAATTAATTAGTCACTAGGGGGCGCTGTAGCTCTTGATCTCTGTTCTTTGTCCTGGTCTGTAAGAGCTGTTCAGAAAGCTTAGTGTCCTATAAGTTTCTGCAAGCCAATGATACCTTCTCTTATCCTTTGTAATTTGATAATGACCTGTTTTCTTCCGGTACCATTTGCTAATATTACATAGGATAACGGGCACATTTGGGCTGAAGAAAGGGTCACATGTTTATGAAATAATTACGGTTCTGTACAGGGAGGAAGGAAGAAGGAAGGCGCGTGTGTGCGTGTGTGTGTGTGTGTGTGTGTGTGTGTGTTTAGGAGGGAGTCTGTCAGGAATCGCAGGTGACAATGTGTATAACATGTGGTGTACGCAGCAGACATCATGCTGCACAGCATGTCTTTCTGTATAGGTAGTAATGGCAGACACACACGCAGACACGCAGACACACACACACACACACTCAGTATGAGTCGGGGACGAGGCCACCCTAAGCTCGGAGGAGCAGCCTCGGTGACGGTGGACGTGCCACGTACAGCAGTTTTGGTTCAAAAATAAGAAAAAGCTGACGTGTACAGCCGCCAGGGGAGTGGAGTCGGGGTGGGGGGTTTGAGAGCAGGGTTGCGGGGGGGGGGGGGGGGGGGCAGTGTGGGGACTGCAGCTGAGGTGCAGATGTGTGCACGTCTGACAGCTGGCATGAGGGCTTTATGGAAAGTGTGTTAAAGGGGAACACACCAAGATGAGCTCTGCGTGTGTGTGTGTGTGTGTGTGTGTGTGTGTGTGTGTGTGTGTGTGGAGTGCAGTGTGTCATCGCATGTTTGTGTGTGCGTGCATTTGTTAGCGTCTCTGTGCGAACATGTTTACGTCTCCATTTAATATATGAGTGAGTTTGTCTCTGTTGGTTTAATCTCTGCTTGTTTAGCAGATGCTTTTACGCAGAGCAGCTCGACGTTGTGCGCCGAGTGTGTGCGTGCTGCCCGCTCGCGAGGGCGCGTGTCTGCGCTCACGCAGGCCCTTGCGTGTCTTATTCTGTGTATCCGAGCAGTGTTTGTTTCGTCGTGTGTTTGGCTCTTCGCTCGTGTTTACGAGTGCGGTGGTGGGTAAAAGAGTGGGGTCAAAGGTCACGTGTTTATATATAGTAACGGTATTATCGGTGCTGCCCTGGAGCCGACAGCTGGAACCGCTCCTGTTTACATCCCCTCAGCCCTTCCCCACAAATCCAAGCGGAGGCTGTTTTTCAACGCAGTCCGTCTGCTGTAATAGAACGCGGGTTTGATCGCTCTGCTAGACCACCCCACCCCCGCTCGCCTTTGACCAGTCGTGTAGGTGGCGCTGCAGGAGGAGAACAAACATCTGCCGCACATCACACACCCGCGCAGCTCCAGCGCGATCCCTTGCTCCCCGAGACGGGTCGGCACTGCCGCTGGCTCTGGGTGCGAGCGCTGGGTTCAGCTGCCCAAGTAGCTGTAAAAGGAGGGCCGACCAGCAGCCTTTTCCTGGGTTCAGGAGCACATTTCAGACCAGTTACAGTCCGGCCGAGGGTCTCGCAGGATCGCTGCGTTCCCGAGACAGACGGCTGTTCCCGCCAAGCCCTTATCTTTAAGCGAAGGCCGCGGGAGGACAGTGGCCGGGCAGCGCGTTGCACTCCAGCATCTGCGAAACGCTCCTCTCTGCATTTCTGGAAAAAAAATCTTATTGTTTTGACACAAATCTTTTGTTTCCAGTTTAAACCGCCGGCAGATTCCTGGATCTCAGCCGAGTTTTCTCGGCGGAGGGGAAAGAACACGCTCGCATTCGCGCGCGCACACACACACACAAATGTTCTGGATCCATTGGAACGCGCGGCAATGCGTACGTTTATCCGTTCGTACCAGCGTGTTGTGGGAACGCAGCCCACTTGGGTTTATTAAGGACAAAGCAATAATAATTGAATCACAAGCTCATTAGGCTGAATAGACTTTAGTACAAAGAAACATGGTGTCCTGTGACTCTGCTTATTGTGCGTTGAATGAAGATGAGCACTAAAGTGTCTTGGCAGCGGAAACGGGTGGGTCCAGGGCATGGGGTCCACGCCCTTTCCTCTGCCTCTTTCAGTCCGTTTGTTGGCGTCACTGTCTGAGGTTCCCCCCCCCCCCCCCCTTCCTTTTCGTTAAATCTACACGTAAAATACGTTGAGTCAAGAGAATGTGTTACTGATGACTTTTGTCGGTCTCGGCTACCGAAGTGGTTGAGGACAAAAACCCGTAACCTGTAAGGTGCGGGTTCAAGTCCTGGGATGTCTCAGCACAACACTTCTCACAGCACCCGAAGAACCCGGGTAAAGAGGGAAATATTGAGTTCCTTTGTATTAAAACACTTGACCAAGCAGTGAGTGATGAAGTGAGTTTTTATAAGTAAATAATGCAGATCTTGCACCAATATTGCCTAGGAAGCCATACGGTGACAGTTGATCTCATGAGGTACCATACACAGTGCTGACTTCTTCCTCAAGCTCTCTTTCCTTTCAGAAATCGATACGACTGAAGTACTTAAAGCAAATGTTCGAAAATGAAATTGAGCACTCGAGAAAAGTGTGAGGGCACCCGGGCCACACCTGTGTGGGACAGGCTGGACGGAAGAGCGAATCAAAGCAGCCCGCTGGTGTCCTTCGTCTCTGGGAGCTGCGAAGCCATCGGCTGCTCGTTCCGCGACCAGGAACACGCCGCTTGTTAACCGAACGCCAGATGTGAAAACAAGTCTCATCTCCAACAGGTGGACGCACGCTGAGGGCCGCTGCTGTAGGGTTTACCGTTGAAACCCCTCGTCCCCAGAGCGCCGGCTCACAGGTGTCTCCTGCCAATCTGCATCTCTGCCGATCGCACAGATGTTTGTTTGTTTACTTAACACTGGAGGAAGGAGAAAAGTGTCAAAACTTTGATTCCCCTCCCGCCCCTTCTCTGTGCGTTCCTCATCTGAAATAAGGTTGCGCCGAGTGTGGCGGCTGCTTGATAAGACGTAATAGCGGTGGCTGGAGATTGATGGCGCCGGTTCACAGCGGAGGGTGTAATTTACTGCGAGTTTTACACATAAAAGGGGACTTAAAGGCTCGTCGCTGTGTATTCCTCTCTACCGGGGAACGCGAGGGCAGCCCCGCGGGACGAGGCGGCCGCGTGGCGAGTGGACACGTCCCGCTCGCTCTGAATGTGGGATGGCACAGGATCTAAGTATGAACAAAGGACACAGTTGCAATGACTCATAAAGTAAGAGAGAGATGTTTTTCTGTGAGGCTTTATGAGCTCAGACTTGCTGTGTCGCCGTTTCACGTTTCGTGTGCTTTCGGTGCCGGCAGTCGGAGGCGTGAGCCGAACCCAGACCCGCTGCTTTGTTTCGCGCTGTCAGCCGGTGATTAATACCCTCCATCGATGAGCGATGCCGCGAGCTCGAGTGCGGCTGCTGCCTCTCGAGTGTCGCCGCCGGCAGGGCTACGGCTATGGACGCCGTTCGGGGGGCGGGCGGCGTTTCTCCGCCCTCCCCAGCTTCCCTCGAAGGGACTCGGTTGGGTGGTGGCCCTTCTCAAAGACGACCTCTGTTGACAGAAATGGTTCAAAGCGGCTATTTCACCTCCTCGCTCCCGCAATACCTCCGTTTCCTGTTTTCTGGAACCTCCGCTCTTCCGTCTCTTTCACCGGCTTGTGTGCTCACCCGCAGGGAAGGGCCTCGGAGCCGCCGTCTCTACCGCCCCCACCACTTCCCCTCATTCTTCTCCCAGCATCCTCTGTCCTGTTTGCCTTCCTGCGCGGCGTTTCCTCGGGAGGACCCCCCTCGCGATATGTGTGAGCTCTGCTGCTTCAAACGTCCGCCGACGCCTCCCCACCCCCCACTGCCAGCTGGCAAACCTACCCGAGCTAAGGTGTTAGAAAGCATGGAAGTCTGACCCCGGCACAGTTCTGGCGCTGATGAATTTCTGCACCGGCCAGTTCTGGGGTTAAAGGTCGACCGGCGCTCAGATGCTCGTTTCCCATCTGCCTGGGGACTGATGTTCAGCAGCTGATTCTGAATTTCCCAGACGCGTGTGTGTGTGTGTGTGTGTGTGTGCGTGTGTGTGCGTGTGCACATGCGCGCCTGTGTCTGTGGGTGCGAACGGTCTGCCCGGAGATGAGGTGTTAGTGACTAAGGACGCAGTTTCACAGGGTTTAGCGTGTTTAGCTTGCCCTGAGTTTGCAGCGTGCCGGTCGGGTCCGAACGCCCCGTTCTCGCTCGTGCTCGCAGTACGGAAGGTGACGCGCATTCCGTAAAAACGTTGAAGATGTACGACGAACACTTGGGAGCACAAAGGGCGCAGTGCTGAAATCCGAGGCCGAGGGCCTCGCTCGTAGAATCGTTTGCCTGCGGGAACACTGAGAGCAGCCCTCGCTCCTCCATCTCCCTCGGCGTCCTTCTGCACAGCGCAGCGCATTATTATTTTCCAATTCCACGATAACACTCGTATTGGCTTTTCCGCGGTCACCACGGCGCGCAGCCTGCATGCTAACGGCACCGCGGCGCTTTGTCCGGCCCCTGAGCGGTACCAGTCTCCCGCGCCGCTCCTCTCGCCTGTATTGATTGAATGCATCGCTCTCTCTCTCTGTGTGTGTGTGTGTGGCTGTATTTCTGTGTTTATATTGGGTTTGCTAACTTTGTGGGGACAACATCCAGGAATATGGGTTCCAGGAAACTGGCAGCTGATGGCATAGTGATTAGAGCTGTTTCCTTTGGACCCAAAGGTTGTAGGTTTGAATCCCCCCTCCAGCTGTAGTACCATTAATTACCCTGTGGGGGTTGGGGGTGGAGCGATCAAACTTGTGTTTCTTTACAGCAGAAGGGCGGTGCTGCAAAACAACTTCCACTTGGATTTATGGGTGAAGGCTGAGGGGATGTAAATTACCCTAAATTGGTCCAGTAAAATTACACAGCTATTTAAATGCATAAATAATTGTAGGAAGCATAACACTGGAGGTTGCTTTGGAGGAAAGCAGGTAAAGGTCAGGTAAATGTAGTGAATAAATATCTTTTTGGGAAGGGTCGAGAGTTTAAAAAAGGTTTATTGTGTTCAAGGGTCGGACTTTGACAAGGGTTCGAAGTTTGGAGCCGTTTAATCCATTTGAGTATCTTATGTTCCCATGGGGGGGGGAGCCCCTCCGCTCAGACCCCTACATCTCCTTCCAGATAGGAAACCCAACCTGCACTTCATAAAGCCTAGAACGGAGCAGAGAGGACGTCCTCGACTGCGCGAGGGGGCCGCCGAACACCGTATGAATATTCCATAAACGTCGCGGCGCTTTACAGCAGGCCGTCCGCTGAATCATTTCTGAAATGAAATTATGGCGCAGGGAAAATTATTGCCGTTTCTTTCTTCTCATTCGCCCTCCGTATTTCCTCCCTTTCTTCTTATCGTCGCCGACACTAATCCCCTTCCGGAGCCGCGTGTGACACCTCTAATGTCGTTACGTATACAGAGGCTCCCCCGCCCAGCTCGCCCGGTGCCTGGGTTCCGTCGCCCAGGGCCCCAGCTGTATAATACATCAGCGCCTCTTGCCAGCGGGAGCAATTTCACACCTTCCTGCCCCCATCTGTCCTGCAGCCTCCCTTTTACCCCCCACCCAGCCACAAGTGGATCCCCTGCCCGAGGGGCACTGTGTAGACTGATGCCCCCTCTCCCTCTCTTTCTCCGTCTCTCCTCGCTCCAGCCTGTGCGTTTACGATTAGGGCTCCCTGCGTCACGGCTGCTTTGTTTTTCCTGGAATTCGTTCGGTTCTGGGGTCTCTCTTTGTACCCAGTACCAGAGCTGGGTTCAGGGCGGCTGATCAAAGACCTGGTGCGCCTTTCTGCGCTTGCTGGAATATTAGCAGTACTATTTAGTATTATTAAGTTTTTAATCAGCCTGGTATTAGACAGAGAGACAAACTTGTGAATGAAATGTCGCAGGGCTGCAGTAGCAGACATACAACAACGTAGCAAAGGAAGTAGTGTAATAGCACTGTAATAAATAACATTGTAATACATAAATATCACGGTTAGGCAAGTATAAGAGTGCGCATAGAAAGCGTGCAATTAATAAAAATAAATGGTAATACTGACAGCAAGAAAAAAGAGAGTTAGACTCGCGTTAGACATACACATACGAGTATTTAGTATTTCGTCTCTGCAATGTTGATGTTAGATTTTTATTATATGCAAGTACCATAGTAGCTAGAGCCGTCGGCTTTCGCTCAGAATATCCCTGAACAGCTACAGTAAAAATGACCCTGCTGTACAAATAAATAATTGTAAGTATCTCTGTGTACAAACCTCTAAGTTGCCCTGGACTTGTGATAAATTAAGTAATATTTATCGTATTGGGATAATGTTTCAGTAATATCAGGCAGTATTTCATGGTAAATTTAAGTTCGAAACGCAAACGCAGACTTGTATGAAGTAGTTAAAGCTTCCACCAGCTTTGAATGCCGCCTTCTACTGTGGTATGTTCGATCAAGGTACTTACCTTGTATTGTTGCAGTAAAAAATTGCCGAGCTGCGTAAATGGGTAAATCGTTGGAAATAATTCGGCGCCGTACGCCGTTTTGGAGAAAAGCGTCAGTTAAACAAATAATAACAGTGGCCGATCTCTCTAACCTCCATGGTGTCTTCCCTCATCTTGAGTTGAACTGCTTTGTTTCTCCAGCTCTATACGACCGCGCGTGAATTTTTATGAGGAGGGTATGAAAGCGGATGATATTTATTGCAAAAAGCCCGAAGTTAATGTCCGCTAAAATGCCTATTAATATCTGCTTTCTTTCCAGAGCCATTTATTCGTTTAAAATGTGTCCCGTCGTAATTTACGTTGTATCGACTCTATCGGCCATTTTTTCTGCGAGATTTTTGCCAGATGAGCTTCATGATGAAATGCTGTGCTGTGCTCACGCAGACGTTTGTTTCTCAGCGTTTTCCACGCAGCCACACGTTCTGCAAGCGCACTGCTTTGCGGGGCAGCGCTTGTTTAACCGCTTAGAATGGTTATTTGGCTTGACACGTAAGAAAGGCTTTTCGTGCAATATGGTAAAGGCCATCCCTTTCAAATGTAAACAAAGTGTGAAACAGGTTTCCCGGCGCTGCTCTTTCAGCTGATTTAGATCATATTCTGTTTGCGCTGGAGGGCCTCTTCATCGCCGATCGCTCCGTAAATGTACGGAACGCGCTAAACATCGCATCAGCATGAAAGCATCATTACTGGTAGAAACATCAGCAGCAGGCGGGCGGTAGCTGGCACGGAGGAGGCTGTTTTCGTGGGGCCTCCGTCTCTTCTATTAGGATGACAGACTGCTGCGTGCGGCAAAGACGGCGGAAAGGAAGGAACAAGAAAGTGCTTTTTTTTTTTTTTTTTAATATCAGCTGCCTTTTAGAACTCATCTCCAAATGGCTCATTTCTTGGGTTCTGCTCCTTTGCAGAATGCAGTTTGTAATATCGACATGCAACGTTTTGTGTTTACGGATAAACAACAGATTAAAGTCTACATGACTAATTAGACCAAGGGTGGAATGGAATGAAAACCCAACATGGACATGGAAGTGAACTTAAGGCCTTCCCTCTTGGATCTGCAGACAAGAACGTGATGCATCACTGAAACATCTGTTCAGAAAAGAATCAACTAACGGGATACGTGTACCAAGCTGTTGGAGTTTCTGTAAAAGCAAAATTTCGGGAGAGAGGTCTTAGGCTGGGTACTTGGCTTCATCAACTTGTCAGTCATAGAGGAGTTTTAAAATCCTCTACAACCCTTCACCGTTCTGCTGTTTCCAGCTACCCGTCTCCACTCCACCTTCACCTCTCTTCTGTCCAGCAGTGCCCCAAATAGGGGGGGCTTGAAAAACTCACTCGGCAGCAGGTGCGAGGCCTCCGGCAGACTCTAAGGCCACCAAGCATTTCCTCAAATGCACTATTGCCATCAGCATCCCAAGGTGAACGCTGCAATCTTATTTTTTTGAAGATCATTGTCTAGTCAGCAAAATGTGACAGTTTCTTGCACTTTCACCTTAGTGCAAAGTGCTTTCTCGATTCAAGGCAAGCCCTCAATCTTCCGGCTTCTTTCGCGCCTGCGAAAATGCTGGCGCTCTCAGATTTTTTTTTTATTTTTTTTAATTTTTTTTT
The DNA here is from genome assembly GCF_900964775.1 of Scleropages formosus. Classification (NCBI taxonomy): domain Eukaryota; kingdom Metazoa; phylum Chordata; class Actinopteri; order Osteoglossiformes; family Osteoglossidae; genus Scleropages; species Scleropages formosus. The sequence goes on along the minus strand of NC_041828.1, from coordinate 4,526,659 downwards.
TTATTTAAAAACATGGAAGCTAGCCCATGTATCAAGATTGGTTGCACTCGAGTCAACAGCTTGAAAAGCTGGTATATTGAGGCATGCAGATGGATTTCATGGGCTCAAAGCCCAGATTCACGAAGGCCGTTTCTGTGGCGTATTGTGCCGCTAACGTTCTGTGGTATGTAGAGCGACCGCAGTGGGCGGTGTCCCGTGAATCCCAGCGCGCAGATTAGGTGCAATCTGCCATAAGGATCATTCACCAAATCCAGACAGCCGGACTAAGATCCAAACTAAAAGACCATTTAGATTAAACGGCAGACAATTTGCATAATTAAGCGACGACATGGGCCTCTTCATTACAACATAGGAAAGCACTGCCACCACTCATCACGTTTGACAGAGGGTAGCCGCAGTATTATTTTTCTGCGGTTCCAACAAAGTTCGATCTGGCAGTTTCTCTGGAATTCAGCTCTTTGTTTCTGAAGTTCAGATCTCAACCTGGAACACGGTCGTGAGGCCTTGATGAATACAAACGACATCATCATCAGCCAGAGGCCAAGAGTTAGACGTGGTAGGTGGACTTCCTTTCTACCACACTTACTAGGTATTAGACATGCTCTCCACTTCTTGTCTGAGCAAGCTCACCATGTACTTGTGTTTAAGAATTATGGAATTACTGTTGTGCTTTTCATATGGATTTTGAACCAGATACAGTGTTCTTCTTCATGAAGTGGAGTTGAGTCCTTGATGAAACCTTGGACGAGATCCGGCGTATCCCGTCGGTCACCCGGTCGCGTGCTTGTGACCACTCTCCTTGACAGCGAACCACTCCAAAGCTTTGCTTAAAATTTAAAGAACTGTAGAGCTCGTGTTTGTAGAATAGAGCTTTTCCTTGAGGTAGGTGTGTGTGTGTGTGTGTGTGTGTGTGTGTGTGTGTCACTGTAGTGGCTCTCAGTCCCAGCACAGTACTCAAGACTCAATTTATGTTCTGATATTTGTTCAAGTGGAGTTCTTAATTAATTACATTTTACAGAGTTGTTAAGTTACTGATAATGGTTTTTTTTTTTTTTTTTTTTCTTCTTCTTCATTCTTCTGATGAATCTCACAGTAGTGGTGCTCAGAAGGTTCCAGGCATCCACTCCATGTGCTGATTTTTCTTTTTTCTTTATTTATTTTTTTCTGAGACTCAGTTCTTCATTAGCCTTGAAAGAGCTGTAATTGCCCCTAGGTTAGGATATACTCACTGTAGTTTCATATGTAGGTGGTGCAGCGAGTGGCAGTGCTGCCTCAAGGCGCCTGGGCTGCTTGAGTCTAGGTTTAGGACCAAGCTTACCTTTGTGGAGTTTGCCTGCTCTCCTTGTGTCTCTATGGGATTCCTTTAGGTGCTCTGGTTTCCTACCACACTTAATCGGTGACTCTGAATAGTTTGTAGTGTGGTGGGGTGTACCCTTCATAGTCACAGAGAGGCTCTGGGCTGCTAGGACAAGGCTACGCGGTTCCCAAAAGCGAGCGAGGTCCACATGTGCTCTGTGAAACACTTTTGCTTGTGTATTTGTCCTGATGTGAAAAATAACATAAAATTATAATGTTATGTAATCTGTATGTTTAACTTTTCCCCGTTTGCAACTAAATTCATATTAGTGTTAAACATATTTATGCATAATTAATTACTCTTTTTTCAAAGTGATTTATGTAATAAGTAAGAATTCATTAGGACTAGTTAAATGTTCCAATACCCTAAACAATTATGTAATTTAATTATAAATATTAATTTTGTAAAACAACACAGCAAATTTTTTTGAACAACACAGATGAAGGAAAAGATTTTCTCCGGTGCTAACATTTCACTTAAAGGACTCAAAGAAATGTAAAACTTTACTCAAGTTAACACCAAAGCCAGTGAGCTGTTATGACCCAGAAATCAATTCCAACTAACGCTGAATCTCAGCAGGTGGCAGATGATGCCAGAAGCTGGACTGAGAAGCACAGGGTTACAGATTCAAAGTTTCAGTTCAACATGTCTGGATCATGGACTTGATCACCCACTACACCCCAACCAGACTGCTTCGCTCATCTACCTCTGCTCGCTTGGCGGTCCCGCGCACGAAAAGTAAAGCATGGAGGTTCTCTGTTTTGGCTCCATTGTGGTGGAATGACCTCCCCCTCTCACTCAGAACTGCTGAAACTCTGTCTAAATTCAAGAAGGGTCTGAAAACTCGCCTTTTCCGGACTCATTTCGCCCAAGGTCTCTCCAGCTCACGTATGGTGTAAATGTTCATGCACCGTAACTTCACGATCATCCTCAGATAAGCCTTCACACAGCCGCTGTGCCTGTATTGCATGTGAATGTTTGTGTACCTTTTTCTCAAAAAGTGTAGAAGGGTGATCAGGAATCCTCTATCCTGAGTTTTGTGCACCTACTTGAGCGATGAAAATCGGTGCATAAAGTAGAAAGAAACAAACTGTTTACTTAAGAATCACATGTCTGCAGCTATGTCTTTCTCAATGTAATGCACAAATTGTATTTTTGCTGAGATGTACGCCGCTTTGGAGAAAAGCATCTGCTAAATGAATAAATGTAAATTGAAATGTGAAATGCTGGAAGGTGAGGATCCCTGCGGCCTTTTCCAGTTTCTGGAGTGACCTCAGTATACCTCACGTGATCCATGTTGGATCATAAAGGGTCCTGCTTGCATCCCGGGATGGGTGGTGTTGGCCTTTCTGGAGTGTCCCTAGAAAGGTAAACCGTGGTACTGTGCTGTCGCTGATCTCAGCGACCACCTTGACGCCTTTGTGCCTGTGAGTGGAACGCTGCACAACTGCCGATTTCTCAGGGTCCTCTATCAGCAGTGGACAGGAAGGCGATCGGTGTCATTATGGCAGAAACTGAACCAGAAAATAAAATAAAAAATTTAAAAAAAATCATAAAAGCGCCACAAATCCCACCCAGGCATTTCAACCCAAGCTACTCTATTAATATTTGATCTGAAAATGACTTGAAGTGAATGGGGGTTAAAGAAGCGAACAAAAAAAAAAAAATCATTTCGCTACTCGTGGCTTCGGAAGCCGAGATGGAGGACGGCCTTTTGTTTATCTGCTTTCTAAGGCTCTGGCTTCCATTCTGAAAGGTTTTTTTAGATGCAGCTTCCCATTCTGAACAGGATTTCAGGCACAGCATCCTGTTCTTAAGTTTTTCTTCTCCTCCCCTGAAGGACGTTGGGGTTTTACTTCCATGAGTGAAACTCTTTTGAGTGACAGCAGTTTCTGAAGTTTTGACATCTTCACTTCTGAATTCCATTAGGATTTTATAGGTGCAACAAAAACGGAATCTCATTTTTAATCCTTTGCGAGTTTTTACAGCGCTCTTTACATTTACTTTCCCGAAGCCCACCTACACATTTCACCGTAGTGAAACTGCCTTCCTCGTCCTCTCGCCGCTGCGCCTTGTTGCTGTTGAGATGTTTTGGAAAGTCGAAATGAACCCGGCGTGGAATCCAGCGAGCAAACGGCCTTGTGTGACGTCATCGTAGGAAATCGATATACGAGAAGCGCTGTTCGCAGAGGTTTACGACACAAGAAAGACGCTGATTGAAGATGGTTTGTGGAGGTAAGACCCCTGTTTTCATGTGCTCTTCTAAGGTGGGGAGAAACTGCAGGAGCGAAATTTGCACCGCCCAGACGTCTTAAGTGGAGATGCTACTGATGAAATTTTGATGAATACAACTGCTTCTGAGTGAATATTTCATGTCCTTACATTTGTCTCTCGCGCACACACACACAAACACACTCACACTTGAAGCACCACAGGAGTACAAGCCCTGCCTCGTGGTGCTTTGTCAAATATTTTACTCGCATCGAGGTGCAGCCGGTTTTTTCATTTCCCGAGCAAAAGTGCCATGTTGCGTATGAAGTAATTTCTCCAGTTTCCGTCCGCTGACTCCTGAAAGTTCTGGAAGTTCCTGAAAATTATGGTTGTCTCTCAGCAGGTGTGTTGCAGAGCAATCCATTGCCATTTCCATTTATGCTTGTTTCCTTTCACTCTGTGTCTCTCCAGCTTTAAAACTTTTTCACTATATTCTTCTATATATATATATATTATATCAGAAGAAATGGTCTCCCTTCTGTTTTTCTAATAGTAGTGATCTGGTGTTATTAAGTGCGCTATCTGTCATCAAGCCTCGGGTGCTTGGTGGAGACACCGACCACTGTTCTGAGCTTTTAGCAGACAATGAAAAGGTGAACATGAAGTGAAGGTTAAAGAAAAAGTTCTCTAACTAGCTGGGAGCTGAGCAATAGCGATAGAGGTGTATAACGTGCGGTATGTAGGTCCACTAGTTTCTCGCAAGTCGGTATTGGCACACATGAGCGTTGTCCACACATTGGGGCAGTAATGTAAATTTTTGAAATCGGAGCCTTCGGTTTGTGCGTTTTTACTTGTGCTCCTCTTTAATTCCGGACAGGGCTAGAGTTTCTCACCAAGATGACGAGGCCACCGCGGTTTAAGGCATAGCTTTCGGAGGCAAGCCGAAGAGGGAGCGGGGCCAAGATAAATCTCGCGTTTGAAGGATGGGCTTCAGAAGGAGACCGTAAATGGAAAGTTAGACGTGTGTGATGTTTTTATCCAAGGGAACTTACAGTGTTAAGCTGCTTACAATTATTTACCCGTTTTTCCAGCTGGGTAATTTTTACTGGAGCAGTTTAGGGGAAGTACTTTGCTCAAAGGTACTACAGCTGGTGGATTTGAACCTTTGATCATTGGGTCCAAAAGGCAGCTGCTCTAACTATTAGTCTACCAGCTGCCCCATACTCACACAAATAGTGGGTAAATAATGCGTAAATAGTACACGGGCAGTAATGTGGCTTTACTGGAATGGGCTCTGACCCCCCCTATAGCTCTCTGCTCTCGCCTCTGCTCGCCAATCCCTGCATCTTTCATGTGCCGCACACTCGACGCGCTCAATCGGGGGGCTTCCGCTGCTGACTGCTCCGTAGGACGTTTCCTGTGAGCTGTTTCCTCTGGGTCATTTCTGCATTGATCCTGACTGCCCAACGCCCACCTGTCAGCCCCCGTAGTCCTCTCCATGTTGTCGTCCTCCCCCCTTGTTACAACCAGTTATTATCGTGGTGCTGCTGTTGTGGTGCTGTCTACGTATTTAATGCACGCGGAAGGGCTTCATTCTGGCTGGTCAAACAGCGGAGCAGCTGTAACGCTTGCCGTGTTCCTGCCGTTGACTGCCGAGTGGGTGTTTTCCTGACTGACACTTAAGCACGGGCACAGCCGATAGCATTGTTGTCAGAGCTGCTGCCTTTGGCCCCAAAAGTTGTAGGTTTAAATCCCACCTCCAGCTGTAGCACCCTTGAGCAAGGTCCCTCTACTTAAATAATTGTGTGTAGCTGAAAAGTGTAAATTGTTTTGGAACAAAGCGTCAGCTCAATGAGTAAATGTAAGAGCACCAGACTTGGTGAAAAAGGGACTCGGCAGACAGCAGAGACACTTACCACGGTAGCACCTACCCTGACATGACCCTAGTGTTTTGTACCGCCCTGCAACATCTAACCGCAAAAGCATCTCAGATGCTACTTTTGAGACATACCTCAGGTGAGGTCAAGGCAAGAAGCCTGGAACTTCCTGTAGAGAAGCGATCAAACAAAGGAGAGCAAGACGCTAACCTTCCCCTTCCTCCCCTAAAGCTCTGGGGACTAACTGGGTTGCATTTTAGGGTCATATTAGGTGAAGAATCTGTTCAGAAGCATTGTATGTGTCAAGTGACTTGCTTGAGGATTTTATTTTAGGATGCTAGAATTCATTAGGAAAATGATATTCTTCCTCCACCTTGTTCATTCTCATCTGCATACTTTTATACCGGTGCATATATTCCTTACTAATTGGGCTCACATCAAAGTAAACCTTTTAAACAGGGTGGGAAGGAAGAAGAAGACTTTTCCAGATGTTCCCCAGGATGCATGTTATCTTACGAGAGCCTCTTTCCTTGACCCTCCGAGAAGGTGGAATTGAATTAATTAACATACGGATTTAATGATTTGTATAAAAGTGTATTTAAATGAAAAACTTTGAACCATGAACTGAACACGTAGCGTGCCTGTCCTAGATTCAGATAAAAGAGAAAACCAAGGAAAACAGACACAAAAAAAAATAGACTGAAAAAGGTTATCATAAGTATCTTTGTTTCTGAATTTCTAAAGCGAAATTAAATTTTGAAAAATAAATATGACGACAACTGCCTTGAGAGAGAAAACCGAAGACGCGAGGAGAGGTCTTGTAAACGAAGAAGTGGCATGTCTGCTGCTTTAGGTCAAGGGGTCTTCAAGGTCAAACTTGCCTTACTGCGCTTCGTAACCCCCGGGTGCTGAATAAAAGGCAGTCCTGCTGATACAGCAAAGGGCACAAGGCCTTGAAGTTGGCATGAGGGCTTGATGCCAGCTACTCTCCAACTGTGTGGCAGCAGGGCCACGCTAAACAGCGTAAAAATGGTCTGTGAAATCTAGGGATTGGCTTCGGGATGGGATTTTGGCAGAAAGCTTAATGAAGAGGAGATAGGAACAGTGAGAAAGAGTTGGGGCAAGAAAGACCTGCTTCATTGGATCATGGTGTGAAGGCTCTCAGCAGCCCCCTGTCTCTAACCACCCTAAACCTCCAACATAACCACGTAAACGAGAAGACCTCTGCAGGAACTGCAGCGTCGTTTCACCTGAGATCCATGTTGGCGTGTTCACACCCATGGGACGAACGAGGAGTAGAAGTAATATTTGCACGGCGGTTACGCAAAATTAAAGTCCCACAAAGGTCAGGCCTATAGCACATCGACGCCAGCCGACCGTAATTTGGTTTTCAGAGTCCAGGTGGACTCCGTTCCTGTTGACGTGGAGTGGTGATGAACATCATTGTCCTGCCAGACCCTCTGAAGAAGCTGCAGACAGCAGAGCAGAGAGAAAGTTAATGGAGATGCAGAAGCAATCCAGGCGACGCTGCCCTGTCCGTTTCCGCACGGGAACAAAGTTTCAAAGTGTTGCTATACTTGGAGTGTTGTGGAAAGATGTTTAAAATTCATCCTTTACTTTTTTTTTTTCTTTCCCTGTTACGCTATTATTTTACTGATAGAAAGACCTTGTAGGGAATTACCGAGCCGCTAGGGCCCGAATATTGCAGCCTTCACGGATCATTTAGAATTGAGGGGCGCGCTGCTCGCTAAAGGCATGTTTCACAGACCCATATTTGCAATTCAAAACACAGTGTGAGACCAACACCATTTTTTCTCACACCGGTTTAATGTGCACTCGGTGCCAAAACAACAGCAAAATCACGACTCTCATAATCTGCCATAAATCATCACTGATTAATTCATTTGCTCCTAGTTCGCCCGTTAACTCGGCGAACAGAGCCTGGGATCCGCTGCCTTCGCGGTGCGGGGGAGCATCGAGCAGTCGTCGGCTGAGGACCCTCAGGCCACCCCCGCTAATGCCCGTTGGAGTGGGTCTGGCGTCGCCGCCGGATCAAACGGCGCAATTAATACACTTGTGCTGTATCTCAGCTTGGCTAATCCCTTCACTACAAAGTCCTCCTCAGCGGCGGCCTTGATAATGCTTTGTTTCCTGGCAGCCGGTCTTGGTTGCGCTTAAATATTTACTTGCTTTGCAGTGGTGGCTTTCAGTTTCCTCTCGCTGGCTCTGGGTTGGGGGCGCGGTGGCGCGGTGGCACAGCAGGCTTGGCCGGGTCCTGCTCTCTGGCGGGTCTGGGATTCGAGTCCCTCTTGGGGTACCTTGTGACGGACTGGCATCCCGTCCAGGGTGTGTCCCCTCCCGCTCCGGCCTCACGGCCTCTGGGTTGGCACCGCGTCACTCGGCCTCGCCCGCGTCACTCACCTTTCGCCATTTGACTTTTTGGTGCTTGAAGGTCGGTCCTCGTTGAGAGCTCATCGATTCCGCTTCTTCGGGCCGTGGTACCGCGAGTCGGCTGCCAAAGCATTGTGTGAAAAATGGCCCGTTGATGGCGGGGGGGAGGAGGAGACGAGCCCTGCTGTTCTGGGAGGTCGAGGATGTGTCTGCCGAACTTGACGAGTTTTGCGTTTGCCGGAAACGAGAGCTATTCGGGTAACTTTTATTCCGCCAGCCAATTTCGCATGACACGGTAGCTCTGTGAAATCGGCTCTCAATCAACATCAGTCGTTTTCAACTTTCCTTGTTTCTTCCTTTGTAAAATTGTCATAATATCGTCCCATTGCGGCAGACAAGGTTTTTATTTATTTCTTTATTTTTATTTGTTTATATTTTAGAAGTTTGTCAGGAAAACCCTTCTGTCTGCAAACGTCGATCCTGCTTCAATACTGCCATCCTCAAACCTATCAAGTCATTATCTGGTGAGCAGGAACTCATGGTTCTTCTGAGTGATGCTTTGCTGACAGAACCATTGCCTTGGGTATATAAGACGTGCATCTGCTGTGCTGCAGTCACTGCGGAGGTACTCGCTGTATGTTGAGTGCGCCATTTGTACGCTTTTTACTTCAGTCGCCTTGTACAGCCAAAAGTTATCATAGATGGCTTTTGTGGATAAATTGCTTTTTATACGTTTTTATCTCCGGATACATTTAGCTTAAAGTATTTACTGATTTTTCACACAGATATTTATTAATCTAATTTTTTTAATTCATGGATTTTTTTTTCTTTTTTTTTTGCAGGGTTGGATGCTACACAACCTCAAATGGATCAATCTGATGGAATGTTGACAATTTATATATATTTATTTCTTTATTTATTTGAGCTGTTTACCTCTTGTACAGGTTCTTTGTTCCCTGTTAGTCAAAACCTTTTTCTGCATGGAGTTTGGCCTGGGCAATTCTCCAACCATGATGCCATGGGTATAACCACCCTTCTGTACATCGGCTGCCTGCAGCTACGGTGGGTCTGAGTTATGGACACTGATTTAAATAGTCACTTCTAGAAAATTATCATGAACAAATTATGTCCCCCCCCACCTTTGATAGAGTCGTGTCTAATGTATTGACTTTGGAAGTTCATGATTCAACATTTGTCCCAAAAATGTCCCGTTAAAGAAGCCTGCCACACGAATGTTTCCAGCCAGGTAGAAATTGATGCCAGATTTAGGACCCCGCCAGTAAAACCACCTAACGAGGGAAAAGCCAACCCGCATGGTGGGTTTTACTGTACTTCTGTCTCCACTGCTCAGCTCATTAGATTTTATGGCTGGGGAAAATGGCACTTAATGTCATCGCTACCGTTCCACCACAGGACAAGGCCACCGGATCTGGGTTTTAACCCCTTGAGGTCAGCAACAGGAAAGAAAAGTGAATTATTTGCCTGCATTGACACAGATTTCTCTTTGTTTTGTGAGCCACCAGGTGCAGATACGCATATCGCGCCCAGGGGTCCGGATTCGTCTGTGTCCGTCCCTGCAGAAGCAGTGCGACTGTTGACTTTGATTAATGATGTAACGCTGACACACTGTTCCTTTGTCACCAGCCAAAGCATGAAACCCACAATCTCTAAGATTGATTCATTGTCTGAGTGTCAGTGATTGAATGTTTTCCCTAAATCTCAGAACATTACTGTGTTTTTGCACCATGCAGAATTAGCACAACGTGTGATGCCATGTTGGGTGAAAGGGCATCTAGGGACAACAGGCAGTGTAGTGGTTAGAGCTGCTGCTTTTGGACTCAAAGGCTGCAGGTTTGAGTCCCACTTTTAAGGTTCTTACCCTAAATGGCTCCAGTAAAGTTACCCAGTTGGGTAAACAAGTCGCTTTTGAGACAAGGGTCAGCTAAATGAATAAATGTCACTGGCGCCTTTCCCCTTGTTCTTGGGCAGCGCTGCCTTAACCGTATGTCATTTCACATGTTGCATACTTGGGTTGTGAATGAAGTGGATCCTCTATGATTGGGACTTTGGCGCAGTGCAGACTGGCGCTTACTGCTGTTTAGTTGCTTTAGTTGGGGATGGGAGTTTGGTTTCATAAGAGGCAAAATTGTAATGAACTGTGGATGTGCAGTGCTGAAAGATCAAAGCCCAATTGTAAATCTATTTCCGCAGAAGTGATCCATCTGTGCGCTGGCTATAGGGCACATTACGTAGTCGTGCTCCTTCAGCCTAAAGAGGTTCTCCTCCCTTGCAAGCTAATGCAAATTGATTAGCCGTGTTCGTTTACTCAAGGTACGCTTTAATTCCACCTCCCCAGGTGACAGCTCCTTATGCAAATATGCCACCGTTTGCAAAAAAAAAAAAGGAGGAAAAAAGCAGTACACGCTTTTAAAGAAAAATTCAAAACAGTGCGTAGTGTGAAAATTTCATTTGATGTGAATTGCACAGTTGTTTTCAGCTTCCATCTCGACGGCCATTGAAACGCTTGCCTCTGCACATGTAATTAGATATTACAGCCGGAGATTTTTGTTGCGGAATGACATGTTTCTGGAGATGAACCATGCTGAGCACATGGCATCAATGCAGTGTGCAGAAACAAAGTTGATAGCAGGAATGTAAATATATCTTTAGTGCGTCGCCCGCTTCCACGGGCGCAGTCACCGGACGGCTGCGCTCTTACGGCGCCGTAATTAGCGCCTCGCTCTGTGCCCAGTTGATACTGCGCTGTTGACAGGACCGGGAGCGGGGAGGGGGTGGGACGCCGCCGCGTTGCGTAAAGCCTCGCCGTTCGTTCCGAATGGGGAATTCTATCCTGCGGGATTCATTTGCATGTGAATTCTTAATTACAAGTCGCATCGGCGCTCGTCCTCGGCTGCTTTTTCTGGATATTGCTGGGTGAAAGGGCCTGTAATTCCTTTCAAAGGATTATTCACAAAATGCTCATTAGTGAGGTGATTTCAGTCAGTCTGGAAGGCTGAAAAGTGAGAAATTGGTTAGCTTTTGTGTGGGGAAATTATTCTTTTATTTTTAAAAAAAAAAAAAAAAAAAATTCTTTTTGTTTTTGGACTGGATGCCCTTTATGTGTGTACTACACGACGTGCGATTCTGACTCTTGAAGGGGGCAGAAATCAATGGCAGTTAAGACAGAGACTTTTCAATTAAAGCCTATTCACTTGGTGGCTTGTCAGCGGGCTGCTTGTTTTGTGCGCACAGCTCACACGACGTTTGAAATTTTCCTCCATTTCCAGTGGCCAGATTCCCTTTTACTGCATTCCTCGGCAGATGCTTTAATATGAAGTCATTTAACGTTGCTTCATACTTTCGAACCTTTATTAATTTTCACAGCTGGTTTCTAGTACGTTACCCAGGCCTACGGCGTCACGGCTGTTCCTTGGATCGAGAATGGCGATCTTGGCATCGTGAGTTCTGCCCCTTGCGGCATCACGTCAGCTACCGAAAATACCGCGTAGCAGTTGTTCTTTCTCGCTCAAATCCTTGGGTCCTTCGGTCAAAAGGAGAAGATTATTTTTCAGGACCCGCCAGCTACTGCTTGATTTAAAAACGCGTATAAATGAGCGTAGAGAAATGAGGTAGGCGTTGGTGTTCGGCGAAGGAAACTGTCGTAGTCAACGATCACGCCCGCATTTAAGAGAAAGAGCGTTATGTCGATTATCTTGTTTTCTCATGCCTGTTATCAAGACTCGATGGAGGAAGAGAATTTCAGGAAAGGGGCCCATATTTCATGGAAAACAAAGTGACACCCTCTCGATCTTTGGCCGATTTCTCTAATGGTCTAGGACACGGGGAGAGATTAAAAAACACCCTGTTTCCTAGCTCACCTTTCACTCACCTTCCCTGATTGATTTATATATTTATTTAACATCGGCGGCATGAAAGACCTTCATCCTCGGTCCTGTTAGCGTGGAAGAAGGAGCTTTGCTCGAGCAGCACTTACTAATCAGGCTCCAATCAGCCCACATGTATGAGCGGCCCCCCCGAGGACACCGGTTCTTTCCCCGCTGGGCTGCCCGAAGGAGGCCAAGTGGACCCTGGACTGACGTCCTTGTGGTCCACGTTCAGGATGCATCAAGAGTGGGAGGGCTGGATGCTCATACAACCCCTCTGGTTTCCTCCTGCGACTTCATGTTGCCAATAAATGTTGTGTAATACCTAATGTAAATATCCAGTTAGTTAGAAAATACAAAGGGCCTGTGTGTTTATTCATAGAAACAAACACTTGATCCTGTAGTAATTAACCTTTTAATGTCTTTCATTCATGGAACTTTTTTCGTTATTTGGACCCTCTTGGAAATGCCAGCGTAAACTCATGTCTAAAGATCTGCAAAACTGGTACATTGTGCGGCCCGTGTGTAGCTGTTACAGCCGCCGGGTTGCAAGAGAAAGGAATTATGCACGGCACGGTGTTACCGTAATGCTCCGACTCGAATTCTGGGTAGGAACTGAATGCCGCACACGTCGCCTGCTCTCGGGAAGTTTGTGTTTGCGTGCTCGGACACCGCCGATACGGGTCAGTTGAGGAGCTCCCTGTCCGAAGACGATACGGATTCGTTTCAGCATGTAGTCCCGTGTGATGGATTGCACACACTTGTCTAGGTAATATTCATAATATTTCATCACCACAGGCGTATTATGGCTTTACGCTTGACTTAAATTGGACCATGAATTAGAACTCAAAGTGTTCGTGCTTCTAGTGAAGGAAAAATGTCCTTTCAGTCCCTGGATCATTATACTAAGCCCATTTCTCAGGTTTGTTGTGTTAATTATATCAAACACCTCTGTCAACTGTGCATCGCTTTCAGGTGAACAGCATACGATGCTTATCAATCCTTGATAGTCATAACCTGAAGCCCTACAGTGGAACAAGCCATATACAGTTCAGTCTTTCTTCAGTAAGTATACACATACACACACACACACACACACACACACACATTTTCAGAACCGCTTGTCCCATACGGGGTCACGGGGAACCGGAGCCTACCCGGCAACTCAGGGCGTAAGGCTAGAGAGGGAGGGGACACACCCAGGACGGGACGCCAGTCCGTCGCAAGGCACCCCAAGCGGGACTTGAACCCCAGACCCACCGGAGAGCAGGACTGTGGTCCAACCCACTGCGCCACCACGCCCCCTCCTCAGTAAGTATATTCATTGCTAATATTTCTGTGATCATACAAACCCGGTGAGATTCTCAGTAATCCTGTTGCAATAGGGATAAAATTGGGTTGTATGATCTGACTCAAAATCGAGTCTGTAGGGCTGAAATGGACCCGATGTGTCAAATAGACTTGATATTTCCAGTACTGGAAACCCACTGAGATGGTTTTTTTTTTTTTTCTTTCTTTGTCTTTTTATGGACAAATGGGATACCTTTAAGGGTAGTTCATTCTCACCCTTACCTCCTGAGCCCTGGAATGAGCTTCTTCTCAACGTTGGCCCAGCAGGTAACACTGGAGCCTCACAGCACCCGGGCTGTTCGGGTATAGGTTGAAATCCAATCTGTGTGGGGTTTGCATGTTCTCCCTGTGTCTGTGTAGGTTTCCTCCGGGTGCTCTGGTTTCCTCCCGCAGTCCAAAGAGGCTTGTTTCAGGGTAACTGGTGACTCTAAATCGCCCATAGTCTGTGAGTGATCTTGCAATAGCCTCATTCATGCACTTCATCTAAGACTAAGATCATATGATTACCACATTGTCTTCTCCAAAGCTCTAATGTTCTATTCTAGTACTAACTTCAGACATCACCTTCATCAGTGGTGTTGACTAAAAATGAATAATACTCATAAAAATCCAGCAGCAAAGTCTGTCCAGCTCCATTGGACTTCGCATCCTTCAGGCTACCTCGCGGTGAACTTTCTGCTTTCCTACTTTTTTCGGTAACATGTCAACGGCAGGTGTTTACTCTTTTGTCCAGTCCACTGGTTGTTTGATTTATTCACTCTCATAGACCCTCTATTAAATCCTGAGCGCTTCCAAGCTGCTCCTGGGGGTTTCGGCAGAGCTGAATGTAATATCTGAATGTGGATGGATTATTAGTTCTACACAGGCATTTCTTCTGTATAGATTTTGGAGCACTGTCCACGGATGTTTCGGAAAGCAGCTTTAATTTGAACAGTTTCATGGTTTTGTAATAGGAACGTTAACAAATGGGTGGGCCTTTTTCTCTCAGTATAGGACATATTCTGTGCATTTTTTTCTATATGCGTTTTTTTTTTCCCTGAGTACAGAAACACAGGTACAAATATCATAAATATCAGCATAACACAGTGGTGAACCTGTACAGCTGATAAATTCAGAGCAAGGCTGCTCTCCGGTACTTTCACAACAAAGTTTAGTAAAACGGAGTGTAAGGCTCGCCTGTCTCTGGTCTAAGTTCTGAACACCTGTCCATGTACAGACCATTCTTTAAGCTGAACCGATACAGAAACGGTGATGTTCTGCTACACCGCTAGTCGCCCCCACAAAAGCTAAACCTGGTATTTTGGAGGAACTGAATGTGTTCCCTTCTTTGGACTCACAGCTGCTGTTTTCACTGGATTTAGACATGGTATTACACTTGCTCCACCTTGAATGGCACTAGTGTTCCAGGTAAATGTCACAGTCAATCAAGGCAGTCGATGGATAGAATCATGCAGAAGGAACCGGTGCACATGAGAGATGGTGTGGAAAGCACAGGTGGCTTGATGGTGATGACAGGTGGTGATGACTGAATTTTTGAGGGCTCCAGGGTTTGAGAAGGGACGTTTATGCTTCATGGTGCGTGGACACTCTTCTCCTCCTCACCCTCAAACTCGTGACCCCCCCTAAGTCGGGCCACTCCCTTCACATCGTTCTGTAAGTGTTGCTCCTTTCTTCTCGGTTTCCTGTTTTTCCGCACGGCACCCGGCCGGGTCCTTGCTCTCACGTTCGCCCTCGTTTGACGTCAGATCCTTCTTTCGCAATTTTTTCGTCCTGCCCCCAGTTCCTTTCCAACTGCCAGTGGTATTTCCAGTTTGTGACAGTCTGTCACAGTGAAATAATTAAAAGCACTTGAGAGCCAAGGTTCACAATTCAGTCGAGTTCACTGCCATTTGTAAATATCACACCATCTCCTGCCAGCAACAAGTACGCAATTTCACGAGGTTGATTTTTCTTCCTGGTAAGCTTGTAACAAAATACATGTTCCGTGGCATTTAAATTCTCCCGTTCTCCTCAAAGGTCCGTCCCTTACTTATTGAAGAGGTCTGCACGATGACCTGGGTTCCTTCATTATGTTTACAGATGTGAGCCGTCACACTGCGGTGTGAAACAGGGTCTAAAACTCGCCGTCTACATTGGAAGGCAGTGGCCTCGAACCCCTTGCGCTTGGCATAACCTTTGGTATTTGGGGAATTGTTCACACCCCTTCTTGGTCTTGCTATATGTCATATTTTGAATGTGTCCCGTATGCTTTGTGCTTTCTGAACTGTATCACGTTTTCCGTGAAAAGACTTCCAGCTCCCAGTGGAGCCTGTAAAGGGAGGTTCGGATTCATAGATCTAACAATAGCAGAAAATTTCCAAAGAACTTCCCCCGTATTTAGGGAACTCTAGTCTTTGACGGTGTGTCTGAAGAAGCCGTGCTGGAGGTCATGTCAAGGAGACTCGATCAGCATGTTGTGGCAGGAGCTGCAAATGTCAACGTCTGTCGGAGGCACCAGCCCCTTGAGGACAAGCCCTTAAGGAGCGGCCCTCGTACCGTCCTCCATGGACCCTCAGCATGGGCGGTTGGCACGCAGAGGGTGACCTTTCTCTGTGCTGTGCTGAGGACATTGGCTAGGAAACATGGGTAGGCTGGAGATGAGCCCACGCTGGTGTCTAGAGAGCAATCCCATACCAACCATGCCAGACATTGCTGATGCCAACTGCCTGTGGCCAAATCCTCACCACACAGAATGCTGGTGCACAGTGCCGCAGTACCCCTTTCAGCTCAAGAGGTGTCGATGAGCACGTGCGTGGAAAACGTAGAAGGGACATTTCAACCAATGACCAAGTCTTTAGCTGCTCCTCGTTTGTAAATTCTGCTCTCTTCTATGCTAAATTGGCTCCTGTAACTTTCCACTTTTTTTGTTAGCAAGGGACTTGTGGACTGCTGGACGTTTCCGTGTCGAAGTGGACTCCTGAGGTCTGATTAGAGGAAGCAAATGCTTCCTGTGAGATCATCGGTGACCGTCTTCTCTTTGTTGACGCATCCTGAATTGCGAAAGCTCCGAAGGTGAAGCTACAGGCTGCAGAGGTTTCTCGGGAGATTTCTGGTTGCCATTTTGCCCTTGTTTTGACACCTCCTGAGCTTTAAACAGTCTTGAAGTGTAGTTAGCAGGAGTTGGAGCTTCCTGGGAGATCACCAGCGGTCGGTTTGTCCTCGCTGACCGCGCACGTTCCTTGCTTCCACTTCTGCCACTTAAAGCGTAATATGTCTGAATTTTTCACCCATGCTAATTTGAATAGAAACGTGACATGTTTCAAAGAAAGCCGTACCGCATGAATACATTTTTAATAATGACCAATATTTCCTGGGAGAATAACACAGCGCCTCACTGGGGCGACGCGGAGGTGACCCATGAGTTATAAGCACAGTTATATTACTCTTGCAAATGAAAAATAAATCTCCCTTTAGCCACATTTTCACAAGCAGGGAGGATGAGATTGGCTCTCGCCTTCGCCGGTCATTGTAATTCCATTACCGTTTCTCAGTCTGTGGTCAGCGATTCTTTGAAATAGATCCTGAATTGGGAATAACAATTCATTAGGAACTAGGGGGTCCAGGGGGGCCGAAATGGCTCAACATCATCGCTGGAAATTTAGAAATAAGCAAGTTGAGCTTAATGTATTTAGCAGACTACAGGCTGGGCTCGGTGTAATGATACGCCGCAGGAATTTATCATCATCATTTAGGAAATAAATATCATGCTCGTCTGGATCCAGAATAAATGTCACATGTAAAGCCTCATTCTGACAAAACACACCTTAAGGGTTGTATTAAAGTGTATACACAGATCAATTAAGGCGGTTAAGGGTAAGTTGTGCATTAAATTTGTAGGGCTTTCTGATGCTGCGTCTCATATAATGGTTCATTTAATTCATTTGTGAGCATTATTTCTGATTACATGCACTACTTTGCCAAAGTAGAACGATTTGTTTGAGAAAATCTCTGTGTTGAGAAGAAAAATATGACTGTCGGGATGAACAGACAGCTAAATTTGCGCCAGGGTGAGCTGCTGTACCTTCTCGTTCGGTCCTCTTATACGGTGCCAGCGCTGAAGGGCTCGACAAGGTGGACTTCCAAAAGCTCGTATAAACTAATTAAGGAAGACTGTCATTCCCTATAGTCATGCAGTGTAATTATGTGAGATATCATATAATAGTACAAGTGCTGTGTGGTTAATTGCAGGGGTTTTGAGGAATGCCCTGTCAAAGTGATCCTGCCAATGTCAAATTCACGTCCGCTCCCGGGATGCCAACTTAGCGAGCAGTGGGGTAACACCGTGGTTAAGAACTGGCGTTTTAGCTTGAGAATACCGGGTTTAAATCCCTGGAGGAGGATATTTGTTTTGCCTTCAATCAATAGCCCTACCCAGGTAATATTAGTAAATGTCCAGCTCTAATTCATTTATCAGCATTAATGATGCAGCAGGCAGGCAACAGAATCATGTAGTCACTTCCTTACATGGGTGCACTCTGAATATGCATTTATGTCTCCAAATATTTCTATATGTATTCACCCTTGTCTGTTTGTTATGGTCTTTACCGAGATCAGACTAATTATGGACAGCTGGTGACCTTCTCTGTCAGTCTGCATTGTGCCTGTGAACTCCTGGATGTTGCGAGGGCACCACTCTTTTTATGGAAACATCTCATAAATGAGTGATTATGGACGTACGTTGTTTTTGTGCACCAGCAAACTGCAAATAGGAACGGGTTATGGGATGGAACAATCTTTCTTGAGCAAAAAATGGATTTATCATTTCCGCTGGCAGCGAACGTAGGGCTGAATCTTCCCCGCACGCCCACAGTGGGATGCCCAGCTGCGGAAACAGTCCAGCACCATTGTGGACAAGGCGGTGGTAGAAAGCGGTGAAGATTACAGAGAGTCGATAAGCGCCCAGAGCAGTAGTGGAATCGAAAGGCGCGCAGCAGCCCTTTCGAGGTGTTGGTGGGAAAGGATTCTTTGAATGTTTCTGTTGATGTTTCGCTTCCTTTCAGCTTTCAACTTCCCTGCCAGTTTCCACACGACCATAAGGGTGGCGCACTTAGCGTTTAGTGCTAAAGACGCAGTCCTTCAGGCCCAGCGCGTTCTCCAGAGATCCGATCGGGCCGTCCGTAGTAAAAACGTGGCTTGGGGAAAAGCTCCGTGTGTGTGAGTGAGTGATGGATTCCAATATACCAGTTTGTCCCCACCTTCTACTTGTGCAATCGATGGATCGGTAAACGGTGTGGGATAAATTGCAAATTGTCCAGTTACGAAATAAATTATGAAACACACCTCTGTGAGTGAGTGACCCCTGTCTAAATAGGAAATTGATAGGCTCTTCTTACTTTACCTTGAGGTGAACTACATTTCTTTTTGATAAACTGCACTGAAGTTTACAGAAGATTTTATATTGCTGATTTTGGGGAATCAGTGCCAGTCAACACTGTGAGAGGTATCCCAGTGACCCAGAATCAGAGCTGGTGAGTAGAGGTACCCCCTGGCTCCCTTCTGGGACCAATCGGACACTTTTCAGCACGGCCTCAGCCAGGCATGGTTCGCTAACCTTAAAGTGTCTTTGCTTTTGGCACATCATTTTTTTTTTTTTTTTTTTTTTGCATAAGCCACAATAGCAAAAATATAAACTTTCAGCTTAAAGCTCGTTTAAATGCCGTGCAGAGCAAGTACTATTCACAAGTAATACTACAGCCACATTTATCCAGAATGAGGATCCTTTTTTACTCTGTCACATTCTCCCCTTCTGTAATAATCTTAGCCTGTATTCTACTTGCAAAGCCTATGGTTTGAACCCATGCAAAGTAATATAATATAAAATACATTGGCTTGTCAGAAATAATGTGATGACAGGATATTGTGGATTTTTATTACCCATTGTTATTCAGATTTCTTCCTGGCCGCTCCTGTCAAACTCAGAAGGACAAATAAGCAGTGAAGCAATCTACAATATTGTTTTCACCTTCGAGCATAAGCGGCTGCCACGGTGACAGCTTAAGTCCCTTCCTTTCGCGTCACAATCGATCCACGTCCTGCCAGCTCGAATCTCATCTCATCTGCACCCATGTCATACTTCCCAAGGGCTCTGTGAGGTACGTGTACTGGAAGTGGTCCTCGTGCAGTCACGCACCACCTATCTGTTTCTAATCTCCCCTTCCTCATCCGTTGGGCTGGTAGCAGTGGCAAACCAGCTTCCAACACCAATCTGACAGTCCATGCTGTAAATTTCAGTTTGTGGAATATCATCAGAGGGGGGTGCGGTGGCGCAGTGGGTTGGCCCAGGTCCTGCTCTCCGGTGGGTCCGGGGTTCAAGTCCCGCTTGGGGTGCCTTGCGACGGACTGGCGTCCCGTCCTGGGTGTGTCCCCTCCCCCTCCAGCCTTTCGCCCTGTGTTGTTGGGTTAGACTCCCTGCGACCCCGTATGGGACAAGCGGTTCAGACAGCGTGCGTGCGTGTGGAATATCATCCATACTTATAATTTGGTGTGGATCAGACCAAAGCCAACCCATATGTAGCAATGCAGAGGGGAAGGGACTAGCATTCAGCTCTGTATTTCTGAGCCAAGTGAATTTTTATCCCCTAGACCACCCCCGCTCACCCTCAGCATGAACTTAGCTAGCTCAAAAAATTGTGAATTCTTATCTCTGCTGCATGGTACCATGTTCATTTCCTCTCTTGTACCTCACCCTTAAGATTAGCCAAGTTCATGGGTTTAACGCTTTTGTGCTGGAGTAAGCCCTCCTTGCATGAAAATGCCCTCTTTTTTGACTGATTCAGCTTTGGATATTTTACTGTGCATGCCAACGATAAGGGCAAATATCTGAACAGCCATTTGATACAGAAAAGTAGACATACACTGATGATGATGGACTCCTGCTTACTTAAAAGGGGCCCATGGCTGCTTCTTCTCGTGAGCTTCCACTGCAAGGTTGACGTTTGGGATGCAGTTTTCATTTTGAGATTCTACAGAGGCCGTGCAGCCATGTGGAGATTATTATGGGCCTGTGAAAGGATGGTTGACACTGGAATAATGTTCATATCTCTGTTTGAATTGTACACAATGATAAGGGGTTGAACCTTTTTGGAGCTGCCTTAGATCAGCAGCATAGGGCAGATAATGCGACTTGTCAGTAGTTCTGGTTGAGGTCAGAAACCAAGCATTAAAAGTCTCATAGGAGCAGAATTTCATTGGAGTCACGTAGGAGCGGAACAGGGAACTTTGCTTTGTAGAGCTGTGCCCCAGAGTGGACCATCATACAGCTGTATCGCCAATGAACCTATCAATTGTGATTGAATGAGGATTGCCCAAGGGGTGAATGGAAGGCTTGTCTTGGTGCTAAAATGAAAGCCCACCTCCTTCTATCCTTGTGTCCAGCATAAGGAGGTGTAGTGGTTCTTCTCTCTCCTCTTTTTCTTCCCCTTCTAAAGGACCCAGCCAGGCAGGTGTTCCGAACAGAGCATCTTAAAGAGTCGATTGCTGTCTTTTGTGTATCATATCCTTGTTACGAAGTTGGAAAGACTCTATCTTGCCCTCAAGATATCAGCTTCCAGTGACTGGCTCCTGCGAAAATTGAAATTATGAAGAAGTAAAAGAGCCGCTTTCATTCCCCTTTAGGGCTCTAGACACACAAACAAAAAAAAAAAACAGCCATGGGCCCAATAAACTTTTTATGTATATAATTTTTTATTCAGTACCATTTACAATAAAACGACTCCTTCAAGACTCCGTTATTTTCCGGGAAATTTCCAAGTCACCTTATTAGAGTCCTTGTAATAGCGGTAATAAAATGTTAATTTAAATGTTAAATTATACTCAGCAGTCTTCCCCAGTGGAGCACTATTGTAACATTTCAGGGTTGCTTGCTAAGTTCCAACTTTTATCACAGTTGTATGGAAAACATGGATGTGAGGCTAAGAATAAAAATAAGGTAGTGCATTTATTCAACTGACACTTTTCTCCAGAACAACTTTCGTTATTTGGCTACTTGTAATTACTTATCCATTTATGCAGCCGGAGCAATTTAGAGTAAGTACCTTGCTCATGGTTACGGCAGCAGGAGGGGGGCTCAAACGTGCGACCGTTACACCAAAAGGCCACAGTTGTAACCAGCAGGCTACACTACAAAAATTACGTTTATTGTAATACGAATAAAAGCAGAAGCGCTGAAAACAATGCGGCAAATCAGGTAATCTCACTGTGCCCTTCTCCTGTCTTGATGAATGGTGTCATGGAAAATTTTCTTTAGGCTTTTTGTGTTCAGCCTGACGGCACCCCATTGCCGTCTGGGTCCACATCGTTCCACAGGTGTTGTTTCGTGACACAACAGGTAGCCGAACACAATCGGACAACAATGAACTATTTGTCTGGCTTGCAGCTCTGCGTGTTGTTCCCACCTCTTTAACGTTCATTTGAATGCCAACAGAAAAACACAATTTTTTCTGCTCCTTTTATACTTTTCTTAGTTTTTAATTAAACCTAAATTGTTTTTCCAGTTTGTGGCAGCATGGAAGCCATGCCGGTGTTTACCAGATATCAAAGAAGTGGATTGTTTGTATGGTTCATTTTGTGATGGGCTTTGAACAGATACTAAAGAGAGGAGCTTATTTCATCACTGGGCAGCCAAGTTCTGGCGGTATAAATGGTTGGGATTAGACTGTCGGCGTGAATTGTGATAGTCTTGCGAGACAGATGTCAGTGGGCTTCACAGAGGTAATGAGAGCTTTTTCATTATAGGCCTTCCCAAACCCAGGACAGGATGCACTTGCCTCTGCCGCTTGTCTAAATGATGTTCATTGTAGTACGAAATTCCAAAAACGAGAAATTAATAGTATAATCACTATTACCATTATCCGTTTAATGCGAAATGCTTTGAAAAGCATCTAACCAAATTAATCGGTAGCTGTGTAAAATGGATAGATGGGTGACTCACTGGTTGAAAGACTCAATTAAGTAAATAATGTGATGCATTTTCACGTCTTTTTTTTTTAATTTTTTTATTAAATATGTCATTAGCAGTTTGGTTTTGACGCCCGCAACTGTGAACAGAGTGCGAGGGAACATGGAAGAAATTCACCTGCCCAAAGTGTCAGTTCAACAAACGGCTTTATTTCCCGAAGGCTGTAATTAGGAAACGGAGTCGGCGTATAGCTGCCGTGGATCGGGACTCGCTCTCGCTCTGGTGCCAGTGAAATCGAGGTCACAGTGCCATTACTGCAGTGTAACAAACAGGGTAACTGTTCTTCATGCCCGTCATGAACCCATCTGCAGCCTGACAGCAACGCTTAATAAGCCAGGGGCGTTTGGGAGAGGTTGGGGGGCAAACGCAGTCCCACTTTTAAGGGATTTTCAACTCAATTAATTGACATCATTTCTCAAGTGAATGACAGCTCCTTTTCTTTTGCTGTCAAGGTTCAGGAGAAGGGTCAGATTTATAAACATGCCTCAGTACTAATCTAGGGTCAAAATACCAATTCTGAGGGGGGAAAAAAAAAACTTCAGATGTGTGTCCGTTTCAGGCCGTTAACATTCACTAATACATGGGAAATGTACTTGTTAGAGTTGCTTTTTGTGAGTAATTTGGTTGAAAGGTCAATGCGTGCTGTACGTTGCCACCGGCACCGTCTCGGGTTCAAAGGGACGGTGGGAGCGGTGACACCTGGAACGACAACTGTTGAAGGAGCACCTTTGCATTCCTGTTGTTAGCTGGTCTTGAGTGTCGCCGCCAAACATGTATGAAAGGTTTACTAAGAGACTGCTGGAGTTGTGTGGATGATCTTTACATGACCGCTCCTTCCTGGGTGACCTTTACAGTTTCCCATGGAGACTCAGATCAATAACGCAGCCACGGCCAACACAAGTCTGACACCTTGAGGGTCACGGTCCGGTGGCTTATGACCTTTGTGAAGGTCGGGGCATCTTTTCCATGTCGCCGTACCATGTTACTATTTTGCGACACGCAAAGTGTGGGCACGTCACAACACGTAGTTATTGGACTAGAGTTGTGTGATTTATTTATTTATTTTTTTAAAGGCCTTATGATCTTAGATCTGGGATTACAGGAATTTCTCATTGTCAACACTTATTCTTCCTCTTTAAAGTTCATTTTCAAGTGCGACTATCAATTAACTCCAGCGTGCTGATGAATGGGGACTGTGTAAGCACGATAAACACGGTTAGTGATTCATTCTCTTTGTTGGCAGGGATCTTGTGTACAAAGAAAATGACTCCAAACACAATGGGAATGCTTTACCGTACTACACCTGAGCAGGGGGTAACACTGCGGTAAGAGACCTGGAATTGTCCGGGTCTCAGGTGAGGTGTTGTTTCCAGCCCCTTAAACAAGGTCCTTAAAGTAAATGACTGGATGAAATTTCATTTTGCTTTTTCAGGCATTACCATCTTTCTGAGAGAAAAGCCATATGTGCTACAGAACTTCTTTGGTTCTGATTGTTCCTTATGAGTAGGTTTTAGCAGAAGACCAGAATGGCACTCCAGGTGTACAACCTTACAGTTGCCCACCCTTTGACTGGCAGGGCCAAAGTTTTCCGAGGACTCTGAATTGAGAAAGCCTGCAGACCAGTACACACTTTAGTTCTGTATGTTTCACTCGCCTGACCTTGCTCTGTGTCCTTGATTCCAATGATCCTGTCTGTTTTTCTTCCCCTGTTGACTGCCTAGTTTCTCCTGGCAAGAAATGAGCTGCGTTTTGGAGCAAAGCAAAGTGTCAGAAACGGACGGTTCCTGGGGCTTGGTCCTACACAAGGGTGGCAACCTGCCACGCAACAACCCAACGAGCCGGAGAGATGGAGACTCAAATGCAGAGTTGGAGGAAAGCAGGGAGAGAGAAATAGAAAGTGAAAACCCATACAGAGGAAGGTAGTGAGGAATGTGTGACTGATGCGGTTGGTCTTCGTCCGAGTGGGGTCCGGCTAGCGAAGAAGCTGTTTGACTGCTTTGTGAAAGAGGACTTTTGCTTCAGCTGACCGGCACCCAGGATGGATCCATCTGTGTTGTGCGAATCCCGGCCCGGTCCAAATGACGAACGAGTCGGCCTTGGGAGTGGGACGGAAATTATTCGCCGGACTGTCTTACGAGTGTTGGCTAGACTTAGCCGTTGTCTGATGTACGCCGACATCATGGTTGGATCGTTGCGGTTCGAGAGGAGTCGGGCTCTCAGAAAGACATTGCGTGACTCGGAAAGGCGAGCTGTTTATCAGAATCTACCAGTCTCGGCCCACGCGCTTTCCTGCGAGAGCTGGCTTTCCCTTTGCGGAGCTTGAAGCTTGCTCCTTCCCGAGGCCGGAGGCACACCAAATGTAGAACAGCAGCAGTGAGTTTAACCTCGAATTCCTACAAATGTAAAAAGTCAGCTTCAGTGGTGCTGAACTCTGATATTTCTAATGTTAAGGAAGGCATAACAAGCAGGGAAGTTGCTGTGGAAAATGAGTGAATTTCAGAGGCAATTTATGTGTAGCAATAGGTCTTCGGCACGGATATTTCTACCGTTTCCATTTCACCCGTGTCCCGACTCGGCTCGTTCGTGCGCTTCACAAACAACGCAAACCCGCAGCCAAACCAGGAATTATGCTAAATGCACGATATCCGCAGTTGTGTATTTGAAGACATGACACAATGGGATAAAGTATCACTACCCATTTATTATTTATTGTACTGTTTTTGGCTGGCCCGAAATCGTGTTTTTGCATTTTTCTTTCCGTTTCGTGCCTCGGTATTGAAAAGCATCCCATCGGCGGCATCCTCATTCGCTCGTATAGTTACAAAAACCAGCCTGCCACAAAGTCAAGATGCCCTCAGAACTAGGTCTTTGAAATGTAGGTCCTGCAATGTAGCAGAAGTTTCTTTAAATTCAGAGACACTATCATACTGAGGTATTACATTGAAAATACTATGGTATATTGGTGATGGCTTTTTCTGTGCTGTGCGAATGAGTTCAGTCTCTCTCGTATC
Source organism: Scleropages formosus (assembly GCF_900964775.1). Lineage (NCBI taxonomy): Eukaryota > Metazoa > Chordata > Actinopteri > Osteoglossiformes > Osteoglossidae > Scleropages > Scleropages formosus. The sequence continues at coordinate 4,501,583 of NC_041828.1, read as the reverse complement.
GGTAATTTTACTACTCAGGTCAGACTCTCCGCTCTGGGCAGTTGTGTCCTCATGAGCGAGAAGACTTAGAGGGTGGGAAATGGGACAGCATCCTTTAACTATCTTCTGTACGATCCTTTGGAACAGCTGGGCTGTAACCAGTGAAGAATTATCATCTCTTAGCCCTTCCTAATGCTACTTTCATGGAGGGGGCTCTTCTTGTCCACGGAGGAACATTCCAGAGCTTCTGTTTTACCGTAGAAATGAATGCAGGTGCTCAGAAGAATTTTTTTCTGCAGGTAGTTTTTGAAAAGGGAGATGTTGGGAAGATTTGTGCGCATAGGTGTCGCTGTAATTGTCGTAGTGTCTGTTAAAGCGTCACTAAGGTCTTAAGGTTACCCCTTTGAGTCCATACCATGGTCTGCCCCAGATGGAATGACAACAATGGACCATCGCTCGACGGGATCCAGATCTGAGATGGTCCCTTCGTTATGACTTTGTGAGCTCAACTGACTGTTTGAACCCTGACAGGCATTGCTGACCCTCAATTTCTGACCAGCATGTCCATGGACTGAATGGAGGATGTGAATGTGCTTATGGTCACCAGACATGCTCTCTGTTTACCCGTTCACCTTGGACATCTGCATCATGTGTGCAGCATATCTGTTTTCCCTAAGATCAGAGTGTTTCTTCCTTTTTTCAGCTGCCCGTATTTCCTTTCAGCTCCGCCCTGCTGCACTTTGTTTGCTTACTTAAACCTGAAGCCCTGAGAGCTTCCAGCTTGTCCGGCCTGGGGTTGTGCAACAGGGAGCGGGCAGCTGTTGTATGTTAAGGAACTTGACATGCAGTAAAAACGTTGTGGGTTCAAAACCCCAGAGAGATTTTTTTTTTTTTTTTTTGACTGACTGCTACAGTTTGTACACAGTTTTGGATGTAAGCCTCTGCTAAGCAAATGAGTAATAAAAATATGTGGACACCAGCGGCGAAACATGCACAGCCAGGTTGGCTCCAAGGAGGCCGGGAGTCCCAGCATGTGGCGACGCAGCCTGGGATGAGTCCGAGCGGCAGCTGATGTCCGTCGTCCCAAAGCGGTCCTCTGGGGGTGGTCTGCCCGTCGCACGCAATCGGACCGCCTGCGCCCAAAACAGGAACCCCCGAAAGCGTTCTAGTGACCGCATGTATTTGGGAAGTACATCAACAAATCCGTTTGTTTTTCCCTTGGACGCATACGTCTTTCTTTTCAGTGTGTGTGTGAGCGCGCATGTGTATGCGTGTAAATCTTTACAATGAGAGTAGACTCTAAGCTCTCTGAGAAAGCAGTGTTATCTGGATAAACAGCCAGACATTAATCTTAAGCAATTAGGCTGTGTTAACATTGGCCGGCTGGACCTGAATCACCACTGGTTGCGTTCGTTCGGAGGTGGTCAATGCTGTGTTTCAAGGTCGTCATGGGAACAGTCGGGCCCCACGGGTCAAGTGGCAGTCAGGCGAAACCGCGGACTCGATGCTCCGCTGGCAAAAAGAGCTTAACGCAGACAGCACAGACCGTTCTGCACCTGTCTCTGGTTCGACCTGCTGGCTCTGCCTTGCATTTCGTTTTTTTTTTTCCCCCGCAGGAATCGGCGTAGACCCTTTCTCCTCCACTTTCACACTTGACCCCCGCTTTCCCACAATTCTTTCCTTCTTACATCCTCCTCTTGGACCCGTTGACCTCCCAGTGCCCCCATAAACCTTTCCTCCATTCATTGACCCATTACTTTGTTGCTCTGCACACACTTTTGTCGGAAAACACTTGCATAGGTTACAGCTCCTTTTCTTTCCTTTACCGCATTTTACCCATTTATACAGGAAGATAATTTGCTGAGGTGGGGAGACATAATGGAAAGGCTCTTCTTACAACTTGAACCAATAAATGCAGTTCCTTAACCCATATGCAGCCTGCCAGCCCCTGGTACTCCACACACACTTCCGCATTTGTCCTGAGCTGCAGCAAGTTCAAACCCATTCCAGCCATAGCCCTCACGACCCAGGCAACAAGGAGTCCGCGTGTTTCCGGTCCCGTGTGCGTTCTCAGCCCGGACTGCCCTGAGTCAGTGCAACGCCGGCTCAGATTGCCCGCAGTCTATGCAATCCCATGTTATTGTGGGTCACCACTGCAGCAGCTGGGCCTTCTCTCAATGTATGGCCTCTCAAGGGCCTTCACTCCATCACCACACAGGCGCTGAGGAACAAGAGGAGAGTTCGTCAACCAGCTGGAGCACAGGGAAGCAACAAGGGCCTCTTCAAAACTCCCCCTTGAGCCGCCAGTCGCCCACTCCTGTCCTCCTCCTACGGTTAACCCTTTCCCGATCTCGTCTTCCATCTCAAAAACATTTTACCGCAATGGGTTTATTCTGATTTGTGGCTTATTTATTGTGTTAATCATGCAGCTCGTTTCTTTGCTGGGTTAAACTGCAGGCGGTATGAGCAAAGATAAGTGGGCAGGAAGTTTAAAGTGTGTGTGTGTGTGTGTGTGTGTGTGTGTGGCATAAGAGAGGAGTCTGTCCTCTGTTCTACAAACAGTCCTCCTGCACATCACCAGTGACAGTGAGTGTGTTTCATCTTTGCTCTGCCTGACCTCCAGTTAATGAAGCGATCCCTCAGTGTGGGGATGGGGGCGGGGGTGCCGGGAGATGTTTACACCTTTAATAAGGAGTGAGCATTCTCTGCCTCCAAGGGTGGGGGGCACTGCTCAGAGAAACCAAGGTGCACGAGATGTGCCTTGCGCTCACCTGGAGAGACAGATAGAGACTGAACCGAAGCTCAACCCGTCTCCTTTGTCTCCGATGACAACTGGCTGCCAAAAGCTTCGACGTGTTTCGGTTGGGAAGGTATCGTCTTTGAGGCAGACGCCGCGTTGGAGAACACCGTGCGTTCATGCCTTCCGCGTGTCGATGAGGAGCACCTCGCTTTGTCTTTCCCAGTTTCACTTCGGTACAAGTTCTAATCCTTTTTTAGATATGCAATTCGGCATCTGTTATTGCTGACCCATAAAGCGCTAATTCACATCAAAGCCTACGCGGACAGCCACACAAAAAAACTCTCCCGTCTTCTGCCGCCCTCAGATCTTCTCTATAAAAGCATCTTTTCATGATCTGATAGACACGAAATGGACTGGAGCAAACCGAGAGTTCAGCTGGGCATAGATACCCTTTGTTGAGGATTATGTAAAAATTTGGATGAATAAGGGAGAGAGAGAGAAGAAAAAAATCCACCGGTTGATTTGAAATGAGATTTTTCTCCAAATTATATCCATACAGCTTATTGGATGATGTGCTCAATAGGCCTTGCGTAGTTTCGTCGGCTATCGTTTTTTATTTTTGTATTAACACCTCAAAGTTCTATGTCTTATTTTTCCGAAGATTCTATGTCATGAGGTCTGGTTCGGTTATGACCAAAATGTCACTGGAAATATACTTTAAGAGCACCTCTATTGGTGTCATTGGCTGCGGGAAAAGGTCAATAACTGCAAAGAGCCCCGTCACACGAGCCACAGGTGGAAGCTGGCAGCGGACGCCGAAGAACGAGCCGTCATGGGGCCACGCAGCCTGGTGGGTTCAGGTGACGTCCATGTGCGGAGCTCAGCGAAGGAGCTGTGCTCTAGGAACGCTTGAATATCCAGGGGAGATGTACCTACGTGGACAGGGACGTTACGGATGGATGGATGGAGAGCGACTCTGCGCTTGAGGTGACGTCATTCGAAACGCACGGACGCGTCCGCTGGAAATGTAGCGGGCGAGGCTCGAATTCGATGTCTACCTTCGTTCTCTAGCGCGGAATTGCGGAAACACCCTGCGACCTGCCAGCCCTTTCCGAAGGCTTGATCTTCGGGTTAAGTTGAGAGGAATCGATGCTGAATCGACTCCCAAATAATGCCAGTCGCTAAATCCGGACGTGTAATCTCCTATTGCGCATTCCGCCTGACCTCACTTGACATCATCGGTTCCCGGTGCTGTTTTTAGTGCGACGCGCACATTCCCCGGAACAAACTTGCGCGGCAGCGCTTAGGGGTCAGGCCCTGGGCATCATCTCTGCTGCGCTAAAACTTAACGTCTTCCGCTTCTTATGAGCAACACCTTTTCTCGTCAATAAAAAACAAATTCGCTTGACAGGAATCAAGGCAGCAGAAACAGTATAGGCTGCCTGTTCATTACCCGTACAGCTGGACCCGTGCCTTTATGGATTGCGTTTATAAAACCTTTCTGTACTCGTATCCTTGATGCCAGATCCGAAATCAGGAACCGTAGCAGCCAGTTCAATTAAATTTGTATTGACAGCAAATTATGAGGCTTGTACGATGTAAATCAATTTAAATTGCTTGAGTTGTTATGCAGTGAATATGCCCCTTATATGATTGATGATTCCTGTTAGAATTTACAATGATTAGACAATTACCGTAAGCCTCGGTAGGAGAAGGGGAGGAACTTATATTTTAAAAAAATTAAAGATCACAATAAAACATTTACTGCATTGCGCATTATATTGTGCTTCGGTTGCGTCAAGAAAGCGGCGTTAAAAGTGCAAGGGAATGTAATGTGAATTATATAAAACTATGCTTGTTTTACGAGTGCAATCCACCCAGAGATCTTAAATATGTAGATATTACTCTTTCCCTACTGCTAAAACCTCGTGGTAACTCGAGCCTGGTGTTAAAACTCACATGGCGACAAGGTTTGTTTCTTAAATCTTTCTGAAATATTAATTTAGTTCTCGGTTTGAAGTAGCCCCATTTAAACTGCGAGCGCTGAGCTCAGCAATAAAGTTTCTGCGATTGATTTTCTGAACGCGGATCACTTTATAAGTTTCCTTTGTTTGGACGAGAGCCAGGAAGATAACTTGCCTTATAAGTAGGACAGACTTCCTGCTGTCTTCCTGCAGCGTCACCTTCGTTGCGGCGGAAATCTGATGGCGGCTCGACGGAAGGACTATTTTTTAAGCTCTTAGCTAAGCTTCCGGGTCCAGATGTAGAGCTTGCACCAGGCTGTGGGCTCTCGGCTGGCATCTCCTCTCATTAGCTCCCAGAGAGCCGGTCCCTCTCTCCATACTTCTTGGTATCAGTGTCTTACACTTGGAGGAGCATCACTGCTGTGGCCCACATCTCATTCATACAGGAGCTATAAGGAGAAGGGGCATCACGCTTGTGCACCGGGTAGCTCTGGTGCCTGACCGCTCCTGGGCTGTGAACCAAGATGCGGGTTCCAATCCAGCTCAGTCTGTATGGAGTTTGCATGGTCTCACTATTTTTGCGTGGGTTTCTTTCCAGTGCTCTGGTTCCCACCCACAGTCTAAAAACATGTTTTGGTCGAGTTGGCGACTGTCGATGGTCTGCGTCCGAGCGTATGATTGCCTTACGATGGACTGGTGTCCTGTCTAGCAGGTGCCCCGCGTCACACCTTTTGCATTCCGGATAGGCTCTGGACCACCGTGACCCTGCTTTGTCGTTATTGATAAAGAATGCGTCACTGAAAAATAATGAGGGAGATACTTGCAGTTCTTGGGTTGCTGCCACAACCTGACCCATGCTGGCATAAATTCCGTATCTTGTTTTAAATGTACTGTAGGTGGTCTTTTTCCTTATTGCTGTTCAGGTATCATAACAGCATTTGTCTGAAGTGGTGTTATTTTAGGAATAACAGATGGCAAAAGTACAAGCAGTCTTGGTTCATATCCCAGTGACCCTTTAATAGAGTTTGGCTCTTATGCTGCCGCTTGACCCAAGTCTCATTGAGACTCTAATCCACACACTGGCTCAGGAGCACCGTGATCCATCGTCGTGGCCCTGGTTACAAAGTGGGTTGGGGCTGCTGGTGGATCCTTTCTAGCCATGGTCCAAGGCTATGGTGCCCCTCTGCTTTTTCTCAGTTGATTAAATACAATCCTCATGTGCTCTTCAGCGAAATAAAAACGAGCGACGCGGACACGTTCGAGGACGGAAGGGATCCGCGTGAGGGGAGAATGAACGAGTACGTGCGACGGTGCTGAGCAGAGTGGAAATACATTTGGGAATGAAGAAGAGGATGGGACCGAATCAGAGACCGATGAAAATCGATGACCTGTCGGGACAGAAAGGGCTGGATCTCCAGTGAGGTACGGCATTATAGTTCATCCTTTGTTGTCTTTCACACTGGTACAGTTGGCAGCACCCAGCCCTGCTGTCTCACTGAGTTTATTGGATTGCTCTACAGTAATTCCCTGGGCCTGTCAAAGACACTTTCCATTATATGACACTGATGCACTGTTTGATGCATTTCATTGTGGAGCTTATTCAATATTTTTACCCTCTTAGGATGCTGTGCAGCTAAAATGCATTGCTTTGCAACATAAAGTCTTCCCCACCAAGGAAAGATGACTTTACAGCTCAGCGCCACTCCTCCCAGTCCATCATCCATAATCATGCTGTGCAACCTTCACATCAGTTTCCCAGGAAGCCATGAGAGAATGGCGTGAAGTCCGGCCCACTTCTTCATTGCGAGAAGGACAGCTGAATAATTTAATTGGCCCAGTTGGTTTCTCAACACTAACTTGGATTAATAGGGTCGGTGCCATTTCTTCCTGTGGTTCTCACTCCAGTTCGTACTCCAGTTCCCGCTCCGGTTCTCATTTCAGTTCTAATTCCAGTTCCCACTCCACTTCTTATTTCGATTTCCACTCTGGTTCTCATTTCGGTTCTTACTTCAGTTCTCATTACAGTTCCCGCTCCAGTTCTTATTCTGGTTTCCACTCCGGTTCTCATTTGGTTCTCATTCCAGTTCCCACTCCAGTTCTTATTCCGGTTCTTTCTTCATTTCTCACTCTCAGCTCTCTCATTGCAGTTCCCACTCTAATTCTTATTCCGGTTCTTACTTCAGTTCTCACTACAGTTCTCACTCCAGTTTTAATTCTAGTTCTCGCTCCAGTTCTCATTCCGGTTCTTACTTCAGTTCTCACTCCGGTTCTCATTCCAGTTCTAATTTCAGTTCCCATTCCAGTTCCCGCTCCAGTGGCTGAGTTTCATAGGAGGTCCTTATCTCTGCTTCTCCATGCATGGGCTGTCCTTTGCCGTGAGCTCTGATGAAAGGAGCCTGTGTGGCACAGCTTTGTTCTCTACTGCTTCTTTCCAAGAGATTGTAATAACGCTCATTGCGCGACGCAGTTTTTATCATATCGTCTCTCTTAATGCACAGCCTGAAAATGGGCTTCTCAAACTTGGTCCACAGAGGGCCTTTCCTCAGCTGTTTTTGTGCAGTCAATTTGGTATTCAGTTTGATATTTTTCTGTGTTTTTTTTCAAAAGATCAAGCTCTGTGTATGCAGCTTTGTGCCTCATACATAATAAACAGTGTTTTACCTCCGTGTTTTGGAGAATGACAGGTATAAATAGCACGTATGATTAAGTGCCAATTAGAGAAATTAGGCCAGGGGAGAACCAGCATACACGACGTGCTGTCCGTGGAGCCGTCTCGTGCTGCGAGATGCCTAAAATACGTTCAGTTTTAGGAACACGGAGTTCTAGACGGTACTTGAAGTGTATTGTGTTAGCAAGGAGTTAGTTAAGTGGTTAATGAACTCGAGAGTTTGGATAAAACTGGACCAAAGTTTCGGTACGAAACATTTAAAAAAAGTGCTGTTTGAGGGTAAATTTAAATGCTCTAGGTCTCCAGTGGGTGGAACGGTAACACAGCAGTAGCACTGGGGCCTCTACCCCGTTGTGGGGTAGAACATGGCTTCAAATAGATCTATGCGGAGTCTGATTGTTCTCCCTCTACTCATGTGGGTTTCCTCCAGGTGCTCTGGTTTCCTACCACAGTCCAAAGACATGTGCTTCAGGTGTACTGTGACTCAAACTCGTGCACATCTTCCGAAGCCATGACCAATTGTGGATGGACAGATAGTGTTGCAGATAATGGGTTTACATTTAATCAATAGCTGATCCAAAAGCATATTACAATTATTTGCTCATTTAAACAGCTGGGTAATTTTACTTCCTGATTAAATTAAAGGAACGTGGTGAAAGAGTGAGAGAGAGAAGGGGTGAAGGGTGTCTGCAGAAGACTAGGATGGGGGTGGGGGAGGCGACAAAAAGAAGACGACGGACTCTCTGTCTCCGTGAAGAGCACCAGCAGCTGGAGGTGAGACTTGCCATGTGAGCAGCTCCGTTTGATCTCGTAGGATGTCGCGTGTTATGGACCGACTGATCCAGAATTAGTCCTGGACAGCTGGACAACAGGAGCAGCGTTCATGGAACAGTTTGTACATGCAAGTGTCTCGGGGGGGGTGGAGCGCCGGAGATGGAATGAATACCTGATGGGGGGGGGGGAATGGAGGAGGCACGGAAACATGGAAGATTAAACGATGGCGTTGTGGGGGGGGGACGAATTGAGCGGCAGCGGAGACGCGTGGGAGAGAATGTGAATGCGAAGGAGAGACGGGGGACACGGGCGCGAGGAACAGCGAGGAGCAGCGCCGCACTAAATGCTGACGAATGCCTGCGCCGCACAAACTGACACATCGAAATTCCCAGACTTTATATTGCCTTTGCCCCGCCCAGCAGGAGCCCCCGTGAAATGAGTATGATCTTTGAGCCGTTATCTTGCGAGAGGCCCGGATCATCCGCAAGGTCCCGGGGAGGCGACTGCCGGGAAACGGGGACGTGTTTTTCGGATTCTTATTAAAACAGCGTGGAGTCCATGAGGGAGACCTCCCGCTCCACCGCCTCTCCCGCGTCGTCCCCTCGATCTGTAACGGAGCTCTAAGGCACGGGCGGCCAAGGAAAGAGGCGCGAGGGGCTCGGCGGTGATTCTGACACGTCGCGAGGAGACCACCGGGTGGCGCAGTGGTTGAGGAACTGAACGCGTTCTAGCCTTTTATGGATCTGCAGCACTAGACTGAGGTTTCTGCCGAAGTGCGTACGTATGAGCTCTGCCGCTCCGGGATGCAATAAAATACTAAGAGAAATTCCCAGCACGGCAGCAGAACGTCGGAGGGACGGACAAAGGACACGTTGAAGCGTCGTGCCTTTTACACGCGAACCGAAGTAAGACACGGCTGTGATGCGCGGCAGATGGGCTGCTTATTTACATCATGTCTCTGTCACACGCTCCAGACTCGCCGCTTTCCTGCCCGTCCCCCCCCACAACCGAGTGCCATTATGTTCCCCGTTCATTAAATCCGAACAACAGATTCTTGAAAATAAACATCGGAGAAGTTGTAAAATGTCACATTAAATCTTTTGGAGGCTCATTTAAGGGACGACACACATCACACGGCAGATGTAAAGGAACAGTCTGGCGCTCAGGATTGTTCCTGCAGTCTTCTGCGAAAATGGGTGGCATCATACATGCGCGCGCCCACACACACATTTACATTTATTCACTTAGCAGACGCTTTTATCCAAAGCGCCTTACAATGAACTCTATGTAGTGTTATCAGCCCACACACCTTATTCACCACGGTGACTTACACTGCTAGATAGACTACTTACAATGGGTCACTCATCCATACATCAGTGGAACACACTCTCTCCGTCACTCACACGCCATGGGGGAACCTGAACAGCATGTCTTTGGAGTGTGGGAGGAAACCAGAGCACCCGGAGGAAACCCACGCAGACACGGGGAGAACATGAAAACTCCACACAGGCTGAGCAGAGATCGAACCCGGTTCTTTCACACCCAGGAGACAGTAGCATTACTTGCTGTGCCTCTCTCTCTCTCTCTCTCTCTCTCTCTCTCTCTCTCTCTCTCTCAGTAACCACTTGAAGGATCACAGTGCTCCAGAGCCTGTCCCTGAATCGCGGTATAATTCAGGGTAGAATCTGGACGGGCCCTCTGACCTTTCACATTTGTAAAGGCCGAGAAGTCGCCGCAGTCAATTCCGTCACGGCCAGCTTGCGATGGTTTGTTCTAGAGCTCTACCTTGCTGCTCCTGTTTAATTATACGTCGCAATCTGTCGCCTTTGGATTCTTGTAATGAAAATCTATACAACTTCTGCTTCATCAGCCCATAGTGCAATAATTTCTTTTCTTTTCACCGGCTTCTTTTTCCCCCACTTGCGGTTAATAACGCGACGGTTGTCGCACAATAAGGTCTCAGATTGTTGTGCAATGTATGCATAATTGCGCCGAAATCTGCCCCAAGGAATGGTCATAATTACAACGTTAACTGTGAAATTGAAGCGAACTGCCTCTTAAGGTTCCCTCGGAGTCGAAAGGATATTTTCTTAATTTTTTTTTCTTTTGCCGCCGGAAGAGAAAAAATAATCACAATGCGATGTTTGAGTGATGACATTTCACGAACGGTATACCCCGGCTCTAATCAAAAATTACAGCTTTGCGAAGTTGCTCTTATTTTGTAATATGAGGGGCGTGATTAAATATAGCCTGTGCTGCACGCCGGATGTTGTTTATAAGAGCGGGAAAAGGCGCGCCAGGTAGGAGTTCGTCGGAGGAGCTCTTCCCGAGAAGCCGTGCGAGGGCTGCTCTGCGGCGAAGGTCGAACCCGCCGTCGAATGACCGCAGGCGGCCCGGGAATCGTTAAAAGTTTTACAGGTTTCCCGCCGCCCGAGTGCGCACTCCTTTTTCAGGATGTGCGTGCAGGGAGGCCAGTGTGAGGCTGCCGTGAGTTATTAACCCTCCTGCCCCCTCCTCTTTCCAGCCTCGAGTCGCTTGCTGCCTTAATTGGACTCCTGGAGTGGTGGGGGGGGGGTGCGGGTGTCCCTACAGCGAGTGGAGGACACACCAGCCCACAGTCTTCCTCCTCCTCCACGTCCTCCTCTCCGTCCACTGAGCCGAGGCAGGCTGCCTTTCACCTCATTCCACTTACGCGTTTGGTCTCACGAAGCCTCCGTTCGCTCCTTTCCTCTGGCGCACGGGGTGCTGGATGGAGAGCCGCGACGGCGATGCGCGTGGCGCGCCCTTTTCATTCAAAGGCTCGGAAAAGGGAGCCGCTTCGCAGAAACAAAAGGAGGAGATGCGCTTTTTTCCTTCGGCGTGCATTTATTCATGTGTTTATTGGCCGCGCTCAAGGCTTTAATCCCCCCGCCCCCCCCCCTTTGTCCGCTGGATGTATCGACGGCCATTTATGCTCGCGGCTCAACTGGTGCTCCTCAAATATTTCCCCGCGCGCTCAATTGAATCTCAATCGAATCACCGTCCGGAGGAAGCGAAGGCCGATCTGCTGCCAGCTTCTTTATCCTTCTGCTCCGTAAAAAAAAATAAGAAAAGACAACAACGGCAGCGGCACATAAACTCCCCGTAATGTGACTTTGAATAGCTGCCCCGGTCAGCGTTGACTGAATTAGCCTGGCTTTACTTACTTTTACCCTTTTCTATTTTTGCAGGCCTCTGAGCGAGCGTCCCTACGGACCGATGGAGGGAGGAAGGTGACTTCTCTTCTGCACCTGGTGACAAGGCCCACACCGACGCGGAGGCCTCGTGGTACGCTGGCAGGGTGGCGCAGGGGGACGCTTGGGGCGTATTGATTAACGGAGCCCGGCGCTCGTGGTCACGCTTTTCTCGCCGTTGACGGAGACCCCCGGGGTGTCGCTCCATCCTCTAACTGGATCGTAGTGGGCGAGAGCCGGTAGAGCGCGGAACGACGCGACCGCGGCGGGCTACTCGGGACCTGTCCTTGCGCAGGCGTGGCCCCGGTGCCGTGACTTTGACGGCATCAGTCCTCCTCCAGGCGCTTCTTCTCCCACCTGCACCATTAGTACATTTACTTGGCACCTGTCCCTCTTCGGCTGGCGCGTGCGTTGCCGTGCGTTCGCGCCTTTTCGCGCCTCGCAAAGTGTGCCGCGTGCCCGGAGCCGTCGACGCTTTCGGGAGCGATGCGGTCAGGGACAGGAAGTCGGCGGAGGGCTTTCTCCGGGTCACGTTTAATTCACGAAGCAGAGTCATCAAAGGCCGCGAATGGGCTCCCGACGCAGGTCCCCGCCTCACGCTACGGGTGCAGATGCCCCGTCCCAAGTTTAGACGAGATGCGGAGGCGTTAACTGGAAGCCGTTCGGAGCTGACGTGGCCGAACTGCCCCTGCGCCGACCGAATATAGCAGCTTGTGTAATATCAACAAAGAGGATCATCGATTTTCCTTGGAATGAAAGGCACGCAATGTAAACAAACTGAAGTCGAGAATTTTTTTTATTTTTTTATTTTTAAGAAAAACCCGGGATGCGTTTGTTTCTCGAACTCGCGCTTGGTCTCGGCACAGTCTGTGTCCGTCTTCCCGTTTAACGATACGCTCTCTTTGAATTTCCGCACGAACCTCATTCGTCGATCGGCGTGGTGTCTCTCGGGAGGGCGCGATCGGTGCCATTGCTCTGTGGCTGCGGGTGCGAATTTAGCCCCCGGCTCTGCCTGACACGTTCTGGTGAAATGGCCTCATCGTGAAACTGCGCTAGAGTCTCCAGTCCTACAGGAGGATCCGGCGCTTCGAGGGATGAACTCCGGATGACTGTATTCAGCGCCGGAGTGGTTAGTGAAAATGGAAGGCTGGGCAGATAATAACAATAATATCAATAATAACGGAAGAATATGGGTTGTGGCCGCAACGCCACTGAAGCACTCTCGAGCCTAGACACGTCTGCGATTCTATCGCGGCCAGAGTCAGTCTGAAGGACAACAGAACCCATGATCAGCCACACACACACACACACACACACACACACACACACACACACACACACACACCTTCGAGGCGAGGCGTGGGGTGTGTGTCTGCGTGCCAGAAAGCCGGGCAGGAGTGGGATGTACTGCGTGCGCACGTGTGTGTGGGTGGGAGTACGCACGTTGCTTGTTGGTGAAGTATTTTGCGTGTGTGTGCGTGTGTGCGTGTGTGCACGTGACAGCGTGGTGCAATGTGAGAAAGTGTTTCTCAAGCCCAGTAAAAACGAGACGCGATGAATCCTGGAGCTGGTTCCACTCCAGCTGCGGTGGCTGTTGCAACGCACCTCCGGGACCGGCCTAGGAGCGTTGCTTCGCCAACTTCCTTTCCCCTCCCGCCGAAATCGCAGCCAGGAAGTCTGCCGTCCATGTGGGAACGCCGCACGGGCTGCGCTCGTTTTCCGGGAGAGGCGTCGGGGTCGCAACCCCGGCAACTCCCCGGTCTTTAATGCCGCGATCTCCTCTCCCGGGCATTAGGAGAAGTGTCTCAGGAAGACACTTGGTGGCGCCGAAGCGCGGAATGCGGCGAGAGCCAATAATGAAGGTCTAATTGGAGGGTGAGAGCGGAACTTGTTAACATGCAGGGAGATGTGCGGCGCCTTCCCCTTGGCCGCCGCGGCGAGTCACGGCGGGTCAGTAAGCGGCGGAAGCAGGGTGGATCGGCGGCTTAATTAAGAGGGATATAACGGGAGATCAGGGACCCTGCGTGGCGCGCCCCCCCTCAACTTCAGCGTGCCGGACTGCGGGACGAGAAGTGGAGCACGGTGAGGAAACGGCGAGGGAAAGCAAATAGGCCTCGCTTAGCAAAACCTCACCTGCAGGCGACCGGGAAAAGGAAGATGCCGCCGGTGCGCAGCCATTGCGGAACGCGGTGTGTTCATTTTTATTTTGCTCACGCTCATCATCAAGCTCCCTCGGTTAGGGACGCGACCCCCTGGAGACGACACGTGTTTTTACCATAGGTTTAAAGTAGAAGGAACCTAAACTAAAGAATAGAAACATTTTCTGGAATGAATTGGTGTCATCGGCGTTTTCGTGTTTTTGCTACAAAATGAGCGTCTGGGGGAAGATTAGAGGGTGGGCGGGGCTGCCGTGTACCTGTTTCGACAGCTTTCGTTCATTTTTGGCGTCTTCAAGCGAAAGCAGAGCTCCTAATGGAAATATTAACCGTCAACGTTAGATATTGAGCGAATGTGGCCGTTCCTGTTTGGAGTCGATTTTCAGGGGAGGGAAGCCGCGGGCGCTGGCGTTCTCCAGCAAGTGGATGTCTGACTGGGGCTTCGTGGGCGCGACTGTCTCCTTCCCGCGTCACGCCAACGCGATTTGACCTCGGCCCTTTTCCCACCAAGTCAACGCGCAGCTTGAGGAGCGTGCGCTCGTTTTCGCTTGTGCGTAAACATCGTGTTCCACTTCGCCAGCACTGGCAGCTCATCTGCTGCAACGGCATTAGTGAGAAGGATGGGGAGGGTCATCTGTAAGTGGATAACGAGTGCGGCCTTCTGACATGGTGGCAATTTCAAGGAAGATTAGACCCAACTTGTTTGCGTCTACCGCACATTGAACCGTGCCTGTGAAACCACGCAAAGAGAGCGCTATCTTGTGCTGTTGAAGTTCCTTCTGATGTATTGTCAAATAGTGCACTAAACATGTGTTGCGTGTGTCCGGAGTGGATTGACTGACCTTCAGAAGAAATGTTTGATGGCCTTCAGATTAAAAGTACACCGTGAAAACAGTCTGTTTTCTGTTATTGTTTCATCTTTGCACTTAGTCATTTTTTTTTTTTCAATAATGGAGTATGCCCTACGGTATGAATGATGCACCTGCAGACGTGAAGAAGAAAACTCACTTCTATGAGTTTATATATCAGGGTCTATCATAAAGAAAAATATCATCTGGCTCTTACCAGGTATGGTAATTAGGTAAATCTAAGTTAAAAAAAAAAAAAAAAAAAAAAAAGCCAGAATTTTAGATCCTTGTAGAACCACCTTCGGCAGCAATAACTAGAAGTAACCGTTCTATCTGTGAGTTTCTCAGTCCCTCATGTGGATTTGGAGGTACTCTGTCCCACTCTTCCTTACAATACTGCTTGACCTCATTGATGCTTGAGGGCATTAATTTATGCACAGCTCTCAAGGTCCTGCCACATCATCTCAATGGCGTTCAGGTGTGGACTTTGACTTGGCCATTCCAGAACCTTGATTCTTTTCTTCTTCAGCCATCCATTTTTAGATTTTTCTCATGTGCTGGGGATCCCTGTCCTGTTGCACTACCCAATTTTGGCCAGATGGCCTCACATTTGCCTCTAGAACAATCCTGTCCAGATCGATGAGCAGCAACAACTTCTTTTCTCAGTTCATTGCTGATGTCTTTGACACTGTAGACCATCAAAGTGCCAAAAATCCTGCTTTTGTAGAGATGGTCACACTTCCTGATGATCAACTAGTCAACTGCATGGATTGATTAGCAAGTGATTAGCAGCACCTGGCTGCTGATGACCTTTTTAATTTGAACATGAACAGTAGGGGAGGGTTTAATTTTTCCCACACGTTTTGTGCATTTTTGCATGATTTTTGTTGAGTAACTAACGATGCAGTGAAATCTTGTATTATGAGTTGTCTTTTCTGAGGCTACCAGCTGGATTCCTCCTCCATCCTCTTCGTCCCTCCACCAGCTACTTCACGTTTCTCTTTTGCTGCTTCTTTTTTGCCCTCTACATGTCAACTCTTCCATCCTTGCTCCACGCAGAGGTAAGAACCTGTTGGGAGGCTCCGAGGGTAGGATGTGAAAAGGTTAGTCTTTCCTGCAGGCATTACAGATGAATGTTACCCGCCGAATCTAGCAGCTTCCTCTTCTGCCTCCTTTTAAGGTGCCCTCTCCCTTCAGCACACAAAAACACATCGAGCTTCTGGGCTCCCTGTACCGTATGCCTCCTTTGATGGTGAAACTCCCACTTATGTGTGCTCCTGGCGACCCATGCAGGGCGTTCTGAGGGTTCCTGAGGTCAGGACGGGTCAGAGCTAGAGGCAGCTTGGGGGGCCTGTCTCCTTGAGCTAAGGAGAAACTGCTTCGGCAGCGCTCCATCTTAGATCCATCTGACAAAGCTTCTGGATCGGAGAGGTCAAGCTGCCCATTTTCAGTTGCATGTGAATTATTTAGAAAGGGAATCGGGGAAGCAGAAATGGAACACCTGAGATGAGGTGCCTCTCCGGGACCGAGGGCCTCGCGCGGCACAGACGGGAAGTGAGCGTTTTGCTCCGTTCGGCCTGTGGTCCTTAAGTCAGATCATTGGTATTCGACGGAGGCCAGATCCTGGAGCGAGCCCCACAAACGCCTGGTTTGTAAATATCACCGAGCACTCAACCTTTTATTTCAAAGCAGCTGGAAGTATGAAAGAGTCTCACGCCAGTTATGTCTGAAAATTAGAGAATGAAACATCTCATGATTATGAGTCATGTTGCTGCTCTTTATGAAAAAAACACATCACCTACAAGCGCTAACCCTTTATTACGCTGGCAGATCATAAATCATGTAACCAATACTATACAGTGGTACAAATTGGTATTCTAACTGGTTTTCCTTGGAAAAATATGTCCGTTTGACTGCAGATATGGTGTTACTTTGTACTTTAGGGTGTCGGGTACGGAGGTCTTCTCCTCCATTCCAACAAGCCCTCGAAGAGAGCAGAACATGCATGGGAACTGGATCCTGCATTTACCCTTTGTTTGTTTATCATTACAGCCTTTCTGTTGTTGACACTTGTAACCAATTACTTAAATGTTAATTGATACGGAGCGGGAATTGAACACGGCAGGTCTGTCTCGGCGTCGACTGCCGCGTCTCTCACATTGCCGCGCGGCTTAGTCACGGCGGTGCCACGCATGTTTCCCATCTTCCCCTTCCTTAATTATTCACACCACTGTGGACCATCGGCGCCGTTGGCAAGGACTCTTAGAGCAAGGAATGAAGGACTGAACAAAAGCGCTTTCGCGCAGGACCAGAGCGTCCCGGGGCGAGTCATTCTGCGCGAGGCCCTCGGACCTCGGTGTTTCCGCAACGCGCTCGCTGTCCACGCATTTCAATATTTCAGAGCCGAATTCACCCGGGGGGGGGGCTTGTAGACTGGATCATTCCGCACAGCGCTATTTCAACATGCAGCTTGCGACTTCCAGACATATTAAGTCCATGCTGTTCGATGAAATATGAGACAATACTCCGGCAGCACTCGGACAGAAATGCTTAACTGCTCATCGGGTGTGCATTTTTCAATATTTTCTAGGAGAGAGGGGGGGAAAAATTAAAATGTTAAAATCCGTAATGACTGTAAATGTACGCATCTGTGCGTTATATGTAGTTTTGATTTATATGTATAGGTACAGGCCAAAGCATGGAGAGCAGCAGCGTGTTAAAGCGCCTCTCATCACATTGTCTTTACTTGCTGTAAGCATCCTGCTACAGCTCACATTTTAATATAGACCTGACATTTTGGAGACCCTTGGCTCTCAGGGATATGTGCCAAGCCGCTCGGGGGGCCTGGAGGATCACGGCTGGTACCCAGATTGATTAGGATCCTGGACAGCGGATGGCCGGAGGAGCTCGATTTGGAGAGAAAGAGAATGACGGCCCTGTGTGTAAGTGACACGGTGATCAATACTACTGACGGCTGCTTATTCTAAGGCAAGGGTGCCGCTGTTCAGAGCCTATTCTGGAAGCACGGTGCGCAAGATTAAGCAAGGAACGCCCTGAAGGGGATGCCAGGCCATCGCAGGGTAGCCACACACAGAGAATCGTGCACAAATTCTCACATTACTCGCAGTTCTGTTACTAGTTTGCTTGAAACACATCTTTGAACTGTGGGAGGAAACCAGGGCACCTGAAGAAAACCCACCCAAGCATGTGGAGGACATGCAAAGTGTATACAGAGTTACAAGGGATCAAACCGATGCTGGGTCGCCCCACACCCGCCTCGCCATCAGCGCTCCAGTACTGTACCGTCCTGACGAAAGGTGCCGGTGTGAATTTACCACGTTTCGGGACAACACGTGTCCGCGGTGCTGCAACACGTGTCTTCGGCGGAGAGGGTTTGGGGGTGAAACCTGTGATGGTTCTGAAACCCGGAGACGCTGCGAGACAGGTAGCTGCGTCGGCGTTTCTGTGCGCCGAGCGCGCGCCGCACACCTGTGGGTGAGGCAGCTGAGCCGCAGCGGAGGAGAGATGCTGCGTGGGAGCCGGGCCAGCTCGCCGTGAGAGCCGCGTGCAGATATTCTGCCCCCGTTCGTTCTCCTTTCACCTGGAGTTTGCTCCGCTGAGCGTAGCGCGCTGGGGGTGGGGTGGAGCGGGTGGGCGGTCGGGTTGGGGGGGTTGCAGGATAAACAGATTAGGCCGTGCAAGTGACTCGCATCTCAATGAGACCTTCCCGTGACAGGGAGCACATTCGATAAATGTCACTTCATTTCCGAGGGAGCTTCGTCCTTCGCCCAAGGATCATTCCTCCCACTCGGCACCATTCTGCCCGCCGCCCCCCAGCCCCCCGACCACCCCGACCACCCGATAAATATTTATGACATTTACAGTACATTATCTAGTGCTGTGGAGCAAAGAGGAAGTAGGACGATGCTGCCAGCCTGCAGGAAAGTTCAGGTTAAAGCAATGCCTTCTTCATGTTTATTCCCGTTGCATTAAAAACACCCTTGGGCCGCCTGTCTGGGAGGTCTTCCAGGCAGCGTCGGGTGGGTTCGCATCCCCCTCCTCCCGGCCTGTGACACCTCGTAAAGAATCTGGAGCAATATGCATAAAGCAGGGTTTGTCATTAGTTTTGCACAGAAATGTGTGTATGAGTGTTGCCGTTAATAGGCAATTAATCACAGGGGTACATTAGCAACTGTTTCGAGGCTGCGGGCACACTGTGTGTGTGTGTGTGTGTGTGTGTGTGCATGTGTGTGTTTGTACTCTTTAATATGTTCAAAGCCACATATCCAAGCTAGTGTGACGGAGCACAACTGCGGTGATCTGGCAAAACTGCGAGTTCGGAGAGGTGGCGTGTCCGCGGTCTCTCTGAATCACCAGGGGAAGAATGTATATGGCAGGTGTGTGTGTGCTCGGGGGGGGGGGTGGGTTAAGAAGCTGTTCTCTCCAGCACGCCCTCAACTCTGCCGTCACCCCCACGGCCTTTGCACATGTCGCTTCCTCTGGCGTCTGGGCTTTTTGCCAATCAGCCAGGAAGAGACGCTCAGTCTGGGCAGAGCCCATGCATATTTATACACTCATTAGGGACTCTGATTTATCTGTCTGAGACGAGAGCGAACGATGGGCCATTAGGAACAGCAACCAGCGAAACG
Organism: Scleropages formosus; assembly: GCF_900964775.1. NCBI lineage: Eukaryota > Metazoa > Chordata > Actinopteri > Osteoglossiformes > Osteoglossidae > Scleropages > Scleropages formosus. The sequence goes on along the minus strand of NC_041828.1, from coordinate 4,482,593 downwards.
ATGTGGCTCCGCGACTCGTAGGCCGCCGTTCATACGTGGGAAGCGGTCGGGAATCTACAGCAGCGGTCCCAACGTCGGCCCAAGGAACAACCCCGACCGCACCTTTGGATCGAATCCTGAAAGGATGACTCTGCAAGCGATTTGTAGAGAAACACATCCGTCGTACGTGTTCCACCTGCTCGACATTAATGGAAACTGGATGACGACTGGTACCCAGGTTGGGTACGATCCTGGACGCTGGACGGTCAGATCCCGAGTCGCTCGGACCTCGAGTCTTATTGAACCGGCACCTCTGGTCAGACGTACGGTACAAGGCAGTACAACTTTAGCCCGCCTTACCAAGGTAATTTTACCTGGAGAACCTTCTGTGAGGTGAATATTTGTGAATCAAATTATCATGGCCTTTAGTTTAAAAGGAAACTCTTTGTTATGTGTTCCAGAGTCTCCAAATATGGCCAAATCCCATGACAACGGACTCCGTTACTTGAGTCGTTAACACCAATTATCACAACATAACAAGGCAGGTTCCCCTCATTAATTACTCCATCACACCGCTGGATATGGGTATCTACTTGCGCTCGTTCGGCTCTTTGGCAGATATTACGTGCCGTTCTCTTAACAAATGCTTGTGAAGACAATGTGCGTACTGTATGATACTCATTATTCGTGTATTACTCCAACTTCGAATGCAAAAAAACCCCCAAAACAATAAAGACAGAAGAAATCGGTACAAATACTGTAAATGTGTAAATCAAAGTAGGGGTGTTAAATGAGTCCATTCAAACCCTTGAGTTTTCGTAAGTGCCAGTTGTATCTTGAGGAGGGAGGGATGTACCCTGTGAAAAGGTATACAGTGTAAACCCCCCCCCCCTCCCAGCCCTGCTTTGTCCCGAAACAGCAAACCCTGTTTTTATTCCGCAGTAAATTGTGTAGGTCTTAGAGAAATAACACGAAGGCCATCTAATGAGATTCGGGGATCACCAAGGTGATTTAGCAGTAATATCCTCAAAGTTCCCATGACCCACGCAGTCGACTCGGGATTAGCATATACCGCAGTATAATCATGCCCAGGCTAATGTTATTGGAACTCGCCCTCTGCTTCCACTACAGGACCATTATTTTGTGAGAAAGAGCACAGTCATCTTTTGTCTCTGTAGTGCAGTGTGAACAAATGCCAGCGCACAGTAATGGCTAAAGAGATCCGCTCCTTCATTATTCATGACTTGCAGAGCCCTGGCGAGTCAGAAAGCCCCTTAGCCGGGTTTGTCTTTGTGGGAGCCCGATGGTTTTTCTTTCTCGGCATCTTGACGTTCCTCCTCCTCCCACACCGTTGCCTACAGGCGCGGACGACTCGCTCCAGGCTCGCGTGAGGGAAGGGGGTGGGATGCATCCTACAGGGACCGGAAAGGGCCAAAATGAATAGGACCCTTGTGACAGGAGCCGGGAAGGAATGCGAGCCATTCAGACAGGTCTAGTCCCACCCCATTCTTCCCAGGCATCGCGCCATCGCTTGAGAAGCCAGCACCGCTAGCGCGGCTCGGCAGCACCGTTGGCACAACGATACCCCTGGAATTCCGCTCATTCCTTCGGACCGCCTACTCGGAATTCCACCCTGCCGGTCCTCCGCCAGAGCCACCCTGCCCTACCGAGTGTGTCGCATGAACATGCCCTCATCTCAAGCTTCGTGTATGAAAGCAATACGATCCTATATCAAAATCAACACGGTAAAAATCAGTGTCGACGCCGTCTCCGCAGGATGGAAATGAACTTCCTACACGGGATTTTTTACTGCGCTGTTCCTCCTGTGTAGTATTCCCTCCCACGGAACCGGGTGACGCTACTTCATTAAGGAATCTGGATTAACGCTCACACACAATAAATGGCCCACTGATTTCAGTGTGTGCGATAAAGGAATCGGATTCACCGCGGTGCAGCGGCGACCGTGCGGACAGACACCGCGCTCTTCGCGCCACCAGTGTCACTCAGAACCGCACGCCCTGCACGTTTTCAATTAAAATCCTCTCAAGCTCAATTTTTCGGTAACGCACCTCTGTCCTGCTCCCTCTGCACCTCCCCACACGCTCCTCTTTAATTCCGCGGCACAGCTTTTGAGCTGCGGATGAGATCAGCTGCCTTTCCATCTGCATCAGAGGTGCCGGAGGAGCACGCTAAATTGAATGAGTGTTATTCCTGTCTCCTTGCTGAGTCAGAGTGTGTCGGGGCAGGTGGTCATCTGCTGAATGAATAAAGATGGTGCGTGTGCACGCTGGCGGGCGGCTGCACGGGGATGCTGTGTACCGATGGGCTGCCGTGCATTATCTGACCATAATGAGATTTCAAAGCGGGAAAGGAAAAAGGAGCGCGCAGAAAGGCCTGCTACTTGTGCCTTTATTCTGTTTGGGTACAACGCTGCAGCAGGGAGGGACTCGGATGCTGTCCAGATCTGCAGCCAGTCGGCGGAAGCCTTCTGTTTCTTTCACAGAGAGGTGAGGATCCGTTGCCAGCTGTCGTCAGACGCTGCCGCGGAGTCGAGTTGCTCAACAATGTCGGCTGGCAGCGATTTACAGGAGCAGCGGATAGTGTAGCGGTTAGAGGTGCCGCCTTGTGCTCGAAGGACCTGGGTCTGCATCCCGCACTCTGCTGTAGTACCCCCGAACAAGATATTTACCCTGAAGCGCTCCAGTAAAAATGACCTTGCCGTATAAATGGGTGAATCGTTAACCTGACGTTGTAAGTTGCTTCGGAGAAAAGTGTCGGATAAGTCGATAAATCAGTAATGGTCTGGAACTTCATTGGCCCATGGTGTCTGTGGGGTGGGCACAGAATACCCATGAGCCAGTGAGGGCGCAGTGCCCCGGAGGATGACAAACACCATGGGCGAAAGCGATCTGCCTTGTGACTCATGCTGCTCCTCTACCTTTAGTTCTCGGTTTTTTTCCCAAGGTGTAATAATTAAAAACCCATATTGCCGCCCTACGTATTCACCTGCCCCGAACATCCTGCAGGTCTTCGGTGTTAAAATACCCAGGGCTGGTGTTTTATGTTCACCACCAGGTAGAGAAGCGCAAGCGAAACGAGCATTGCGAGCTCCCCACGGGTCCGAAAAGATAATCGAAGGTCACGGTTCCCCGTGTTTCGCTCCGCGGGCTGCGAGGCAGGAGTCCAGCGTTGTTTGTGCAGACCTGCCAAGATGTTCGCAGACACGGGGTACGCCAGAAGTAAGCGCACCAGTGGAAAATGCAGCCAGGTCCCCAGCTGAGCTCGCCATTGGAATTCAGGCAAGGGGTCTGACTCGCTAAGTACACCAGCAAGTGCCGCTGCTCTGGCTTCCTCAGTCCATAACAGATCACCTTGGCAACCACCCTAGTCTCTGCAAAGCGATATTTACTCCCACCCTATCCCAGAGATCCTCCCCATATGGACAACAGCCTAGTTGCTTCTGATTTTCAGCTCCTCTGAAATCTCCGGCTGGCGTCATAAACATTGAAAGATGGGGCAGCTGGTAGCGTAGTGGTTAGAGCTACTGCCTTTAGACCCAAAGATCACAGGTTTAATTCCCACCTCTGGCTGTAGTACCTTCGAGCGAGGTGATTACCCTAAGTTGCTCCAGAAAAAGAAAATTACCCAGCTGTATGAATGGGTAAATCATTGTACGTTACTTCGGAGAAAAGTATCAGCTAAATGAATAAATCTAAAAGGACTGGAGGGTGTTTCGTTGTGAGGACCTCGATCTCGAATAAGCCTGATCAGTTGCGATCTCAAGACTGGAGTTTCGGTTCACCTTATTTTTTGCATGTTGCAAATCTGAACAAGGTAACGGCGCACTGAACAACAGGGTACATACAGCGGAAACAAAACTGGTATCGAAAGAAATGAAGGATGAGATAACAAGGCGGTTTAATAATGTACAGAAATAAGCCATCTGGTAACTGAAGAAAGGAAAACAAAAAGCTCCCAGGCAGAGGGACTGGGAGAAAAATAAACCTCTGGAGGTCCGAGCATCAGCAGCTGCCCACCCCACACCGCGGTGTATGACAGTGGGATGTATCTACAGCTAAGAAGAAGGTCCAGTTGCGCAATGTGGAACGAGCATCGCTATCGACTCCCATAGATCAGTGTGCCGGGACCAGATCCGGTAGGTCTTACGGTCCAGTTGCTGTCCATGGCTTCGAAGATGGCTCTCGTGCTGCGTGCAGGACGGTCCCCGTGGAACCACAGGAACATGGGAAAAAAAAAAAGGAGGAGATGCTGGATAAAACTTAACTATAGGAGGACATTCAAACCACGTAGCCACATGAACAGACGTGGAGAAGTAGAGATCAAATCAGCAGACTACCTGAATTTCCACGGATTCGCACCGCATAAGTTACATAATCTGAGACGGACCTGTAGAAATCAGCGATAATGAAAAACCATCTAGCAGCAATGTCACGCTGTTATCGGCGACACGTATTTGTTCAGCCTAAATCCGAGCGGAAAAAATTATGACGACGGACACGTACGCTGTCCTCTGGTGTGTTTTGTGGACTTTTGTCCGAGAGCCGCCGTGCGTCCGTCCTCTCGGCCCTCTCAGGATAGGAACGAAGAGTCCCGGTCTTCCCACACGTTTCCCCACGCAGTCGCTTCCTCTCGTTTCCCTAATTACGCCCAAATTACACGCATCTAATTAGTCCATCCTGATTCGTTTCCCGGTTTGCGCCGGGTTCACTTTTGAAGTGCCGTGCCTGTGCCTCGCACGCGCTGCGGCGGCGGCGGCGAGCGCTCAAAGGATGGAGACGGAGCGAGGAGGGGGAGAGCGGAGACCCCGTCGACGTCTGGGACGGTGTTTGTTATGTTGCTTGTTTACTACCACCTCGTCGTCTTTGAGTACAGAAATGAGAAACAACATCAATTAGCGAATGGCGGCGAGCTCTCCGCGAGCCTCTTTCATTATCGCCTCCCTTCCTCGTTTTTGCGTCGCATTCAAATTATACATCGACTTAAGACACTTTCACGGCTCTTTTTTTTTGTTTTTCTTGTTTGTTTCAAGTACCGATCAAACAAAATGCTAATGTCCGAATACGGCTTTTGCGCCTCGCTATTAAATAGCGAAGGAACGCTTGCGGTCAGCGTGGCTTCCTGGATTTCGACTCCGAAGGGCCTTCGTGAAGCTGGTCTTCCTCAAAGGCTTTTTAGTTCTCAAACAAGGGGCTGGGGACCAAATCTGGCAGTGATAAGTGGACCTTCAAACCCCAGCATGGGCCACATTTCTCATTCGACCACATTTATTCATTTATTCACTTAGCAGATGCATTTATGGAAGTTCTGCTTTTTTGCAGAAGCAAAGTCCTCTTCTCAAGGGTACAGCAGGAGCGCTACCCCCCTCCAGGATCTGGAATCTGTCACCCTTGGCAACAAGGTCAGTTCTTCTTCAACTGCTACACGCCTATTCACGATATCACAGCTGGAGAATATCTGGGATGTTCTGTAAAATAATAACTACATACTACCTGGGGCTTCTGCTCAACCCAAAAATACGGCTGTGTTTCTTCACACGCATCAAGGCACCTGGCAGCCAGATCTGCACCTCAAAGCATCTGTAAGACACGTTCTGCGTGACCAGAATGGCCCAGTGCATCGAGGAGCGGCGAGTGCAGCTTTCATCGATCACCAGGTTTGGCGTTGACCCCCCCCACCTCCCATCCCCAACACCTGCTTAAACGCTATGACGTGGTCCCCCCACCCCCAGATTCGCTGCATCTCTTGCGCACGGGATGTCGGGTGGGATGACGATGATAGCGACAAAGGCCAGGGGAGGGAGGCGGAGCCGTGTACATGACCGATTTTCGGTACACGATCCTCTGTCTCACTCTGCCGCTCGACCGTGGAGTCCTTGCGCTCCTGTCGCTCGCGCTTGCTGTGAGCGGCGAAAAATGACTGACGACCGGCAGCAGACGGCGAGGGAGGCGTCCCAGTCCTGCGGATGAGGGGCGGGAGCGGGGTCAGAGCACATTAACAGTCTCCATCTTCTTCTCCTGTCATTTACAGATTCGTACCTCTCCTCCGTCCCCGAGGCACACGGTAGTGTGTACATATTTACACTTATTCTTTTATCTGACACTTTTCTCCAGAGCGACTTACTCTGTTAAGCTACCTGCAATTATTTACCCATCTTTACAGCTTGGTGATTTTACGGGAGCAATACTCGCCCGCTGCACGGCTCTCCCGAACGGCCGAGCGCGAAACGGCAGACTTCCTTCCCCTCTCTACACAACTCCTCGGACGCCGACAAATTTCGTCCCTGACTTACGATGGGGTTACATTCTGCAGAACCCATCGTAAGTCGAAAATATCGTAAGTCGAATATGCGTTTAATACACGTAACCCACCGAACATCGTAGCCTAGAATATGCGCGATGGCCGTTACGAGCTTGCCGCCGCCGCCCAGCATCGAGAGAGAGTGTATCGCTCGCCCGGGAAAAAAATAAAAACTCAAAATTCGAAGTACGGTTTCTAGCGAATGTCTATCGCCAGCTACCCATCGTAAAGTCAAAAAATCGTAAGTCGAGGAGCAGCTGTGTCTCGGAGGAGACCGACGTCCGAGGTAGGCTCACACCCTCATCGGGTGCTCTCTCGTACCTCAACGAGGATGCCCCACCTTGCCGTCGAGACATCTCATGTCGCCCCAGAAGGAAACACCCTTTGCCAGTTGCCAGTTCTACCATTTATCTCAAAACAGAGGTGGGGTTTCACAGCGGCTCTGCTTGTGCAACTGCACCACGTCTCCTGAGGCTTGAACCTGCGACCTTACGTGTGTGACGTACGAAAGCACCGACGTGCAGAAAACCATCTCTCGTTCTCCTTCTTGCCTCCGCAGGGGTTTAAATTCCCTGCTATGCAAATATTTGTTTTCATTTTCTTCCGGCCTCTGATTGGCAGATTTTTGTCCGCTGTCTGCAAGTGGCTTGCGTTCCCAGCACAAGCTGCAGAGATGTGCACTCCGAGGAGGAGAAGTTCTAAAAAGTTAAAACATTAAAGAGAGATGAGAAAACATTTATCTGTGCTTAACATTTAATAACTTTGGACATAATTCCCCAGGAGATTTCTGCTCATTAAAATGGAGAAACATGAAATTATTAAATTATTAAACGTGAGCCTCTGGTAAGCTTCTCATACAGCACATGCACATACGCACACACACACGCAGAGACACACAACACACTCTATTTATGAGTCTGTCTGTCTGTGTGTGTGTGTGTGTGTGTGTGTGCTGCAGTCATAGTCAATTTTGCTGAATGTTACTTGTTAGGAAAGCATTCTTTTCTTACTTGATAAAATGAAGGCGTGACATTTCGTATGTGGAATTTAAATGGAGTTATTTCAATCAGACAAATTAGACGCATCAAGGCAACCATTATATTAAATTACGCCTCTTTTTTTTTTTTTTTTTTTTTTGGAGAATGTTTTAAATTGCGTCGATATCAGTCGACCGGCTCATTACTGCGGAAAAAAAAATCCTTTAGAAACTGGTGAAACCAAAAAGCTCATCACCGACTTTCTGCACAATCCTTAATGCAGATGAATACATTTTGTGTGAAACTTCACATTGTTTAACTGCTAAATATTTGAGGATTTCCCCTTGCGCTGAATAAGCATGCTAATACAGTCACGCTAAAACGGTTATAGCCATATAATAAATAATGATCATAGTTACAAACAGATCACTTGGTGTCCGGGGCAGCGGATCTGTTCATCTGTACATCGCATCCCATTGCCCCTCCTCTGCACCTCCTAAATGAGCTATTCATGTTTACCACATTAGGGAGCGTTTGTAAGGGTAACAGCGCATTTTAGATCATAATACAAAAATTGGGCAAGGATTATGCAAGAATCATTTTGACACTATATTTCTAACCAGATCCAAAAATTTCCCAGTTCCAACAGAAACCAATTCTTCACGTCTTTCCAACACAAATGGTTTGGCGCAGAGAGGTGGGTGGAGTAGCCTGTACTCTAGTAAAAGTACTGGTACTTGCGAAGAGCAATCAGTCAAGTAAAAGTACTTACCCAGAAATGTACTTGAGTAAAAGTAGGAAAGTATCAGGACCACAAAAACTTCTCAAGTAGTGAAATCACTTTAATTCGTATGAAGCTTTTTTTAAATGTTCTCAGTCACTAACAAAATTAGGTGTTAGTGATTAAATAAATACAAAAGAAATAAAGCACCACCGTTGCTCCTCGCTGCATTAAACAAAGTCATTTTCCATTTAGCTAATGTCTTTATCCAAGAGGTCTGCAATCACAGTGGGTCCCCTACTTAGGGACTTTCAAGTAACAGACTTTTTGCTGTTACAAACCTTTTTCAGTGCTATTTAATATTAATTTTTCCATGAATAGAGCTGGCACACCAATTCGAATCGTGCAAAAAGCTTCACGCCTTTTGCTGACAGGTCGAGATCATGGGTACTCAGCTCTGCCTTTAGTCTGTCAACATCTTGCTTTAGCAAGACCGGCCACGGTTCTTCTGCGCTTTCTTATTTACAACGGGTCATAAATACCCAGCCAGGGGATCGAGAACGTGCAGGCGTGTGCATGAGGCGGCCAGATTGAGGGGCTGTTTGCCAGCCTGGTCTCGGCGAGCCCCTCAGTGGGAGAAACACAGTCTGAAAATCAGCACTGTTGACTCCCAGTCCCCGGAGCTCTCTGGGTTGCTGACATTTACATTTCTTCGTTTAGCAGACGCTTCTGTCCAAAGCGATGCCTAACTCGTAACTGGGAGTGAACAAAAGTGCGTTTCGTAACACACAGGGAACCGACAGTGTTTCGTTTCATTCATTCATTCATTCATTCAGTTAAACTAATCCCTCCTTCTGATCAGGGTCACGGTGGTCCAGAGCCTATCCCAGAATCTCTGTGTGCAAGTCAAAGGGGGTACGCTCTGGGAGGGAGGCCAGTCCATTGCAAGGTAGCCACACAAGCACACAGACGCAAACACTATGGGTAATTTAGAGTGTCCAGTTCACCTGAACTACATGTCCTCAGAATGTGGGACAAAGTCCTCGCAGACACAGGGGGAACATGCAAACTCCACGTAGACTGGGGCAGCATGGTGGCACAGCAAGTAGTATTTCTGTCTCGCAGTGCCTGGGTGGTGTGAGAGAACATGGGTTCAGTCCCTGCTCAGTCTGTGTGGAGTTTGCGTGGGTTTCTTCTGGGTGCTCTGGTTTCCTCCCACAGTCCAAAGGCATGCTGTTCAAGTTCACCCATAGTGTCTGAGTGACAGAGAGAGAGAGTGTGTTCCACTGATGTATGGATGAGTGACCCAGTGCAAGTAGTGTATCTAGCAGTGTAAGTCACCACGGTGAATAAGGTGTGTGGGCTGATAACACTACATAGAGTTCATTGGAAGTCACTTTGGAGAAAACAAAAAAGCCTCTGCTAAATAAATAGCTGTAAATGTACACTAAGCCAAACTGGAACCCAGGCTTCATCAGTCTCCACGAGGTATGACACTCGGAACGCCCGGGCACGTACACGAGCCCCCACGGCTCATCAGAGGGAGGGGACGGGAGCCGGTCTGCTTTGTTTCCGTGTGAAAAACCCTGCTGTTGTCTCCCTCCCCACACAGCTGGTTGGGTTGCTGACATTAATAATACATTTATTAATTTAACAGACACTTTTCTACAAAGCGACACACAATACAGTGAACAAAAGTGCCCAGCCTGCCCAGAGAGATACTGATAGAGTCACGCAATTCCCGAAGTACGGTCACTCAGTCCGATATCGCCGTTTCTGCCAACACTGCATGAGTAGCTGCGTATAGAACTGACGACGAGCTGATTTACGTTCACTTTTCGAGTAAAAAAAAACCAACCCGTAAAAGTGTATTTACCAAACCAGCGGCAGGCTACAGGCTTTCCGGTGAAGGAAAATACATCCTCCAACAAAACCGAATGAAATGGGGAATTATGTCCAAAGTTATTAAATAAAAATGAAACTAAAGAAAATGAATCATCTGACCATTGCTTTCATGCTTACAAGATGTGAAATTAGCTTATTACATGCTGTTTTAATAAACATTTTAATAAAATTTACATACTTTGTGGAGTTCTGAAATGAATGTTAATCTCAGCTCTCCTATACTTTATTTACGCATTTATTCATTTAGCAGATGCTTTTCACCGAAGTGATGGTTGGTGACCTCGTAGTTTTCGCCTAACACCTTTACCGAAGACTTAGAGTGCTGGGTCTCAGAGGTTAACGTGGGGTACATTTCATACCCCACTTTTTTCCAATATAAGTTTTCAAAGCTTCATTGACCAGTGTGTTTTAGGTATGTTTCTCCAACTTTTTTCTTTCTGCATTTGTTGATGCCACGTACTGCTTGATATATGGTCATGTGACTGATGTAATGACACACTTCCTGTCGGCCATTTTGTTTTGTCATTTTCTACAAAATGGCAGGAATGTGTTCCAAGAGCTTCAAAATTGGTTGGAAAGAAAATTATAGTTATGTTTCAGATGTTGAATTTGGTGATGTCAGTGATGTTTGGGAACAGGTTTAGAAATAGATGATGGCACAGATGGTGCTTTTGCTGAAACATCGCCCAGTGCTGGTGATGAGAACAAAGATGGTAAGGTTTAGTCTGTGGATCAAGACAAACAAGACAATTTTTCTGTTCTCAAAAGATGGTAGCCCTAAGGAGTCCAACAAAACCACAGAGAGACACAAAAGAAACATTCAGCTCGCGGCACTGTTTGAAAATCAGATGGCTGTGTAGCGGGAGAACAACATGACTGTAATCAGGATCGCTGTGCTGACAGCAGATCTTGCACAGATGCAAAGGTGAGAAAATCGATGCTCACCATTGTGCCTTTACATTCATTTGCTCACTAAAAACGATCCAACTTGCATCTGAAGCTCTAAAACTTTTAAGGGTTGAAAAATTCACCCCAAGTTACCTATTATGTGATTTCTTAGGAGATTTCAACCCTTCAATACACAGCAGTTAACTCCCTACCATCATTCACCTGTTTGTACACTATGACAATTTAGCACACACACAACCAACAATTTAGAGTTGCCAGCTCAACTGAAACACATCTTTGGACTGCGGGAAGTACCCACAGAAACATGGGGACAACATTTTAAACCTCACACGGGCTGAAGAGGGATCGAACTCGCATACCCTTCCACAGACCAGGTGCCCTGAGACATCTGCTACGCGCTGTTCCTCCTCATATTGATACTTCAGATGAATAATATCTTATTTAAATAATATGATTTCCAGCGTGTTAACCTGAATGCCGCCACCTTGACAAGGAAAAGTGGTTTACGACTATGAGCGAGCGAGCGAGAGAAAGTTTTGCAGTTTTTTTTCCCTCAAATACTTGCCATTTACATGTTGCTAAAACACAAATAACCTGTTCTGTTACCGCAGTCCACATACCATGGGTCAGGATTTGGTAGGATTAGGGGTAAATTAGAAGCAATTTACCAAATTACTGATTTTACACAAACTCTTGGAAATACTATTAAATACATAAACCTGTTTCTTCAGTTCTACCATAGCTTCTTGAATGAAGTCGGGACAGGACAACTACAGTAAACTGATCAGTAATAAATGATGGCCGATGAAAATCACAGAATGCAGCTGACAGGAGGTTTTATTATTCCTCCGTTGAGACAGCAGTGTAGAGACGATTACATAAATGCAAAAAGTTCTGAAGTAATTAAAAGAAGGTTTTGGAACTGTAACCGAGTAAAAATAAATTATTTGTGCTTCACAAAAATACTCCAGTAAAATTAAAAAGTACTGATGCAAGAAATTACTCTGAAAAGTATCATCTTTCCAGAAATGTACTTAAGTACATGTGATGAGATTCCTTTACTCTGTTACTACCCACATCTGGTTGTGGGTAAAGTACAACAGAACTCTCTTTTATGTTGGTTTACTTGTGCATGTAAAAGCATTGAGTTTTTGGAATGCTGTCAAAGTTGCTATTTTGGTGAAGGACAGGGCTTTGCGCCCTTCATGTTATTTGGTCGAGCCCTTGAAAAGGCACCCCCATGAACAAGCCATTCAAAGAGCTCCAAGAAAATACCCAACTGTGTAAATGGGCAAATTTGCAAGAACCTTTAGAACAAATAGGATGGAATAGTGTAAAGTTTGAAAGCAACAATGGGAAGCCTTGTCGGAACATGACTCAAATGCAGCCGTCCTTCTTCGTGCTTTTGTCTGCTCCCCGATTTTCCCTTGAAGTTGTAGTTTTAGGGGATTTAATCAAGGCTTTTCGAAACAGAGCCACTAGAAAAGGCGCAACGCAGAGGACGAAGTTGTGTAGCTGCACGCTAGAGACCAGACCAATCTCATTTACAAATAACAATGCCTTCCACCGTTTTTAATTACCGGTGAAGGTGCGATTTAATGGTAATCGATTGCATGTGGGGGGAGGTCAGCTGGAAGCGGCCTGGAGTGAAGATCCATAGTCAGATTGAGATCCGTCCACGGCACTTCCGCCGGTCAGCTTATTCTGGGTCCTCAGAGATAATGGTGCGGGGGAGGGCAATCGACCGAGGCGGCAGGAGAACTGCCGCCCACGTGTGAAAAGGTGAGACTCAAGGTGATTGTCAAGTGGCAGCAACCGGCAGTTAAACACCTTGACCGCTTCTGCATTATGCAAACGAGCCATGAAGGAGCGTTCCAAACGCTTGTCTTCGTTGATCCAAACAACAGAGCGCCTAATTTCTAAACTGTCACCGAGGTCTGACAATGTCAGAGGACTGAATTTTCTTTTGTGGCACGCTACTTATCTGAGCTCGTCGCCCCGCTAAGGCAGAGGATTTGCCTGTCAAACACGACGCTTATCAACGTTCTGTCTGACTGATAAGTGGAGAAAATGTGTCCAATTGTGGAGGTCGGGGAATTTCTATTGATCGTAAAACGCTGCATCAATCTCTGCCATTCGCGAATCGATTTGAGGCAAAGGCCTCCGGTCGCGTAGTTCAAACTAATTGCGGCATCGAGGCGAGGGCTGCTGTCCACTTCTTTCCAATTAAACAGGAAGTTGTGACTCTTTTGCTTAAAGAGCTGCTGTCAGATTTTCACGAGGGAGATGTTTCAAAACTGCATAACAAACACAATGTTTGTTACAGTGTTTTTCCTGGTGGAATAAAACAAAGCCTGCGGACCGGGGACTGCTGAGTGAACAAAAACAGCTTCTCTCATGACTTGCATCTGCATTGTCCATCACTACAGTGTGGGCTGTGTGGAAAACTAGGGGTTAAAGGTCAGGTTAAGGGTCAAGGCCATGGGAATGGGATTGCAGGAAGGAAATAGTAATGCACTGTCTATTTATTTTTGTCTGTAAGATGCTTTTTCATATGCGAAATGTCAACCTTTGTCAATGACAATAACTTGCCCCCCCCAAAAAAAACAAATATTCATATCAACAGAAAAACCGAATCTCGCGCAACTTAATAAATGCAAAGGAATAGAACAGTCAACTTTAAACATGCAGTGCTAATAAATTCAAAGAATTCGGGCCATTCAGACAGATCCAGAATATTACATATCAGTCAAAACTGCCCATGCGCAGTCAGTGTATTTCATGTTTTTGCATAGAGCATTATTGAATATATATTCAACGAAACTTGCTGGCAGTCAGTGAAGTGCATGCAAAGTATAAAAGATGCAGGATATAGTATAAAAAATTTGTGGAATATGTGAAGGTAGCATTAAAAGCTCGCCTGCATCCTGGCAGCATCGCCTGCCTCTCTATCACTCTGCCCAGGCACTGTTCCTTCATCTCCTGGCCTCAGAGAGCGCCTGTCGCTGCATTACGTATTCATAAGCCGAGCATACCGTTACATCCGGCATATCAATGCCCCCTGCTGCTGCCAATAACAAATGAACTTGGCATGAAAGCCCAGTCATTATAGAGTCTCTCCCCACCAACCCTGACCTCCCCAACCCCGGCCGCAGCATCGTCTTGATGTAGTTACACATTAAACATAATATATGCCCGCATCATAAATCACTATACAGAAAAGATGTAGATAAGGGCTGTGTTTAAAAGCTATTGTGATTGCTCTTAAAGGGGCTTCTCGCTGCCTTGGATTCAGTAGCCTCTCCCACCACCCCACCCCCCAGGTTCATGACAGAGAACTGACGTTTTTGTGAATCATTTACATTAATATGTATTCATTTGCAGGATGTGCTTTTCCATTGCCGTATACATGGCCATTATTACAGAGGCACAATGCGTGCCTTTAGTGGTGTGTCTCCGATGCAAATCTACAGCTGCACACGACTGCTTCTCTTCTAAAAAGCAGCAGCACGGCAGTAGATTAGGATCAGGTTTCTTATGTTAATAATGCATTGCCATGATGCACAACGGCAAAAGCGCTACGCTTGCACAGTCATCGGGAAATGCAGTTAATCTAACACATACATGAAGGTTACTAGAAGGAAAATGACCAATCTGATTGTCTGTATGAATGTGTTTGGTGTGCATGGGCATACTTTCCCGAGAGAGTCTGGGTCACATCTTAAAAATATATTCCATTCACCCCCCCTCTGCACATTACTTTTTAGTGTATGAAATCGTCTCCCCAAAAAGTGATGAGAGAGCTGTATCCCTCTTAGAGTGGTTGTGTCGGTAGTTGTTTCTTGTTATGTTAGCAATATACATATAGGGGAGAGTCAATATTTTTAAAAGAAAACCTTTAGAAAAATGCAGAAAACATTGCTGTTTAATCTCACGATGCATTGTGAGGAGCTCTGAGAAATGGCTTTGCGATTGTTTTCCTCCAACTCAAAGCCAAGCACGTGATGTGCTTGACAGGACCGTGCTAATTAACTGCAGCTTTGCATGCAGCCTGGAAATCAGCTGAGTACAAACTCGGCCTTGCAGGATGGGTGTTTATATGTAGAAAAAACAAGGTGTGCCTCAGGGCACCTTCCTCGGTACCACTTTTATAGTAGTGCGGCAACTCTGACTGTCTTCCTGGAAATAAACAGCTCCGTTGGGGTCGCTTGAGAAACAGGAACTCAGGATATTTAGACCTTGTGCTTTTATTTATTAATTGATTTATTCGCTTGGCGGATTCTTATTCAAAGGAACTTGCCAGGCTTGAACGTAGAGGCATAGTTGTTGCAGCTTAGTCTCATTCTCACTAACAAGTGTTTAGTGGAACTAATGTGCAGTTGTGGGGCACCAATTCCTAGTCGAACCGTAGCGGTGTGGAGGTGCGGTACGTACTATGTGTGCTTCATATTGTGTTTCCCTCATGTTCACCGTGTGTTCCTGCCTCAGCTACACCTCGAATTGAACAGTCACATGTATGGGGACTGTGTCATCCTGGCAAATTAGTTTCACTCAAGAAGATGGGTCCAGAACAGGGAAGAAGAGCAAGGCATGTTGTGGGATCACTATCCTTGAGATCTCTTACCCTCCTTATCTCATCTTTACGTCTCTCCCTACAAGTTCTGTAGCCTTAAAAGGGACATGTAATCCAACAAGAAAAAGAAACTGCTTTTGTGCTCAGTTCAAAAGTGATTCAAAGGTCTTCGAATTCCTGCCAAACCGAGAGATCCTGAGAGATTCTTTGAAATCTCTTGGATGGTTAAAACCCAAAAGTGTACACAGGCACCAGGTGGTATAGGAAAGGGATACTCAAGACAGATATGGAGGTTTCAGTCCATTCTTGGTCCAACAGCATCCCTGTTCTATATGCACCACTTTTCTCCTAAAAGTGTGTTGAAGAGGAAGGGTTCGGAGTGAGAGTAAAAAATGGATTCCTGATAACTCTGGCACAGAAGATCTCCCACTGAAATATGCTTTTGAGGATGCTAACTGAAAGCAAATTCCCACATGAACGAGAACTCAGCTGTCCAGTTTGAGTTTATAGTGCGCACCGAGGGAAGAAATCTGCTGAAGGTAAAGAAAACCTTCGTTAATAGTATGAATTTTGAAAAGTTAATGGTCAGGACCAATTTAAAATTGCTATCTCCACAGAACACACTGTGTGTCTTTTACAGTGTCCTCTCTTTCGCACAGCGGCAAAACGTATTTCACACCCTGTGAAGTAGGGGCTGAAGATATCTCTAGTTTGTGGAAAGTCTTGAAGGAATTGAATATCTGGACTTTCATTACGAACCTTTAATTATAGAGGAAGCGCCATGGTCCAGGATACGAATGCTCGTTCTCAGCCACTGTGCCACCTGCTGGATGACAGAATTTGGGGCCCTCAGCCCTTTATATGGTTTATCGAGGGGCAGGGTTGTTAATTTTTTTACCGCTGTTAAAGCTTAAGAATCGGGCCCTGAATAAAACTGTGAAGGGAATGTTTAATGGCGTGGCACGTCCTGGTCCACAGTCCCCTGGGGTCTGATCATCAGTCTTCACTTTACTGGCTCTCACTGATCAGCGCTAGATGAAAACTTGATTTTTTTAGGTTGGTACTATAAAAAGCTCTATTTATCCAGTCGATTATACATACATATACATATGTATGTGTGTGTATGCGCGCTCTTTAAAACACCACTATTTATTTCATCTTCCCAGGCCCAGTCTGTCACTTGTCACAGGCACACAGTTATTTTGTGAAGCAGACAAGGTAAGCAGTGTTTCATAGTGTTAAGACGGGTTACATACTGTATGTCAGTGCAATCACTTGTAATAAGGCCAAGCCGAGCGATTTTTATGGGGTTTGTAAATCATCAAAGCATAAAAGTCAACCCAGCAACTGTGGCGACATAAAGTCGCTGGGGAGTGTTAATATTATTATTATTATTATTATTTATTAATATTGTTACTCTTTGTGTTTTGTTTTCGACTGACGCATACTCCATTCTAAACACCTGATGAAACTGAGTTGTAACACTTCGGCGCTGTGCGGTTACAGGGAGCGACGCTCAGGCAAACTCGCAATCCGCCCCCACACCTTGGGCACCCTATAACGTGGTAAAGAGGTTCTGCTACTTTCGGCTGCACTCAGCGTTGTAGTGTTTACCGTGTGTGAGGTCAGGCCACCAGCATTTCTCTCTTCGCTCTCATTTCTCCTCGGAGCTGCTGCGTCCTGCCAATCTGTGCGGTTGCGTGTTACGCCACGTCCCGTTGCCCTGATGATTCCGGGGAGGGGGGGACACGGTGAGAGTCAACATCGGGGGCAGAAGCAGAAACAGTGGAGCGTTGCAGTTCTGTTGCGCACTGTATTACTTTTGCTTTGTTTTTTTTCCTTCTTTCTTCTCCTCTCCCTTCGGCACAGTCGCAGCCGTGCTGCTCTCCGCTCCGCTCCCAATTCCAGCTCGGAGGCGAAGCCCCGCGCTGCTCGCTCGCTGTAATGATGGCTGTGAGTGGGCGGCACACAGAGCCCATCGCCACGGCGGCTGCTGCTCGGGGCGTAGCGAAAAGCGGCCGTTTGGGGACACGCAAAATGGTGTCACCTGTGGCTGGAGACCGGTGAGCAGCACTGGGAGGAGGGGGCTGGAGGAACACGAACACCTCATCATGACTACAGTGTGTTTGCATAATATGTGACAATGAATTTTAACAAGGGGATCTTCCTGTCCTTTCTTGAACATCCTGCTATTTTGTCTTTCTTATCTTTCATCCTCTGGAAATGAACAATGGCAGGTTATACTGTACTTGTACCACGCTGGATGTGAGGCTGAGCAGGGTACACACTGAATGGGATATCAGTCCATTGCAGGATATGGATGTATGTACATTGATTTATTTAGCTGATGCTTTTCTCCAAAGCAACTTACAACGTTAAGCTACATACAGCTATTTACCTGTTTCAACAGGTATCATTATTATTATTATTGTAAACCAACCGACCAACCAACCAAAATCAGCAACCCCTTGTCCCGAGCGGGGTCGCGGTAGCCGGAGCCTATCCCAGAAACACAGGGTGCAAGGCTGAAGGGGGAGGGGAAACACCCTGGACGGGATGCCAGTTCATTGCAAAGAACCCCAAGCAGGACTCGAACCCCGGAGCCACCACACAGCGGGCACCAGCCACCCCGTCGCACCACCACACCCCCATTATTATTATTATAATCACTATTATTATTATTCAGGTCATTATACAGTAATTTTTACTCGATCTAAATTTTACTCAGATCTCGGTCCTTTGAACGTAAGGTCAAACCACTGCTTCAGTTGTGAGTAGGGCACTGAACTTATGGTTTTGTTCATGGATTCAGGACTCCTGACCCAACATGACCCTAAACCTTCCGGTCATAAGCAAAGTTCCTAATTGATTATGGTTCCTGTTGCCCTGTTCATGCGTACATGCAAATGCTTACAGTACTTCTATATAACCAAAGCGGCTTCTTCATTTGTTTACTTGTTCGTTTGCTGAGCTTGCATCTCCAATCCAGTAATCAAAACAGCCTTGTCTGTACAATCCCTGTGTTACCGGTGACTTTATTGTAGTGACTGTATAACTGGTTTCACTTTAATGGATAACTGATTCAATCACGAGTGATGTGATGCATGAAATACCAGTGACAGGAGTTTGAAAAGTCGGGTTCTGGGGGAAAAGTCAACGGTGGGATAGAAAGTCAGAATCGGTCACAACTCTATAAAAAACAGTGCAAAAAAGGAATGTCCTCTTTTACTTTTCCATAACCGCCAACGATTGAGGGCGTCACAACTTTTTGCAAACAGTAAAGGTTATAAATTAATTTTTGGAAAAAGTAAGCAAATAAAGAAACAGTTCCAATTTAGTGGTATATCACTCATTTTTCATTTACATTTTTGTGAAGTTTTATTAGCTGGTCATGTAGACACTTCTTTCCCAAGAGTCTTTATTCTCATCAAAACAAAGAAGCTATATTTTCTTCCAACCTTGGAAGAAGCTCACCTGAGATAAAATCCAGTTTTCCTTCCCTTTATCTGCAAGATGTATGTTTGCCATATTTATGTCACTGGGCTTTTATGTAATGAAAACCATGATTTAGCAGTGATGGCAATGTGAGGAGGCACATAATTTCCTATGAAGTAGCGTAGCCTTATTCATTAATCCTTACGCTGTATATTCTTCAATCCTCGCGATATATGTTGATCCCCTTTCTCACATACTCTATATTGCTTTTTGTGTTAAGAGTGTGCAAAAAAAATGGATCTGATTTTCAATACGGTAGATTCAATCGAGAAGTTTAAGGCTTCTTTGTTATAGGCGGATTTTCGGAGGCTGAGACCATTTTCTGCACTGTGCATTTCAGGATTGTCTGCGCAGCACTTACATATCTCTCCGCGTGGAGATGGGATGCCACTGCAAGAATGAATATCAACACGTCGCATAGAAAGGGAGCAGTGTGAGTTGGAGACCACGGGCCCTTATCGGAGGCCTCTGAAATGGTCGGGCCGCCACATACAACGCTGCGTGGTGTGTGCTCAGGGTTGCTGATCGCTGAGCCCAATACCTCCGTTGTCCAACAGCCTGTGTCCATTAACAGGACAGAAAGACACAGTGCTTCGCACAGGTGGAATGAAACAGGCTTGGTCTGATGGAGGATCACACCCCATGTCCTCAACAACCACAGCCTGCACGATCTCCCAGCAAGAAGACGGATTTGCCCAGCTTGGGGAGCAAATCAGACTCTTGCCGTAGGATGACTTCAGCCAGGCTCAACATGTTCATCCCTTGGCACTTTTTCAGATCCTATTCCACTCATCTCGGCATGTCGTAGGGCCACCCTCCAGGCCCTTTGTAGTATGTCCAATAGTGTGCCCTTGCAAACAACCTCTGAATTGAACATGTCCCGGGGTGCGTCCACCAGAGCTCTTCTTCTTCGTCTGCTCTGAGACCAGATGTACTGCAGACCTGAAGGTCAAAGCTTCCGGGGACTCAGATTTAAACCCCTCTCCTGAGTCGTATCATTCACTCTTATTTCTCCTGCTTTTCCTCTGATCATTGTGCAGCACCTCCAGACTGGTAGCAACAGATTATGATTTTGAAAGTTGTTCTTTCATTTGCTTTACTGTTTCAGTATTGTGAACAAATTACCATTTTAGTTTATTTCATTTCGAATGGTTGGCAGACATTTTTCTCCAAAGTGACATACAACTCAAAGCAAAAGTGCATTACGCTTACAAATGAATATATATATAGATACAGACACATAATTCAAAGTACAGTTTACCTGATGTGACCATTTAAACCAGCAAAAAATACATGGGTAGCTGCATGCAGAATGATTGGAAATATAAATTTGATTGTGATAAGTATTGTAATTTATGCCGTGTGAGATGACCAAGCAATCAGATATGGAGCAGTGTATCAGTCTGACTGGGGCATAACGAGTGATCAGGTCATTTGATGGTCTTATAGGCCATAACTATAGCATTTTGGATAATTTAAATAAGTAAAAAAAAAAATGTTATTTGTTCACTTATGTACATCTTTTATCAAATATTAGATTTTGGCTGAAGACCTGAAAACATTCAGTATCCAAAATTTTCAATAACAGATGAAACCAGACAAATACTTTCCACAGCGCTGAATGTTTGCTTTACATTCTTTGATTTCTACCAGGAGAGATTCTGAGCTCGGTCCTTTTCCTCTTAGATGATGATCAGAACTATTCCAGCAGGAGAAGACAGATGGGATGCAGAGCAGGTTTGGCGGAGCAGGCAGGGCTTCACCTGGGCATAGGCCAGCTGCTGAGAGAGCTGGCGGAGCTACGCGCGCATTGTCTTGTGGAGGACATTGGAATTCCAGGTGCTGCAGCACTCTTTTTGGCAACAACACAGAGGCTGTCATAGACACCTGAAGGACTAAAGTTTAATAAACTACAGTAATGATAAGAATATGATTAGAACAATATCCATTCTTCCATTAATAGCTGCTGTCAGATCACTGCTTCACCTCATTTTAGACTGAATTTGTCAGAGAACATAGATAACGCTGTATGTTTTTAGCTGCAGGCCCACAAAGACAGAGGGGTTTGACACAGCAATAACGTGCCTGCATGATTTTTTTATAAGTAACAAGGAGCTGGACAGCCAAAAACGGAGAAAACCGACATGGCCGTTTGTTGCAGTTTTCGACTTCAAGGGCATCTTCTGGTCCAAACTTGCAGCTGATTTCCATAACTAAGAGCCTCGTTTTGGTAAGAGGCCTTTCATCCTCAGGTCCTAACGTGGCCGTCTCCACCTCCTTCACACGTCTCGGCTCAAAGTTCGCTTTAGCGATGGCTTCTCTGCGAACCGCCATCACGTCCCTTGCAGTAGAGACCATTCTCGTTATGAAACATTCAGCCTGGTGTGCAGAGGGAAATGCACGAGACCCCGGTCCCATCTTCTCTAATCCTGAAATCTTGATATCAACAATTAAAACAAATGTACAAATGGTGCTTAATTGTAATTGCACTTGCAGAGTGCAGCAACAGAGTAATAGTAATCACTGCTTAATGTTTAATTGATGAGCAACTATTTCCAAAAATGTTGATTTTGCACCAATGCAAAAAAATAAAAAATCATTTTGCACCAATAACTCACTTTGGAATTGATGCACTAGTAACAAGACCACGAACGGAAAAGTCTGACGAGGACTTAAGATGAATCTAAAGTTTTATTTCAAGTGCAGAAGCTACAGTAATATAATGCAGTGATTCAGTAGGGTAGAATATCCCTGGAAATGCATAAATATGAGCTCTTGAATTCAGCTAAAGTCTTTTGATTATTGCAGTTTTCTCAGCAAAATATGTCTAAGGAACTATTTTAATACCATCAATTTAAAGCCTTTGTAGTTATATTGCTAGGCCTCTTATAAGTTTAATGAACATCTTGTGATCAGGAGAAAAAGTACAGTCTTCGATATAAGACCAATAAGGAAAATTAGAGGGAAGGTAACAAGAGTATTTAAGAGTATTTAGCTTTCAGTAGATGGAATCAATTCATTACTGGTATCAAAGGGCTGCATCAATCAATTAATAATTAATTAATTAAGAAGAAGATGAACATCACACTCGTAGTGCCAAATGACGCACTGGAATTAGAGGGGATCAAGACACCGGAGCTCAGCGGTATCGAACAGAGTCAAAACGAAAGTCAGCCAGGTGCTGTTGATGGACAACGAGGTTGGAATAGTCATTAGAAAAAGGGTTAACTGGGATCACAGCCAACAGTCCCTTCTTAATCACCAATGTGTACTTCGCAGTCACTCGGACCACGGGTCAGTTTTGGAGCTAATGGACCAATAAATCTACTGTTTACACAGCAGGGTCAAAGGGGAGAGGGGCTATTATGAGCAAACTGGGTGCATGACGTGAGGCCAAGCTCTTTTCATCTTCTCTCCCAAACATCGGGGGCCTGGCTGTGGATGGTGGGAAAGGAGTTTGTAGAATTTAGACTGTAGACAATGAGAAAGGACCAGCAAAAATGTTAATATGCATTTATATTTTTTTTTCTGTAAGCTATTTTCTTGCCTCGAATGTCGGTTTGTCCGTAGGCTTCATATTTCCAAGGAGCTATGAGGAAAATATGCATGTGGAAACACAAATAAACAGCGGTGCTCTTATCCAGCTCTCTCCTAACAACCCAACAACACTTGAGAGACCGTGATATTTTGTGTTTTCTCTTACCGTTCTTGAGATGATAACACATTTCTTTCCCTCTTGGAGTCTAATCTCCTTGAGACTTCCAGTGATGTTTCCAAGGGTCTGCCGCAGCGGAGCAATATTACTGTAGATACACACTCTAGAACCTGTGCAGCGGTTAAAAAGGCAATCTGCGCGGAGTAGCTACGCAACCGGATTGTTCATTCAGCACAGCGCCCGTGTGCTTTGTGAAGCATTTGCTGCATGACTCCAGCGTTGATTATCTGTTTGTCACCATTATCTTCCTGTAGCTGCAGTGGAGGCAAGAGGCAAATCATTTCTTCACTTAAAATCCTGCCAAGCCCTGATTGATATCCTTGTCAAAAGTCTGCTTCATTTACGACCGAGGCCTACCTATGCAGCGCTGCTCAAAGCACATCCCGGCCACACTGAGGACCTGCAACAAAGAACCCTCAGAAAAACTGCTACTGCTCAGATGTCTGAAGAAACAATTCTCAAGTGCTTACTGAATGTCAGTTCACCCATATATAATACCATTTTACCCATAATTCCTGTCATCCATCTATCCATCCTTCCATAACCACTCGTTCAACGAAGGGTTGTGGTGGTTCAGAGGCTTTTGTTGAAGGTTACAGTGTGAGGAAAGGTACACCATGAGGGAGTGGCTAGTCAGTCACAAGGCAATCACACACACACACACACACACACACACACACACACACACAGAGTACAGGCAATTTAAAGTCACCACTTCGCCAAAAACTAGTCCTTCACTGTGCAAGGAAGCCGAGGGCATGACCGAACCAGATTTGAACCCCCATCTACATCCACAGGAGCTGTGAGGTACCAGTGGTACCTGCTGTGCCAACTCATATTTAATATCAGTTTGTTGAACATTGTAGCTGAGCACGCAGCAGTAGCTCCGAAATGCACAATGTCACCCTACCATCAGCTCGACTGGAGCTCGCCAACACGCTACCAGCAACAGCCACCGGAGCCGATTACAGTGGCCATAAAAATACAGCAAAATGACTCTCACATGGTCTGGGAGTGATTTGCAGGCTGGCCAACAGATAGAGTTTCCCCGTCAGCCTCTGTTCTGCTCCACGGACAAAGCGCTGCTGCAGAAACTTTAGCTGCAAATTATTACGGACTCGCAGCCAGAGCCAGGGCCTGTCAGTTGCCTTATTTCTGGGTCATGTTGACGGATACTTTGCACTGATAACCAGGCAACAGTGCTGCAAACCCGCCGGGTCTGAACTGTGCATCTGATCCTCGTGAGCCTGTGTAACTCACAGCTGGAGAACATCTGGAAAATCGACATTGCAGTTTGCACTTATACAATTCTCAATGGACTGCCTTACGAGTAATGATCTCATTTTTCTGATACCGGCATTAATAATCATTGTTTCCACAGGGCTCTCAAATATTTTTTTATGGTTGCGAGTGTCAGAATTACTTCTGGCATAACCGGTGTTCTAAATATATATATCCCTATAATGTCCATGTTTTGATAAACTGTTATTATAGACAAATTGTTTATTGGATAGCTCTTCACAAATTCTAGGCGGCTGGCAGGCATCATTTTATAATGGCATCATTGCTAATAACTGGGAAATTTATTTCACTGGAAAGAAATATGGTGTTTCCAAATTTTATGTCCTACTGTAAGTCATCTGTTGCAAATTTTTTGAGTGTTTCTGAGGTGCTGCTGTCAGGTTTTACATTCCCATCTCACTTTTGTTTACTCGCTTCATTAAATGAAACCGAATAAATCAGCATAAACCAGTACACAGCTATTCAGCCAAATGCATAAGCAGCGCCAACAAATAAAGTGGAAGACACACTGCAAGCAGAATATGTTTGATGTGCCAATTTCAGTTTAAGAGTTAGAAGTTACTGTTGCTGTTATTTAGAGAAAAGTTGTGGCTTTCCTTTACACAACCTTGTGGCTACATGAGCCTTTACTTGAAACTGGAATGAAAATGGTTGATTGACTTTATGCTGTTGGTTTGATCTTATATTTTGCTTAAATAATGCGGTGGCTGGTGGCATAGTGGTAAAAGTCATCACTGCAAGACGAAAGAACCTGAGTCTGAATCTTACTATATGATTATTCCCTGCTAGAGTACCCCTGATCAAGGGACCCAACCTTAATTGATACGGTAAAGAATACCCAGATGTCGTGGACGAGACTAGGAGACAGAGGAATAGGTGGACCCGATCGCAGGAATTTTTAATGAAGAACACCAAAAGGGCAAACCAGAATCGTAGTCGTGGGGCAGGCAAAGGTCAGGCGAGGGGCAAACGTTGTTCCGGGGACAAAACAGGAGCCGAGGTCGATGTTGCGAAGCCGGGGTCTGGAACTGAAGACATGGAGCCAGGGGATCAGGAACGAAGGGCCGAAGAGGGCCGGGAAAGGTGTTCGTGTGCTTTGTGGCAGCAGTGGTTCCGAAGAGGTTCCGCAACCCGGTGAGTTGACATGGTGCTTTTATACCCTGCTGCTTTGATTAGGTGCAGGTGCCGTCGCTTGGGCTGATGGCATGGGCGTGACACCAGCTCTATAAATGGGTAAATAATTGTAGGTATCTTAGTGTAAAAACACTATAAATCCCTTTGGAGTAAAGAGTCAATACATAATTTGTACCACTCTCATTGACGTGGCTGAAAGTGTGAAAATTGGCGTGTTATTAGTGTGTTAAAATGATCTGAAACGACTTTTACGCAAGGCCCAGCAGTGGATGGTTAGATCCTAGGAGGCAGTTCCTTACAAGTCGGTGTGAATGCCTCATGGTATGTGAAGCGCTCCAGGATGACATCTTGAGATCTCCTGTACTGATGGAAACACTGAGATTATGAGCTTCTAAAAAGGAAGAACTATGTATGATCTTATAGGGTTATCTTTGTCATGTATTATTTGACTTTGTCATATTATTTATTAATTTGCGGAGCACTCACAGAAGCTCGAAATTGGGAGAATGTAAGAAATACTCACAAAAAAGGATTTAACGGAAACGATCGACAACAACACTGATTAGTTTGTGATAGCACAGTCATAGCTTCTGCGTCCAGCAAAAGATAGCGATGAGGGAGATTAATATTCCTGCTGTCCTTTGAATTACAACAATCCTCTTAATCAGTAACGTCTGGCCAAAATAAGATTAGTCTAAGTATTTGTAGAATCACTGATTTTAAACATGCTGATTTTTTCAGCTGATTTAGCAATCAGCGATTAGCACTAATTTGAATTTTTTTCCCCTCAGTCTTTTAGTCTAATGCAGTTCTGTTGTGCATGAAGTCGGCTCTTAGCAACATGAATAATTCAGAAACAGCGTTTGCCCAGGGATTAAGCGTGTGCCGCTCTAGGCCAGTCAATGTTAAATGATCTGGGTCGAATTTGGGCAACATGAGTGTCAGAAAAGGAGTTTGGTCCCTTGCCGGCTCCCACTCTTCTTGGAAATGATGTGCGACAAGCACAGTCCGTAGTGGCACAGGGAGGAAAGAACATCCCCCTGAATGCGCTGGGAAGTTCAAGCTCATGATCAATATAACATCCTTGCAGTTTCTATTTACCCCCCCGTGGTAAGGGCAAGTAGAGGAAACTTGACTACGTACAAGGAAGAGGATCAGTGATGAGGATCAACGATGTGATTCCGAGACAATCAGAACAACAAGAATTGTCTTTGGGTTTTGGTTACTGTATTTCTTGCTCAATCTTGATATATGTTGAAAAGCTTTGCTTTTGACATCTTCACACTTTATGCTTTTGTCATTCCAGGACCAAGATGTGGGTATTGTGCTCGTGTCTCCCTAACACGTCCAATGTCCAGTGTTACCGCAGGTCAGTGACCGTCAGCCATGTTACGTGAACAAGTGAAAAATTACAGTTGAGGGTTATTTTTCACACCCACTTTGTCCCAGGATTCAACAGCCTTCGCCCACAAATTATTTTTTTTGTGAATGGGCTGCCTTGATAGTGGGCAGATGGGTGTGGAGGAACAGTTCTCTTCTGATCAATGACACTGACATCAACCCTGACTGAGGCCACCATCACATGAACTGACCCCGATTTCAGAAGGTCCCCTCACCCCACCATTTCCCACAGCCACCTTTTTATTATACACACAAAGTCATTCCCACATCCGTCTCACTGAGTCCCAGGCTTTGCTTTCCTGGGTTTATATACTCAGTTATGCTCTGTCAGCCTCACAGGTGTCCTGCCACTCACCCCCCCAGTCCCCTCAAGAATATGAGCATGTTCCTCTCACTGTCAATGAGGACCACCGTGGGATGTGCCAACTGAACCAATCCCTGGGGCCATCAGAAAGTCAGTCTAGTCTGAGATGTTTTCATACACCTGTGAGCATTGCAAACAACATTCGTTGTGTTGGAATATAAGCTCTGCTGCTTCATGACACCTTGTACTGGGCTGAAGTTCATGGCCCAGTGGAGATTTGACATGATGTAAATAAAACATGAAAAACAGGTGGCCTTGAGTTCATGCGCCTTGACGTTAATGTCCCTATGTGCATAGGAGATGGCAGCAGACAGCATAGAGGTTAGAGCTGTCACCTTGCAATCTAAGGACCCAGGTTTAAATCCCACCTCCTGCTGTAATACCCTTAAGTAAGGTGTCTATGTGTAGAAGTGCCAACCACGTAGTCAAATGCAACAGTTGCAACTTGGCACTGACTGTTGTATGCATGTCTGTGGGAGTCCCCTGTAACCACCAACCAACTCAGAAGTTGCTTTATCTGCAATGTTACCAGGTATGCTAGAGACTTACCATGAATTGCTCCATGAAACAATACCAAACTATTTAAATGGGCAAGTAGTGTACACTGTAAGTCACATTCAAGATGAAAATGTTAGATGAATGTATAAGTAGTTATAGAGAGGCTGTTCAGTGTGAATGTTTGAGAACTTTTCCATAAAGTGCATCAGAGAGTGTGGCTGAATCCCGGTTAGCAAGGTGCACGTATAATACGAGGTTTCAGGTGCACATTCCAGAAAGAGACCCTTGAGAAAAGCACGACACCTGAACTGATTTAGTGAAATCCCACTTCTGACACCAGTCCCACCAGCTGTGGGATTGGGAAGAAGTGTAAAATTTGTGGATGTGCCAGTTGCTTTGGAGTGAAAGCACCTCTTGTTTAATGCAATGCAAAGCACTGCTGCACGAGGGAGTTTGGAAGCAGTGTGTGGTACACATTTGGTATACTCTTAAGTTCATGTTCTCCTGCTGCCATCATGAGCAGCAACACGGCCTGAGCACAGGGTAGGTCTCCAGAGGTAGACCTCTTCCTTTCGGTCAGCGCTCAAACCAATCTCCTGGCAATTACCCAGAAAGTTCTCTGCCACGTACCAGAGCTTCTGATTCCAGCCTCCGTTCCTCTCAGCCTAATGAAATGTAATGAGGATTTTCTTTCAGGCTCAGTGTTTCACCAGAGAAATAATCGGAATTCCTTGTGGGGTGAGCAGAGTGGAAACAACAATTTGCCTTCCTGTCGTTATTGGATTACAGCTCGTTTTGTGGAAGGAATAAGTCGGCACAGGGTCTCGGTTTGTACTGGTAGGGAAGATCTCTCTCATTTCGTTACTTTGTCATTACAGAAGCTACACAAAAGGAAGCAAGCAATGTTTTCAGATTTGATAATAATTTGCCTCCTGTTGAGTCCCCCTGTGCCTTCTGGCTCAGCCATTACTTTCCACAACAAGCTGAATTGAAACCCTCAGAGTGCGATTTGGAACCCGGGGCTTCCCATATGCCGTGACACTGAAAAGGTGTAAATAGGACTGGAACGAAATGCTGGTGGGGGGGTGGGAGGGGGGTGGCAGGTGTGGACGGCCGATTTATTGGAGGATGACAGGAAGACTTTGCCTGCTGTTGGATGCTTTTGTTCTGCCAGCACGCGGTGGTGGTTTCTCACTGTGCTGCTTGTTGAGTGCCGTCAATGACCCTCACACATTTAATTGCTGTGAAGCCTCTACCCTGTCCATTGGTTAAAAAAAAACAGTCTTACCACACTTCAGAGACATGCTCGGAGAAAAGTGATGTTAAACCACTTCAGTACACTCCCTTACTGTGAAAACCACGTCAATGGTAACCATGAGTCAGCTTTAACTCAATGGCACTCACCCTACCCCTACTGCTCTTCCAGGATCCAGACTTCTGAACATACGATTATTATTGTCGTGCTGTGCTATGCCATGCCATGCCATGCCGTTTCGCACCGTACCATACCATGCCATACCTGTGCCACACCAGAGGAAGGTAGGCCAGAAAGTGAACGTAGACATGTTTTTGGAAGCTAATTACACCTCGTTGCAGAGCACCTCGTTCACTTCCTAAATTGTGTCCGACATAGTGAAATCGCGTTTGAATTCACAGGTGGCAGGAGGGTGTTAGTGAGGTGGTTATTAGTTCACTTCCCGAACAGGATGCAGCTTGTGGTTTCCATTGTTCCGCGACATGTGGGTCAAACTTGCCGAGAATCCTTCCCCAGCTCCACGGGTAGGTCTCTCTGAGCCAGACGGGTCTCAGTCAGCCTCCCAGAGGTGGATCCATGCTGAAACTCATCCCGCTGTGTGTCGCAACCACATTATCAAGGTGCGTACACCTCTGCCGCCCTTCATGGCCGGACTTGTAACGCACAGGGAACCTGTCTGCCTTCTTTAATTGAATGCCGCCACCTTATTTTCCTGCCATTTCTGTGTTATTAGTTTTTTTCCCCTTACCTCCGTTTAGCAGCGTGCCTCTGTAGCCGACTGTGACGGTTCTGGCTGGGACGGTGAATATTTATCTTCTACAGGTGTTTAATTGTTTTAGTGCCTGCTGGAACTGCAGAGCTCTAGACTGGCCATGCACTTAGCTCTGGAAAACATTTGGATTAATTGAAAAAGTAAAGTATCGGCAGGGCAGGCACAGGCCTCATTTCGGTGAAATAACACACAACAGAACAAGTGTGTTTGAGTGTGAACAAGATAAGCTCTCACTGGAGGTAACGGATCCATCACGTCCAGCCTCAAGAAGAATGAACAGGGAAAGGCAGTTTGTGCAAGTTTGTCATGGGTTCCTGGGTCAGCGGGGGGTGCGGTGGCAGAGCAGGTAAAGCTGGTGCCTCGCAGCTGCTGCTTGGTGGCTGTGGGTTTGAGTCCACCTCAGGCCATGCACAGTTCTCCTGTTTCTCCCTGTGTTTGCACCCCCAGCCGTGCATGGCAGAAATCACTGCAGACCACTTCTGCTCCCTCCTTGCATTGAAAACCTTGCAAGTGGAGTCACATTCAGCTGGCTGGCACTTCCACACACACACACATGGGTCAACTAGGTTCGACAAGTCCACAGTGTTTTCTAGACCCATTTTTAATTAAAAACACAGCAGAAAAGCCTCAAAGGAGCGCATTTGTATTGCCGCTCCACCTCCATAAAGTGCAGATTTTCCACATCATGCTCCAAGTGTTCACGTGCCGCTATGGTACCCGATCCACGAATCGCAGGAAGAGGCAAAGCCGCTTTGGGGCTGTGGCAGAGCCCGGTGGGACCACAGTCATGGTTTGTGTACATTCCGGTCTGCTCGCGCAGCTCTGTGGTCGCCCCCGGCGACGCCATCCGCCCGTTTCAGACCCCGCCTGCTCACAGCACACAGGGGGCCTGCTTTGTTTGAAGTATTTAAAGATTCTTGTCAGTTATGAATTATTTATGATCCATTGAATCGCTGTTTGCTTTCAAGCATCACTGGCATTTTTGTGACATTTTGCTTTACAGTAGGGTTGCATGATAAAACAGTTTTTATTAATAATGATGAGGGCTGTCAAAATCATCTTTAATTGATGATTCTTAGCATTAAGTATTTAATCAGATAAATCAGATTAAATTTATTTGCAAAGCAGCATTTGTGACCCGAACAACAATAACACCATGAATTATTGCTATATGAAATCAGTCAAAGATTATACATATGGTATTGTTATTGTAATTACGACATTCAAAACATATTCAGTGACTTTGTGCTGCTCCGGTATTTAACACAGAATGGAAAATTGTTATCTCTGTAATAATCGCTTCGACCTTTTTTCAAATAATTTTTAAGGTTGTCATAAAACTTCAGGTCCAAGTATCAAGCATTTACATTTATTCATTTGGATGCTTTCCTCCAAAGCGACGTGCATCTCATAGAAAATACAGTTTGTACTTTCAAAGCCGCTCATATGTTGCTTTCACATCCTGTGATAATCATGGGAAGATCCAATGGCCATTTAATCTGACTTATCATATATCTGTCATAGATCGATAACTTGTGCCTTGCGGGCTTCAAGCTGTTGGAGAGCTCAAGTGCAGAAACCGTATCTGAACTGTTGTTCCAAACTGAAAAACCTGTCATTTTATTCAACAAATCATTTTATTCACTCGGTTACCATATTCTGATGTACTGGTCAATAAAAGGTTGTTAAGCAGGATACTCGACTCATAGAGGTTGGACATTGGGGGACACAACCCATAGGGGGTGGACATTATTTTTAACCTACCTCTCGACTGATGCAACATTGCCTGGGGGCACAAAAGCTACGCCCAGTAAGTACAAATAGAGCTATAATGTAGATTTTGTCCTGTTAGCACTTTCGAGTTTTCTTACATCAGCTTTGTGTACATCTGCAAGTTGGTCTGCAACAACCAAACTTACATAACATACAGTAACTGCAATTTCCGCTCGACTCTAAAGGTGCCATTCATCGTTCCCAAGGTGTTGTCTACATGTCAGGCAGTTTCCTTGCTGTCAGAGAACACTTCACCTGAAGCAGTTTGACAGAGGCAGGGAACGGCGGAGAAAATTCCGGAAAACGTCTTTGCCCACAATATCTGACGTGTGAGTGACCTGAGCAATTAGCCGGTGAGTGATCGAATGGCCAATTCGGTATCAGTGTGACGGACACCCAGACAGGAGCTCTCCCAGTGGACAGTTGCGTTCCTCTTTTATTTTAGCTCGTCTTTGTTAGCGGCGGCAGGTGTCCTACTGCATAGACTAACAGTCGAACAGTGTGGGTCAGATCCAACTCCTGCTGTGTTACTTTACCCTGAACCGATACAGTAAAAATTGCCCAACTGTGTAAATGGGATGCATGTGTGTGTTGTAACCCTGCAACGGCCTTGAGTCCCATCCAGGGTACACCCCCCTCGCCTAGCCTAGGGCTTCGGTGATTCTGGAACAGTTGGCTGCCTCAACTGAAAGTGGGTGAGAGCAACTGGGTAAATACTTGTAGGTATCTTAGTGTACAAACAGTGTAAGTCACCTTGTATAAAGGCATCTTCCAACGGAAGACATGCAATAATGAAACAGCTGTTTTCTGTCCTGCTTTGTGTACATCGTGGAGGTTCTCAATTCGGTCTCCGTTGTGGTGGAACGACCTCCCCCTCTCACTCAGAACTGCTGAATCTCTGTCCACGTTTAAAAAGGGTCTTAAAACTCACCTCTTCCAGACTCACTTTGCCCATCGTCCCTTAAGTTCATGTAAGGTGTAAGTTTTCATACAAAATAACTTGAAGATCATGCCCGGATAAACCTTTAATGTAACGTAAATGTTTGTGTATCTCAAAATAAATAAATAAATAAAAAATCCTAGGAAGGTGATTTGGAATAGTTCATATTCAGATGAAGTTTTATGCAGCTACTCGTGTGATGAACGTTGGTTCATATGGTGGAAAGATACAAAGTAACTGTACTTAAGAATCACGCATCTGCATCTAAGTGTCTCTTCTTGCTCATGTAATGAACACATTGTATTTTCTATGAGATGTTCATCGCTTTGGATGAAAGCGTCTGCGAAATGAATACGCATAAATGTAAATGTTTGCTTGAAAAGTTTTTTTCTCGCCGCTGGTCCCCAACTCGACTGCACAGCCACGAGACCCGTTCAGAAACGTTCCACGAGTGATGGGAAGATCAAGGCGAGCGTTTGGTACAGGTTGAGGCGCAATTTGTCGGCGGAAGGAAAAGAGACTGTTTTGCTCATCGGTGCCTTTTGTTGTCTCGTTAGCTTCGCTTTTCATGTTTAACGTGATGCGAATCGTCACGCGGTCCGAGTCTGCAGAGCCGCTGCGTTGACAACAAAGGCATCAGAGCTGCTCATTGCGTGATTCATACCCTCATTAACAGAGCGTGCTCTGCCAAACGCACCGAAGAATAATCGTAAAGAAAAGGTAAAGCAAAAATCTGTAAACTGAGCTCATGACAAGTCTGGCTCTAGTATTTATTTAGTGATTCAGAGACATTATCTTCTTCATTCGCCATGGCCATATTTTTAACAAGTGACTCACATCACATCATTCACGTAAAGCCACAGCTTACATTTAATAGTTTTGCTGATGCTTTTCTCCGGAGAAACTTATAGTTATTTACCGGAGTAATTTAGGGTAAATACCTTGCTCAAGGGTACTATAACTGGGATTTGAACCTGTGACCTTTGGGTTTAAAGTCCACTTCGCTGACACTTTTCTCCAAAGCAACTTACGATGTTAAGGCTACAACTATTTACCAATTTATACAGGTGGGAAATTTTACTGGAGCAATTTAGGGTAAGTATCTTGCTCAAGAGTACCACAGCTGGAGGTAGGACTTGAACCTGCAACCTTTGGATCCAAAGATAGCAGCTGTAGCCACTACAGTACCAACTCTCGGAAGTGATATTTTGCATGGCTTATTAGTAGTTCAGACCACATGTTGGATTGTGACCTTTAGCACAGTTTTTTTAAGTTTTGAATGATTGTATGAAAATGATGGGATGGAAGAGCAACATGTTGCTGTCATTAGCCCCCCCCCCCCCCCCCCAAACCCCTGAGTCCTCATCTCCAGGAGGAACTTGCTTGTGTGAACATGGCTGAGACACACATGCTGCCATCCCTCTCCGGAAGTTTCCTGGGATGCAACAAAGACGGGGGGGACTTGTTTTCCAGTTGTTCGGTGTCACATTCTGTTTTGAGGCGGGGAGCTGTTTTGAATGTGGGGGGGGTGTGTCGGTTGTGGCAGCCCCTGGGGGATGCTAACGTTTGAGTAACGGTGTCATCATCTGCCTGTGTCACAGCTCCTCAGTCCCGTTTCAGATGCAACGACGTGGCATCTAATATCCCCAGATCCTTGTGCATCTGTAACACGTGCCGAGCCACCTGCCTCTTTCCGCTGTCAAAACGGGGAGGGAGGTGTTCAGGTAGGATGGTTTAACACATCTCGCGACGGTTACGGATTATCTCATAAGCATTATTTCATGTCCGTTCACAGCGCGCTAGAAAGTGCACAAAAATGTGGCCGAAACAAGATGTGAGAGAAGCTGTTTTGAGGTAAGGCTGCAGAAATCAGAGGAAAAGAAAATGCAAATGAGGTCATACTTTTACAAATTGCCCCATTACAGGGAGCATATAAAAACTATATGCAGAGTAACAATCTAAGGGTAATGTGAGCAAGAAGACACAGTGCATAAGTTTACTGCTTAAGCAGAGGAAAGACCATATTGGAAAGTTTCCTTATCAACATGTGTCGAAGGCCATACTGTACACCATCGTGTTTTAAAGGACCATAAAACCTTTTCAGCTCCAGCCCTCTGAAACTCTTGGTCTGACTCAGCCAGTCCTTTCCTGGTCCTGTCAAAGGAGGGGGCTTCACTGTCATTGACATCAGCATTTTGAGGTTTGCACCTGGGGTGAGAGTTACTGTGCATACATTTCTGGCTTTTTTGTTGAAGGGGCTGTTTTTGGAGTTGAGAGAAATAAGGAGATGCCGCTTGAGTCAGAGTCCATCGAACGAATTTAAAAATGGGCACTATCTTTACTGGATGTTTCCTTAAAAAATTGTCTCGTTCACTTCCATTCATTAAACGAAGTCCAGTAGCAAAATGCTCAACTAAATCTAGGCAGTTCTAGATCGGTCTTCGTCTAAAGTTTGAGATACCATTTTTGGGATCTCCATCAGCTATAGAGATAGTGGAACTCTGCGAAGCCTGGCTGAGAAAGGAGGAGGGTTGGGTGTGGGGATAGCTACCCCACATCGTAAAAACCTTGCCAGCTACAGAAACACCAACAAGGAAACTTCAAGACATCTTATCTTGAGACACCTGGAGAGCCCTTGTTGGCATCCAGTGCCTCAGGAGGGGTGGATGGCATTGAGGCATTGAGCTTAGAGATAGTGGAGATTTTCCACAAGTCATAATCTAGCTTTCTGCAAAAGAGACGCTACATTTCCCATACATCTGTCACCTGAAATGTCTCTGCTTCACTGCAGCACGTTCAGTAGCCTTACTTCCCATACATATGGCCCAAATAAAACCAAGAGTTTCTCTCTGCAAGAGAACCATAGCAGAATCACAGAACACAGTGGAGGAAATGAGGCTCTTTTTTGATCTTGGTGATGATAATGAGAAGCATAAAAAGAATATTTGGCCTTTTGTAACACATATGTAGCCCATTGGATGTTCACCATACCATCTTAGTGCTCCATGTATGGGTGAGTCTCTCATGGACTGTGGGTTTCTCTTGACTCCTGAACCCTTAGTACTGATGTACGCTGAGCCCAGTATCCAGGCAACCATGCCTTCCACTGAGACGTGCAGTCAGCAGCACCACTGATCCTATCCCCTGGCCAACGGGACTGTCTTCTGGGTGATGCATGGCGACTGTAGCTCGCCGAAGACGGCTCATTAACATACGGTGGCCTGTGGTCAGTCAAACAGGGGTTTGTGTGGCTGACCAAGACGCCACGCTAACCACTGTCACGTGTATAGTCTCTTTCCAGACTGAACAGGAGGAATAGTAGGAAAATCAACCATGCACAGTAGCCATGACAAGTCTTGCCTGGGAAAGAGCCAATTAGAGTGATGACGGAAGCTAACATTGACTGTACGCTACAAAGCAAACTTTGGAGCGAGACGTTAACAGACCATTAATTTTCCGGACAGCTTTGCGATTAAACGGAGTGTTCGAAACCTGAGCCCCGCAGTCTGCCTGACGATAAATGGGAAGAAGATGTCAAGTCAGGTACTTCATTTCCTCTCCTGCCGCCATTTTGGATTCGCTTTTGGAACGTTTTCCCTTCCGCCTCACAAATGCAGCTACTCCAGGTGCTCTCACATACAGTGTGCAAAGGGATGCGTAACGTAGCGGTTACGGACATGGAAGGCATCGCCTGAAAGTTAAATTCTCGGTTTCCTTCATGGAATTACATAGAAGCTTGGATGGATGTGATGGCAGAAGGTCTGTTGGATTCAGTAAGACCACCAAGGTGCCATAGAAGGGTCTTGGAGCAAATTCCCACAGGAGAGCCGATATGTGTAAATGAAGGGTCCGTTCAACAGAACGTTCCCCAGATGGCGGGAGGAATCGTGGTTTCGATGCGTTCCCGCGGTCTGCAGAGGATGACTTGTCACTGAGTAAGGCTACTTGTACAGGACTGGCCTTTGATTTCCCGGCTATCCTTTCTGACGTATTGCTGTGTGTTTTCACATCTTAACTGTCCTAGAAATGTCACAACACAGCAGAGCATGAGCACTCTGAAGCCCAGCACGTCAAAAACTCAAATCCACATTGTTCAGCCTGCAAGGGAAAAATTTAGTGCCTCGCGTGTTCCTTCGCCGAGGCGGCGGTGTCATAGACGGGTGATGTTTTACAATCTATTACGAGCGTTTTGTAACTGGAAATATCGACCTCATTATATCGGTCTACAGCAATATTCTTCGGTCCGTTCACGAATGGGTAGATGTGTGTTGTCGCTGCACTTGCGAAACTGAACTCTTTTAGTGGCATCTGTCTGTTATTTGTGAAGACCGACACATACAACCCCCAGCATGATGGTGCGACCATATTAAATTTCTCGATAGGCAAATCCCATTATGAACTTTTTCAATTCACTCGGGCTACAAACCAAAATGGCGCACATTGTAATGCTTTGAAAAAGGTAGCAGTGAGCTGTACCTCGTTTCCGTGAGCATACAGAGATATGCCGCATTCACGAGTCCCTTTTTCCATTTCAATTCCCCCGCAACATCTCCATGAGCTCCTGGAGAGATGAATTCAAATGCAAAGATGGATGCATATTCTGGGTGAAAGGTCTTGATTTATTAGACTTATCGGGGATTATTCATCGGCCAGTAAACCCTATTAATTTCATGCAACCCATAATACAATACTGAAATGCAAAATGTGTGTGTATATACACACACACACACACACACACATTTTCAGAACCGCTTGTCCCACATGGGGTCACGGGGAACCGGAGCCTACCCGGTAACACAGGGCGTAAGGCCGGAGGGGGGAGGGGACACACCCAGGACGGGACGCCAGTCCGTCGCAAGGCACCCCAAGCGGGACTCGAACCCCAGACCCACCGGAAAGCAGGACTGTGGTCCAACCCACTGCGCCATCGCACCCCCTTGTGTATATACATATTATATATATATCTATATATAAACCCTCAACATTACTTATCACGCAAACAATGTACAGATCACTGCAACTGATTTTAATAGCCAGAGCCACGGAGGAGGAGGGTTGCACAATTTGATAATGACGGTGAGAAGTAATTAAAAGCATTAATCCCTGGTGAGATTGTGCACACTGATGCCTACCCAACATCTGTGTCGTAGATTCCGCGTTGCGCGAGCTATATTTAGAGCCGCCCGTCTCCCGCTGGTTTATCCGTCGTGCGCTCCGTTTGGGATTGGGAGGCGACGAGCGCCGCGTTCACGTTTTTTTCCGGCTTTTTTTGTCTCTCGGCTCGTGCGGAAATGTACGCCACGCATCAATCCGAGGCCTACCTTGACACGGCTGCCAGATGGGAGATCGTTGAACGTCAAGTCGAGTTAACGCCTTTGTAGAAACGTAAGTCGCAGGCGTCGCTTGGACGTTTGTTCTTCGTACGTCAAGGCTGGAGGTGGTATCCGTAACTTGTGAATTTTCCTCTTAAGGCAGAGTGGTTTACTGACTATAATGAACACATCTGTCATATATGATCCTTATATACTGCTCAGCGCTGGTTGCGGTTATATACAATTTGAGCATTAAATTCGTTGAACCCTAAATCCCAACTTTAGGCCACTAATAAAAGTCGTATTGTGGTGGTACAAGCCAATAAAGCTGCTGGGTTTATAGGAGGGTTACAGCAGGCTTTCCTTTATCCTGCGAGAATCAAGATGTCGCTCCAGATTTATAAGCGTCCTGAAGATTAAATGGCATGGCCTGGCAAAGGGTTCGGGAGCTTCGTTCACTGTAAAGGTGCCGGAACAGGGGCTGTGTGAAGTATGAGCATCGCTCTGCCGCATCCAAGTCTTCTTTCTGCGCGCTGCTCACTTGTGTTTGGCTCATCTCTTAAAGATGCAGACAAGAATGAGTGTGTGTGTCTTTGCAGGTACGCGCTCCCTAGTGTGCCTAAACGTGCTCACGCACGCGCATACACGCATGCACTCGTGCCAGTTGGGTGTGACGCATACATCTGTGCAGACGGCGTTCGCCAGCGTTGCAAGATGGGAAAGATGCGCCCCTCCGGTCGGCTGGCACAGCTGGCAGAGGGTGGCAGCCACCTGGAGGCATCCTGGTGCCAGCGGGGAAGAGGGAAACAGAGTGGGTTGGTCTCTGAAGGGGAGCGGGTCTACATGTGGGCTATGCTGAAGGTCACAGAGGACAACTCCTGCAGACTGCAGAATGCATCCCAGTCTACATGAAGAGTACAAAAAAACAGAGTAATTTTCCCTAAACAAAGTTGATTTTACTGCAGAGCTCATAGCTGCAAAAGGAACTTTCACCTTCTTCACTTCAGCACTTTTTTGCTTTTACTTTAAATCTTTAACCGTATGAATCACATCGGAGACAATGAATAGAGAATTAAAATTAGAGTCTTGCTGGCAAAAAGTTTTTTTTTTTTGCAACCAGTTTCTCTTTCTTGCCGATATCTGAATAGCGATGGCTCCTTTTTGCCAGCAACAGCGTGACTCACCCACCCGGCGTTGAAGGGATGCTGCAGAACCATGAGTGGTCCCATGGGCATTTATTTTTAGTAATGGGATAAGATACATAACAGGGTTTCATAACAAACCCGCTGCACGCTTTGCTACAGTGTGTTAACCTGGGGAGGAAAAAACATCCTTGCAATTGAGAGCAGGTTGAAATGGAATACATTGAAAGTCAGAGGTGTGAAGCACAACAGCAGGATTTGGAGGCCCGTGTTCTCCATGAGAAACCGCATTCCGAACCAAGGCCCGCGTCATCCGCTCGTACCAGCAAGGACCTCAGCAAGAGCTACGATCGGAGAAACTGCGAAACTATCGATCGCAGGATGAACCCTCAAGGCACTCGGTGATAAATTGTTAAGGTTGTCATCGGTGAGGAAGTCCAGGAGGAGCTGGAACCCTCAGCAGAGCTCTCAGTTCCAACTCTTGCTCACTTTCCAGCTGTAACCTCAAGTCCCAAGTGCAGGAGCCTTGGACCCTGTCTAAAGTGTACACTGATGCCACGCTTCCTGCTTTTGGTCTTTGGTTCTCATGGACCCAACCATCCCTCCTGGGAGGAAACAGATGTTCTTGGGTCTCAGGCTCATGTCGTCGCTCTCCCAGGCTACGGCACATCCTGTGGGGCTCCAGGTCTCTTCCAGAAGACGCTCTGCCCGTACATCTTCGGTGTTTTGCGTAGCACCATGCATCTCCTTCCCCAGTAACACATTACTGGAGGAAATTTTGTCTTTTTTGCATCTTTAGAGATGCAGCAACTGAGGTCCAGAAGCCTGCCTGTGCCCTCCGCTTTGTTTCTGACTTTAAAAAAATAAATAAATAATAAGACAGTGATTGTCGTGATGTCCGTGCAGGGAACGGCGGCTTTCTCTCCTGCCTCCCTGAGCAGCGTGATGGCGAGCGCCGTCCACATTAATTCTGTATGAGCAGCCACACAAAAAAGGCAGAAGCACGTGCCTTTGGGGGATTGAAAGCGCTCGTTATTATTTCATTTATTTGTTTCGAATCCCTCGACGGGAAGAACCCCAGAGCTATGAAATCCCTCATTTTTAATGATCTGTCGGCTCCCTCGCTCAACGGGACGGGGAGAGTGACAGGGCTCTCGCCGACGCTGGTGGCGGAAAGTTCCTTTTAACGTCCCCTTGCTTCCCCAGAATGACATCCGCACAGCGTTTCCACGCTCTGGCGAAGGACGGCATCGGAAAGGGCTGCATCTGGGAAACAAAAAACCAGGGGACATGATGTAGGACTGAGGTGTTCTTGACATGAAACAAGTATTGGGTAGATGCGTAGAATCGATAAG
The DNA here is from genome assembly GCF_900964775.1 of Scleropages formosus. Taxonomy (NCBI): domain Eukaryota; kingdom Metazoa; phylum Chordata; class Actinopteri; order Osteoglossiformes; family Osteoglossidae; genus Scleropages; species Scleropages formosus. Next base: position 4,442,753 of record NC_041828.1, on the reverse strand, counting down.
CAGCGTCAGCTGCAGTAGCACATCTACAGGCCCTCGTTCCTCATTAAGAGGAATGCGGCTACATGCATCTTCTTTTTTTTTTGTCCTCGTATTGTCCTCGTGTCTCAGTTGACAGTCTCATTCAACACTGCTGGCATAGCGGGTAATGTTTTGGACATTAAAGCTGTTCAAGTCCCAGGATTTCATACATTACTGAAGGACCGAGGGAACTGCACAGAATGGAGGCTCCTACAGGGGAATCTTCCCCTCTCTAATTACCGTCCTGTAACGTCCGCAGTCTTCGCTCTCCTGGCAAGAGGAGTGCGGAGTTGCCGGGTTTCCATTTATTTAGCAGATGCTTTTCTCCAAAGCGACTTCCAGTGAACTCTATTTAGTGTTTAGTGTTATTAGCCCACACGCCTTATTCACCGCGGTGACTTACACTGCTAGATACACTAGTTACAATGGGTCACTCATCCATACGTCGGTGGAGCACACTCACACCATGACGCTCACACACTATGGGTGAACTTGAACAGCATGTCTTTAGACTGTGGGAGGAAACCAGAGCACTCGGAGGAGACCCCCACAGACACAGGGAGAACGTGCAAACTCCACACAGAGTGAGCGGGGATCGAACTCGCGTCCTCTCGTGCCACCGTGTCGTTCGGAATGAGCAGCTGAATCACTGGATAAGGGACATTATACATGAGTAGAGCTGGCAGCTCATGGCTCCTGGGCTGTTGATTTGAACGTGGATCTTATCCCGCTCTGTCTGTGTGCACTTTGCATCATCCAGGAGCTCTGGTTTCTTCCCACAGTGGTCTTACAGCGTTTTTGGGTGAATGAGTGTGTGTGTGTGTGTGAGATTGCCCTGAAATGGTCTTGCGTACCATCCAGGGTGTACCCTGCCCCGCACCCTGTGCTCCCGGATCACTCTGACACTCGTGATGTAGTTGGGGCTCTGAAAAATCACCTTGCAGCGGGAAGCCCGTGACGTACCGGAAAGCTACGCACACGGTACACAGGCGAACAGCACAGGTGGTAATTTCACATTAAGCGCGCGCTGTTAAATGCTTCCTTATTTGTGTCAGCAGTACATCTGCCGGCGAGATGCGGCGCCATCCAACTCCAGAGGATTCTCTTCCTGCCGCGCAGATGGCAGCCCTGCCTCCCCCATTCTGGGTATCCCGGAAAAAGAGTTACCAGGTATTAAAGCGTTGAAGAAAGACGTGTTCCGGGGGAGACACCGGGAGGCGGAACGATTCTCGCCCCTCCTGACGGCGCTGCCCATTTGCTTTCTGAGCACCATGCAGATGAACAGGAACAGCGATCGGCTGCGTTTGGCTGAACTCCATGAACACCGTTGACAGCCTCACGAAGGACTCTTTTTTTTTGCTAAAGTTTCTATTTCGAAAGAAAGCAGGACAATTCTTTGCATATTAAAGGAACGCCTAAGTAGGGCCTCGAGTCAACAGAACACCGATAGTAAAGTATCTATGATGAGTCGTGTCACGAGAAACGGTTTACTGCCCTGTCTGGACACAACGAACTGCAGCGCGTCAGATCATTAAGGACAGGAGGAAGATGCCCAGTTTGTTACACATTCCTCTTCAGCCATACGCCTTTCGGTGCCCTACTTCGGCCGATGAAGGAAGGACTCGCAGACTTGGCGTCTCCGAAGCTGACCTTTGGAGTGCAGCTCCAGGTCTGAGATGAATCATCAGATGAAGGCCACAAGGATCCAGGACAACACGCTGATCCAGGACCATCACCCAAGTCGCTCCTGCACAGTTCACGTTCCCGGTCTTTCCACGGACTGTCAGCCACGGTGGAGGTCAAAGCCATAATATTTTACGCACTCAGTCAGGTCATCTAGAGAAGGTCGAACTCGCTGCGTAGCCGGGAAAATAGGAATGAGTCGTATCCTTCTGTTTTTTCAACTTCTTAAAGAGTTTGTGTCAGTCTGCATTTTAACATCCGTGTCATTTTATGCGTCCTTTATAAATCAACGATAGGAGTACATTCTTAGCTATGAAGGATCTAATAAAGGCAGAACACACTAAAAGTCTAAAGAAAATGTGCAAAACGCCTATAATATGAGGGCTGGGAAAAATATTATTTTTAAACCATAAATCATTTTAAAAACGTTTATTGCATTTTATGTAATTCTCTGTTACTCCAGACAATGAGTCACATAAAGAATTATACTGTAAGAGGAAAAAGAAAAAGAACACATAGGCCTTATGCACCGAAGTATTCCATAGCGCTGTGGACCAAGAAATAAAAGAAGCGCTCGCGTTCGGCTCTGACGTATCCGTGGACATCCATGGATATCGGCCGAAATGAGTTTCGGCTCACGCCCGGAGTTTTTCTGCAGCGATTGCCGTTGACGTGCGATGTCATTTGAAATTGTCCGGTTATTTGTCTTTGCGAACAACACAAATATCTCTCCCACCGGTTTGGGTTTTCAGAAAAGCAACATTAGGACTCTCTGAAACGCGGCCCCGCGTCTCCGAGCGCTGCGCGAGATGGTAAAGCGACAAGGTCAACCTGACTCACAATCGCTGCAGCGTCACTAATCCTGCGCAGGAAAATTATATCATGTATCACAAAGTGGGAGATAATTCCTTTTTCGTCTTTTTTGTCTGTAATATTAGCCAATATCCTCCAGCTCTGATTGAATCTGTTTTAATTGCACCGTTCAGACAGGAAACCGTGCAATTAGCGGCCCGGACACCTCCCGTCTGCGTGACCCGCTGCAAAGGCTGCTGGGAGGGAGCCTGCCGGGAGGAACGCGGCGGAAGCGATGTCAGAACATCCCGAGGTAATTTGGTGTCCTTTTGTCTGGCGAGACTTGCGAGGATGGATGTGCCCCTTCCTCATTGTTCTGGAACATTGCGGCGCCGGTGTCGCCCGGCCCGTTTGGCGCTGCACTTCTGTGCCGTCTTTCTGCACAATGATGTTCCGCCTCATATGCAAAGATAACACAGATGTGTCTGCGTGCCTTAACCGCTCAGTGATGACAGCGACCTCTCCCTCTACCTTAACCTCTAGAAAGATATTCATTTCAGGACAAGAACAGAAAGTGCTGCAAACATCTAAGAGCTTAAAATGTGCAACCGTAGGGAGCAAAACTACTCCTCCCTCTTTAGTCACAGTACACACACACACACACACACACACACACTGACTGAAAGCGCTTGTCCCAAGCGGGGTCGCGGCGAACCGGAGCCTAACCCGGCAACACAGGGCGCAAGGCTGGAGGGGGAGGGGACACACCCAGGATGGGATGCCAATCCATCGCAAGGCACCCCGAGTGGGACTCGAACCCCAGACCCATCAGAAAGCAGGCCACGCCCACTGCGGCATTGCGCCCCCCCCAGTTACAGTAAGAATACATTAAAAAAATTAGTATGATTATTGCAGATTTAAACAGTGTTTTCATCTCAAAGTGTGACATCATGTAATGTATAATGCAGCTGTCTCAGGAAAAGTGGACCTTTTTATTTACATTTATTAGATGCTTTTCTCTGCAGCGACTTCCAGTGAACTCTGTGTAGTGTCATCAGCCCACACACCTTATTCACCGTGGTGACTTACACTGCTAGATACACTACTTACACTGGGTCACTCATCCATACATCAGTGCAACACACTCTCTCTGTCACTCACACACTATGGGCGAACCTGAACAGCATGCCTTGGGACTGTGGGAGGAAACCCATGCGAACTCCACGCAGACTAAGTGGGGATCGAACCCACGTCCTCTCGCACCGTCGAGATGCTGTGAGACAGCGGCGCTGCTTGCTGTACCGCCATGCCGCCTCTTTATAGCATCTGCTTTTGTTTCTAACATTGTGCACTTTTAATGCAACAGCAGGGATGCTTGTCTTCTGTAACATGTAGCTGCTGGTGGCTGTTGGTACCAGGAGAAAGGAAGAAAGTAACTGCCTTTTGTAGGAACATTAAACTTTGAACGTTGTCATATTTGCTGTGATTGTGCACTTGTTTATATCTGTTGTCAGTTTATAGTCATGAATTTGTACTTACACTGGTGCGGGTTTGGACTACGCATCCATCGCAGTATTGTCTGTCTCTCAAAAGGCAGCAATATCGATGTCATTAAAATTTATGGTCACCATCTGGTATACGATCATCTCCAGTGATGATGATCACATTGCCTCAACCCAATCAATCCAAGTGTCCCCCAAAGCCCTCAGAAAGCCTGCTCCACTCCCTCCCCCTCGCCATCGCTGTGGTCCAGGAAGGCACCGGCACTAATCCCAGAGGTTCCTTCACTTTGACGGTTTGCTGTGGTTTGTTTCATTCTCTTGTCTACATCTGGGCTTGGCAGTGGAGCTCATCTCATCTCATCGCAAGCCAAATGTCTGCTTTTCTTTTCTTGCAGGGCGGCGTCAGTCTCCATCGGGACTCTCTGGAGCGATAGTTCACACACCGATCGTTGTTCTAGGTCATGAGGAAATGATGGCTTTTTTGGAAGCCAGTTATTATGGATTAGGGCAAGTCTGGTTAAACTTAGATGTTCTGCTGTTGTGAAGAATTCGTTGCAGACACTCGCAAATCCTTCACAGATGAGATTCGCCGGTCAAATGATCGCCCGCTGCCTGTGCTGAAAATGGTTTCCTGAAACTATTTGTAGCCTTAAAAAGGTTTCTAATTCCAAACCTCTATGTGTGAGAAAGGACAGACCTCCATCGTCCTGGAGTCCTTGAGTCCTGGAGCCGTGGGCAGTGAGCAACAGCTGCAGAGGGAGGAAACTCCTTTCCCATAACCTCACGTTAAGTGTTATCTCCTGGCTGCCTCCAGCAGGGCTGATACACAGATCACCGCCCCGTTCGACAGAGCATGGATTCTCCCGAAGCCAGCGGATACCTTCCACCGATCGCCCATTGATCACAAGCGTTGTTTGCGTCGTTGGCTCGACGGCTGGTCTTATCCTTCTCCAAGCAGATCCGGCACCGGGTGCTTCGAAAGGCCACAGGGAAGCAGATGGTTGTCACCTTTGTTTCCCTGCGTGTGGTTGGGGGGAAAGATTCCTTGCCTTTCCGTGGATGGATAAGGATAAACACACTTGCAGCACATGTTGGACTCTTGAGTTCTCTCTCGGGAATTGTTCCGCACAACAATGGCAGCAACGCCTGTAGTCGCCGATAATGATGTCCGGCTTGGCTTACAGGCTTTAAGTTCTTTCCATTTTTATTTCTAAGGCTAGCTTGTTCCTGTTATTATTTTTTTTTTTTTTAGTAAACTTGGGTGTGAACCTGATCCTCGCTTGAGAATCCTCGCACCTTCTTTCCCGGACCACCCGTTGGCCGTAGCGTTCACCTGAACGCGCGCGGTCCTTAGCCCCGCTTGCCCGAGAGTTGCTAATCTGCGTCGAGCAGGACTCGGAAATCCAGGGGGCCCATTGTGCAGCGAGAACGGCTGCCTTCAGCCCGCGGCACAAAGACCCTGACGTCGCGAATGAGGATTTCCGCTAGGCTGCCGAGGAAGCGGCAGATAGAGAATGGAGCTGAGCCGATAACGCAGCAGGATGGTAATTGTGTCTCAGTGGCTCATTGTCTTTCTCTGGGTATAACTGGATTTTAATTGACGTCCTCAGCATGTGTACTTGGTTGGAGTTGTTTTCGCTCAGCCTATCTGCTCAGCTGCATCCGGGTGGTTTTTTATTTATTTTTTTTAATTTTTCTTGTCTTGTTCTTGTCATTAAAGAAGACACATGTGAGCTGTGCTGTGGCATAAGTGGGATGTTCAAGAGCAGGGTGTCGAACCGTACGCGTGCTGGTTTTCGGTACGGACAGCGCCCTTCCTCGCTCACTCGCCACAGCCAACCTGAGACGTTTAATTTTCTTACAATTATCTACCCTTGAGTGATGTAGCTTCGCTTCCTGTATTCTAGAAACATCCATCCATCCATCCAACTGTAAGTAGCTGCTTGTCAAAAGTATGGTCATGGTGATCCAGAGCCTATACCGGAAGCACATGGTGTACCGTGGATGGGAGAGCAGTCCATTGCAGACTTCAGGAGTAGTACGCTGCATTTCCGTGCATTTGGAGGAGCGCACAGGTTTAAGTAGGACAGGTGATTAAATATTAATTAGGCTAATTAAATTGTGAAAATTGGAATGAAGTCCACTAGACACAGAGCCCTCCAGGAACCAGGGTCTGGGACTGTTGCCCATAATGCTGCTTGAAAAGATCCTGATGGACTAAGAAACCCCGCATCCTTTTTCTCATCCAGTACACTTGTGTAATTGCTTCTGCAACGACCGGAAGAGGCTCCGGCCCGCTGGGCTGAAGACACCGGAGCTGCCCCTCTAAACAAGGCAAATGCCACGAAAAGCACAGCTGTTGTTGCTTCTAGCGAAGACCCTTTTTCTCCTTCCGTCCATGGCATTCAAAAATAAACAAACAAAAATTGAAATAACAACATCTGCGCTAATTGATGGGACTGTAAACATGGTAAATCACCCCGAATGAAGACGTCTAGTGGAGAAATGAACAATAATTCCCAGGGTCAGTGGACAGAAGGAGGCGAGGTTACCGAACCCAGGCCGTGAGCGCAATCATCCTCTCTGACCCGCGCCGCGGACCGCGGCCAGCAGACAAATCTCATTTCCCAGCAGCTGATAAGGAAATCGCCGCTCACTCGAGTCGATCCCCTCTTTGCCACTCTCTTTTATCCCAGAGTGCTGATCAGTTTGCTTCCCTATAAGCAGATTACGCATTCGGCCTTTTCGGAAGGCTAAAATAGGCACATATGGAATTTTTATTAGGCCATATTTTAATATTTACAATGAAAAGTCAGTTTGACAGACACTTTTTAAAAGCTATTTAAATGCAATTTAAAAAAAAGAAAAGACTGCAAATGAAATGACACCGGGGCACATTAAGGGATGGACGGGAGGGTCTTTCGGAGGGCAGATGACCACCGAAGCGCGAGTCCTCGCTCTTCTTGTCTCTGCCGGCCGCTGCGGCACTGGGTACCGTGGCTCAGTTCCACAGGAAGCCGCTGCCCCCCCTCCCCCAAAGACGCTCGTCATGTTGAGTCGACGCACCTGGTGCTCGTCGAGCGGCGATGCGGATGAGAAGGCCAGCTGTGTCGGGGGCGCCGTCGACACGGAGCCAAACACTCACCATCCTGGAAACCATCCCGGTGCGCTTGTACCCTTCCCTTTTGATGGCGATGTACCGCGGGTGACGGCGATCCCACGAAATCACGGAAGGCCACGGTAAGGACGCGGTAACACGGTAGGCGCGACCTGTAACCAGCCACCACTGATGCGCTCCTCCTCCATCTGAAGGGCAAACCGGATCATTTCTCACGTCACCGGGACACGTCCCCTCCCTGCCGGTATCGACTCCCTCACGAAGTCACGCCACTGCGGCGATCCCTGACGTCCTCTGGCATCCGGAAGAACAGTAACGCACTCCCAGAGCGCAACGGAACCCCCCACGCCTTCGCCGCAGTACATCTGGCAGTGCTCGCGGACGGACGAGGCGGACGGGCTCTGACCCTCCCGCCGCCTCAGTCATGGATTTTCAGTCCTTTCGGGCAGAACTGAAGTCTTCGGGGGGACGTGTTAGTCAATCAGCGCTCTTCGGCTTGACAATAACGACCCTCTGGGGTCAGAGCCCATCAGCCGCGCGCGTAAAACGACTGCAGTGCATTTTATATTCAGACCGAGTGCGAGGCCACGTTCTTTCTCACGTCCTTCCCTGCTAGACTGAAACCACTAATTACATAGAATTGGCTCGTTATTGTGTAATTAATAAATAATTTTGCCGTTTATTGTGTTTCTGCCGCTTTTTGCTCCATAGACAGTTATTGACAGTTGATCCTGTCCTTTCTGATCATTAATCACTTTGTTAATGGGACTGGATCTAAAACCAACTTATACTGTAAATTTACACAATGAGTTTGGGCTTTTTTTGACCCTTTTTTTGGCTAATGACTTTACCCAAAGGGACTTAAAGTTATTTATTTCTATAGCTGGGTAACTTTTACTGTATCACTTACCTTCATTAAGGGCACTACAGCACAAGGTGGGATGTGAACCTGCATCTTTGGAGTGCAGGAGGGCAGCTCTAATTGCAACAGCACTTATAAAATTATTTTTCTTGTTATCTATTGTATATATTGTGTATTATATAATTATTATATTAAATTATTATTATAGAAAATTTAAAAATAAAAATGTCCTTCCTGCAAGGGACTGATCTGGGTGACCTCTGCCTGCCCTTTATACGTGTCATTTTTGTCTTATCGCTTCGTTGGACACAGCGGTGGAGAAGTGTGATGCGTGTGATGACTACCCTCAAGCGCAAATACCCCGTTACACTGCGCTTTGGGAGTCATCGTGCAGTCATCGTGAAGCCGTCACCCTCTGAGTCCTGAGCAGCTCTTCTCTGTCTGAAACGGCTGTGATAAATTGGTGTGAGAGGCCAGTGGGGGCGCGCGCCCACACACACACGCGCACACACACACACACACACACACACACACACACACACACGCTTGCTCGCCAGGTAATTAACCACAGTTGCTGGTAATTAGCCTCGATCGCTACTGATTAGTTGTTAATGGAGAGAGGAAGTAGCAGTTGAAGAGGCAGGCCGGGGCCGCTGAGCCGGAGCTGGTGAGGACGCGGTGGTGCCGGTGCAGAGTAACTCTCTTCCACCATGGTGTCCATCCTTTTTGTCCCCTCACCCACAGGTTTCAAGGGGTTAACACGGTCCAGGCGCTGCTCCTTGTTAGTGGAGGAGGCAGGCGCACGGTCCTCGTGAACACAACGTCCTCCCTCGCTCACTGCGGAGACGACGTCCAGCTGCCGTCAAGCTCAGTCCGTCCTGTTCTCGCTCACCTCGACGGGGTCCCGGAGAGTCCAGCCAAGTGAGCCGTCCGGCGCCCGGGCGGCAGGGACGCGATGCCTAAGACTGCAGCTGTGTCGGATCCTCAGGCAGAGACCCGTGACACCAGCAGCCTCCTCATCTCGCCAACAGTTCCCATCAAAGGGAGCTTTACGCTGCAAGTACTCACATTTACACCACTGGTGTTACACCTGTAATTGTCGGCAACTGACTGCAGCTGCATTTCTAAATATTTTCATGCTCCTCAGGATATTAAAGGTAATATGCATTTGTTGTCACACACACACAGTCTCATCATTTACCCACAGTACAAGTACAGATAATGCAAAACTCGCCGGACGCTGTGCCTGGGTGATGACAACACTTTTCACCCTTTCTTGCCCTGCTGATTAGAAACCTTAGAAGCAACCTTCTCCTGGACCCCTCTGGATAATGTATGATGGTCCAATGGTTGAGACCCTTTCTCTGTCGTGGCGTCAGCGCGTTACCGCTCGGCTAATTAACCACGTGTGCATTGGAGCGGGAAATCCGCCTTCCTCTCGGCTGCGCCGAGAACCGAAGGGGCTGAATAATTGACGATCGCGGAGTTGACAACCGTCGGGCTCCGCCCTGCAACTTCACACCCCCCTCGGTGTTCCTCGCTCGGGATCTGATGTGTCAAAGGTCATTTTTTTTTTTTTTTTTTTTAAACCCGCAGCAATGACCTGCTTCTGTGTGATGGGGCCAAGTCGCCCTTCTTCGCTTTCCACAAGAGCGTCACCCAACACGTGTGCCAAGAGAACAAGATGGGTGGCGAATTGTACATCTCAACGATTATATTTCATGTGTTTAAGGCACGTTTTCTTGAAAGTTTACTACGGTGTACTGGAGGCACAGCTGATCAGCACCTCGCTGAAGTGCGACGCAATTCGCTTTCCTGTGAACCTTTGTGTTGAGGATATTATCGAGTGGTGCTCAGATCAATAAAGTGTGATTAGGAATAATGATAAGCCTGACCACTTTCTGTGTCCCCGGATACCGAGGTGTGTCCGAGTTCGCGTGACTGAATATCTCAGTGATTGGCCAAGATTTTTTCTTTGACTGAAACCAAATGAGTTTCAGAGTTCGATAAATAGGAGGAATAACACAAATGAGCAGCGAATGACAAATAAGACTTTGTTACCGCTAATGCAATTATAGGAGCGCTTAATTGCTTTGTTATGGCTAAAAATGGACTTTGGTGCGAGGACATCCGTGCTGATAGCGGTTCCATGGTCACAAGGCTTTTCTGGCTAAAGAGTTCACTTTAACTAAGGGCTTTTGACGGCAAATACATTTGCTGATCCAAATGGGCCTCTTGGGGACACGACTTTCACTTGATAAACTGCAACCTTTTCACAGTAAGAAAATCGCAAGGGAACAGTATGTATCGTAAAATATGTGCGTATTTGCATCACACGATCACCGAATGGCAGAACAGGAGGCCCAAATAATGTGTGAAATATCTCTTTTAATAGAAGTCACCAAGAGTCCCGTTATGAATAACCATCAGATTATGACAGTTTTTCACAAGGCATACATTTACTCAATGAGCTGCTTCCCTCCAAGGTGACTTACAATTATTTACCCATTTGTACAGCTGGGTAATTTTACCAGAGCAGTTTATGGTAAATATCTCGCTAAAGGGTACTCTAGCAGTAGGTGGGGTTCAAGCCAGCAACCTTTGAGTCCAATGGCAACAGCTCTAACCAATACGTAACCTTTGTAATGAAACTCACCTCGACCATTACCTTCGCTGGGATTCCATGCTTTACCACCATAAACAGTGTACAGATGGTCCCCGACTTACGATGGGGTTACGTTCCGCTAAACCTATTATAAGTCGAAAATGCATTCGCTACACCTAACCTACCGAACATCATCGCTTCTTATCCTTTAAGATGGTTGAGATTGTCGATTGCAGAAGTCCAAGTTGATGTCCGATGGCCGTTACGGGCTTACTGCCTTCCTGCTGGGCAATTATCTTGAGTTTCTCCTCAAGAATAATTGTCTTCGTCTTCTCCCCAGTAGTGTCGCTCAGAACCGAGGACGTGGGGGTGGCTGGACCCAAATGCAGGATCAGTCATCTGGAGCCAAGGGATCAGACAAGTTCTTGTTGTTGGGGACAGGTGAAGAGCCGGTCAATCGGCGATCAGAGCAAGGATCCAAGGACGTGGTCAGGGGACGAAGTGAAGGGTCGAAAGCTGGGAAATGGAGACAGGGAGCAAGGAACGAGGAAGCCGTAGCCATTGCACAGGAGGAACAGATGTCTCAGCAAGATTCTGCAATTGTACGGGAGCTGAGGAAGGTCTTTTAAAGGTAAGCGCTCAGTCAGGTGCTTGATTGCTGTCAGGTGCTGTCGATCGTGGTGCGGGCGTGGACATGACAAGTAGCAGGAGACACAGATGAGAGTTTTATAGACATGATGGATGCACAAAACACAACATATTGGAGATGGGTATCCCAAAAAAAGCTGCAAACATAGAACACTGTAGAGTATCGGTTGTGTACGCTAGCGACGGTGTGACGGACTGGGAAATGCGGATCGCTGCCACTGCCCAGCATCATGAGAGAGTATCGAACCGCATATCGCTTGCCCGGGAAAAAAATCTAAATTCAAAGTACAGCATCTACTGAATGCGTATCGCTATCGCACCATCATGAAGTCAAGAAATTGTAAGTCGGACCATCGTAACTCAGGGACCGTCTATTATAGGTCTTGTAAACTTCATGTCTGCATAAATGACTATACCATTTAAACCAAAATGAGGGGTTCAGCCCATTCCATATGTGTGATATGTGCCACTCTGTTTTGGACATTAACTTCAGTTACGTAAATTCACTGATGTTATTTGTCAGTGTGTTTTGTATCCTAAACCAGGAACTTGAGTCCCAAAACTATTCTCATTTTCTCCTAGTGGTGAGGATGGTGAGAATGGTGAACATCTCTTTTTCGGTCCTGGAGTTGTGCTTCTCCTCGCCTTGACCCACCATCCCAAGCCAAGTACACGCCTCCGCCGCACCCGTGACGGTGTCGGTTCCTCCGCTGGCACCCTGCCTGCGCCAGCCGTTCACCGCTAATTCACAGCTGGTGCTGAGATCTGGCCCCAGGCAATGCAGATGGTTTACACAAGTGACTACAGAACTGCCTCTTAATTGCAGGTTTGCCACTCGCTCCCTCCCTACAGTGCAGCTCTGCTGGTGACTGCAGCTTCAAACCCCGGGACTGCCCACCAAAAGGCTGTTGGTTTGAGACCCCTGAGAGGCATTCTTAGACCTTTATGCAAAGCGAAGTGTGTGGCGATGCTCACAAAGAGGGTTCGACTTGTGCACGTGGGCCACAGATCCAACGGTGCCGACGATGTCCATGCAGATGAAAAGCAGCGTTCGTTGTATAGATGTACAACAGCATCTGCTTAGCGACTAAATTACAGCGATATGCTGCTCAGAGCACCAGTGTTGTCACATGCTTGTGGTTTCTTAGCGCTTGTCTGAGAAAAGCTGAATAGGGTAGCAGGATGGAAGGAAGAAACAGATGTAACTGGTCCGCTCCTCTGTAAGAAGAGACAGCGCATTAATGAGTAATCATTGGCGTAAGAAAGTGTCACCCGCTTCCTCTCTACCAGGGGAAATTATGCGGCGCCAGAGAGGTGTCTCGCAACACGCTGTCATAGCGCTAGCACAATGGCACCATAGTCCTGCACCAGTGGGCGTGGCTTGTTTTCCAGGGGCGTGGCCAAGCGGTCAGCGCTCATCTGCACGTGCTCCTCTACGTTTTCCACTTTCCTTCCTGCTTCGCCAGGACCTGCTCTCTCCATGTTCCACCTTCTTTTGCAACTCGCAGTCCTCCTCGATTATGTCTTCCTGCCCTTGCTCCACCCAACCCCCATCCCCTAGTGGCTCAGCACTCGGCCCGTGGAGGGCCCACCTAATCGTCGAAGCGTCCCGGACGGGCAAACGAAGCTTCGTCGGCCCCTGGGCGGCCCCCGAGTGACCTTGAGAGGATGACATTACGAATGTGTGCGTGTTCTCTACTGTTTTAGTGGACGGTGCGTTGATGTGATCTTTCACCCTTTCCTTCCTGCCTCCCTTGTGCCGGGTGTTCAGTGTGTTCCGGTGTGTTGTTTGGTTCTCGAGCAGCTCGGGTCACGAGTCCTTTCATCTTAGGGGAAGAGTCGGAAAGTCGAAGATACTGAGAGAGAACTCAGTATTAATTGGCTTGACCAGCGCTCTTCTTTAGCACAGCTCTGTATTATGCATTTGTATGGCCAGGCAATTACCGAGGTGGATGGGGTTGAAACCTGGGAGAGGCAGCGGGTCCCTCCCGGCAGTCAAACCTTCGACTCTCCTGTAAGAAGTTCCATTACCTCACCGAAGGCTCCAAACAGTAATTAAATTGGATTCTAAATATAGAACGATGTGGGCAGAATTTTTTTGAAGAGAATGTTTTAAACAAAGTCTAATTGTGCCCCTGAACAACTGCTCGTAATTCTCATTAGCAGTACAGGGAATCGTCTACAGGGTTTCGTCCACCGGTAACTCCGACTCTCGCCGATTTTTGTTTTAATGCTTCACACCCTGTATTTCCAGAATTAAGCTCTGGGCCGCTGCACCCCTGCTTTGGCCCAGTGGGTTCTGATAGTGGATTTAATATTGACCCATGTTAATAGTAGTCACCGAAGAGTATATGACCTGGTAAATGACCTGCCGCAACTCTAAGGAGTCTGGGTGCGGTGACTGTTTCAGATCCACCGGTGAAGACCTTCCCAGTGACACACTGGTTAATGGCAAAGAGCTGGTGAGAGCACCCGGGGTGCCCAGAGTGACCCGTGTTCCCTTGGGTGGGTGAGACAGCAGGGTGTTTCTCCTCCTTGCAGCTTTTGCACCCCACTAGGAACCTGTGAGGCTGTTGGTGGAATTCAGCAAGCATCTCTCTCCTCCAAGTGTCATGATGCCTTCCAGGTGTGAAGGAGGTGGCAACTCGCACCGTGGAACGCCAACCCTTCCCACACTGATGTGGGTGTCATGCTGGGTAACTGAGTTTGGTCAACTTTTCTGAGTGAAGGGGTAAAATAAAATAATAGTAAAAAAACTTAGTATAATGATACCAAAAAGTAATCTCAGGGATTGGCTCTGGACCACTGCAAACCTGTTCTGGACGGATGGATGGACGGATGGACGGATGGATGGATGGATGGTACTGTCAAGAGAAAGGCCTGAGAATGACAATGATAAGATATTAATTCCTCCCACACTTCCCTGAACATAACCCTTCCTTCCTTCCTTTTGAGCAATTTCCCACTAATGCATTCTAATCACGAAAATCAGAAAACCTCCTTTTTTCAGGAAAAATCCATATTTCTAAACCAGAGCGGATCACCGACGAATCCCAATGATCCCTTTTCATCTTTGTTATGATAGCTTTCGATATTTCGCTGCACTGTGCCCAGATAGAGGGTAGGACACCGAAAAAGAGCTCCTTTAGGAATGGGCCTATTTTGCGCCTCACAATCCAATTTCCACGCGTCCCACCAGCTCCAAAACGGCCAACTGAGGAACAGAGAAAGGACAAACTCCCAGGTCTAATGTGAGCTGCCCTCTCCGCTTCCGTCACCGTGCCACACCTGACACTCGCTGTATATTCAAATGGAACACGGCTTCTCTTTAAAGACCCAAAGAGCTGCGATTACGACGAGGCGCCAACAGCCTCCACCAGGAAAGGTCTCCCACCTCTGCGTTCGGGGCCCAGTGGGCTCCCGCATTATTTCGTCATTGTAAATCGACACGAAAGCACCGAGGGGACTACGCTGAACGGAGGCTCCTACGGGGGGCCCACACACCTTATTCACCGTGGTGACTTACACTGCTAGATACACTGGGTCACTCATCCATACATCAGTGGAACACACTGTCACTCACACACTGTGGATGAACCTGAACAGCATGTCTTTGGACTGTGGGAGGAAACCGGAGCACCCCTCCCACAGTCCAAAGACATGCTGTTCAGGTCCAGCCCAGGTTAGGTGTTCAGCGTGGATCCCTTTTCACCGAACCTCTCAGCTGTGGCGTCAAGCAATCCTCCTGCCGGACTAGCGTGCGCTGGGGCCAAGTGGCGCTCGCACCTGTCGCCATCCTCAAACCGATCACCGTGCTGGTTAAAGAAGTATCCTTCCTGCTGGGCTTCCTTTCATTCCTCCTCGGTGCACAGGCGTGTAGCCTCTGTAGAACTTGAAAGGCGAGGCTGTCAGTGGGAATTGCTCAGCACATATTTATTTGTGTGCTCTCGGCATATGGGTATATGTTTGCGAGCGTCGCTAAGAAAACGACTCCTCCGCCCATCCCCTGCTGTGTCCGGATGGATTTGTGGATCTGCGTTTTTAGCCACTGGGCTCAGATTAAACGCCAGCCGGCCCACACCTCCGCCCGACGACCCACCCAGACTGCGTCCCTGGGGCGGCCCGCCTCGTCTGCCGCAACCGTGCCTGCTGCCCGCCTCCCTCCCTCTCTCAACGCGGAAGATAGTTCTTTATCTCTGATGCCTACACAAAAGCACCTCATTGAATATGCATTGAAAGAGGAGTGCGGTTTTGGCCAAGGGGCTGGGGGGCGTGGGGGGACGGGGGGGCGGTGGATCTGATTAAGCTGTCGGAGAGCCGGAGGGGGGGGGCTTCGATGACTTCACTCCCTCAGATGATCAGAGGAGCTCACTCTGCCTTCCTGAGTTATTTCTCTCAGCCCCCCCATTGTTCTGCACACCTCCAAATGTGAGCGAAACTCCAGATTAAAAAGGCGGTAAAGCGTCCCACGTGTACCCTGGCATTTCCGGCGACGCTGCCCTCGCGCGTCTCGCCCAGTAATGAGCTCGGACGGAGATCACAAGCGCTGCCTCTTTGTTTCCCCTTCCTTTTGTCCTGCTCATCACTGTCCCTGTTGTCACGGAGATCGAGTGACCCCCTCCCCCCCACCAACACCATCATAACATGTTATTAGATTTCTTTTTGTGACCTTCAAGTTTCTCATATTGGGGGTGCGATGGCGCAGTGGGTTGGACCGGGTCCTGCTTTCCGGTGGGTCTCGGGCTTGAGTCCCGCTTGGGGTGCCTTGCGACGGACTGGCGTCCCGTCCTGGGTGTGTCCCCTCCCCCTCCAGCCTTTTGCCCTGTGTTGCTGGGTTAGGCTCCGGCTCCCCGCGACCCCGTATGGGGCAAGAAGTTTCAGATAATGTATGTATGAAGTTTCTCAGTCCAAAATAATGAGCCTTGCACTCATCCTCTCCACCAACAGAGGGGGCCTGTTAGCGGGGGGTAGCGTCCACTCCACAGGATGCTCCTCTGTTGAAGCCCCTCTGGTGGGGCCCAAGAGATGGCAGTACAGTGGACTAGGGGTTGCTTGTCTTTGTCTGCCATGGTAATCCCCAACAATGGTACAGCCCAGAGGTGTTTAAACTACGAGGCACCCCCCGCCCCAACGGAGTGATTAAAATGTAATGCTTTATTGGCGAACAGGCCTCACGGCGATCACGGCTGCGCCCCACGCTCCCCGTTTTCTGTTGCTTTTAATTATCCCCTTGGTCAAATCGCGAATGCAACGGGGAGAAGGGGGTGGCAGTGAGCTCGCTCCGGCTCAAGTGTCATCTGACGGGGTATTACGATTCCCTCGCTCCTCCGGAGCAGCAATCGGAAGTGACGGACAAGACGGGTCAGTCCCTCCTATGTAGAGGAAGCGCTTTGATGCAGTTTGGTTGCTGTAATGGGAGTCAGCACTGCGGAGGGTGGGGTTGCATTGCGGCAGTGATGGGGGACACACTCATAGCAGCGTGAGAGACGGCGAGGGACAGAGCGGGTGACACTCCAGCAGCGATCGCAGGAGGTGGCGGAAGCAGAGCGCTGTGTCGGGGGTGGGGGGGGGTGGATCTGATCTGACTTGTGATCAGTTCCATCAACAGTCAATCTCCGGTGGCTCTCAGGGTGCGAACCTCTCGGTGTCCCACTGGTACCGAGCTCGTTTGCATTACTTTTATTTGTCACATTGAATTCATTTCGATTTGTTCGCTTATGATTTCCTTTTATTCATCTGTTCATCCTGAAATACCTGTAAAAATTGATTATTTATTTAAAGGTGGGGGGTGCGGTGGTGCAGCGGGTTTGGCCGAGGCTGCTGTGCAGTGGGTCTGGGGTTCGAGCCCTGCTTGGGGTGCCTTGCGGCAGACCGGCGTCCCCTCCTGGGTGTATTCCCTCCCCCTCCTGTCTTGCAACCCGCGTTGCTCGGTTAGGCTCCTGATCGCTGTGACCCCGCTCAGGGAAAGCAGTTGTAGACTGTGGGTGTGTGTATAATTAAATATAGTGTGGTTCCAGTGTCTCCCATCGCAACATTGTTGTGTGTATGCAGCTGTAGCCTCATGCTGTTTCCTTCTGGATCAATAAAGTTTTCCATTAATGAATTGATTGATTGATTGATTGAGTAGGTCATTCATTCATCACAAGTGGCACGTAACCGAAGCTCTGCTGGTTTCTTCAGCTTTTATCCGTAAAAGTGCTGTTACAGGGAAGACGTGTCTGAGCTGCATGTCTCTCCTAATTTTATTAAAACAACCCAGAATCACAACTATACCTCTTCTGATTCATCATCTCGTTATTCACAAGCGCGTGAGGAGAACATGAGCAGCAATCCAGCTCTTCTCGTTCCAACGGCTTACTGCTGTGTCCGTGTCACTTTTACAGCTTATTTTCCCGAGCACACAAGATATTATTTAATAAAACAAGGTATTTGTCCTTCGGTACAGTGCAGATGAGTAATAATAACCCATTAGATTAATGTCATATTAATGAATATATTTACACATGCAGCAAGTATGTTCCGTGTATTCATTAATAGGGCAAACTTGTATTACAGCGACAACATCTAATAGTCCCCCGGCTGCACGGAGTGGTTCTGTAGCTATTCCACCTGCGATGATGGAAACACGGTACGTATCTTACTCTCTAAGTCGTTGTTAAGATAAGAAAACTTATTACTGCAGTACAGCAGTAAATAATTGTTCCGCTCTTTCTTCGACACGATGAAATGCTCCGGAAACCAGCTTCCTCCATAGCTGGTCACACTCCGCCAAGGTGAACGTGAAGTCAGAACTTCCAGGGCCCGGAGCAGTGCCATGGAGAGCTGTCCGTGATGAGGAACGTCAAGATTTGTTCAGTCCACCAAGCTGGAGATCAGAGAACTTTAAGCGGAGATGAATGGAGTTACAGCTGACCAATTGGCTTCCTTCCTCCATCAGCTCCTTCTCCTTAAACCCCCAGACTAGAAGGTTTGAGTGTCAATGGACTTGAGTCTTGTTGCTCACTTGAGAGAACTTGAGCTCCCTTGAACCACCAAGCTGCCTACTTCTTGTGAAGCTATTTTCGCAACATGGAATTCTACGCAGTGACCCCTTTAAATAGCTGGATGTAGGTCCTGAACTTCAGCAAGACGGGCTGCTTCTTGGAACTTGAACTTAGAACCCTCTGGAGACATTTCTTCACCTCAAGGCCAGTACCAGAACTTTGTGTTTTGACTCTATGGGCCTGGAGCCCGGCAGCGTGTGTCTGGCACCAGCCCGTACCGTGGTCCTCAACAGGTTAAGAGGAGCCTCTCATCTGTGTCCAGGTAGGTCAGCCTACCTACAGTAAAGAGAAAGCGGAGCCACTGTAGCAACGCTCTCGCTTCCAGAAGCGTCTTCATTTTAGGCTCCCGCGCTTATAAATAATGATGCGGAAGGTGAATAATTTACTCCCGTTGCATATTTAGTCATAAAATCTTAAACGCAATAAAAGGGCGGTTTTGCATTTACAGCTGTGTAACGATGCTGTGAACACAGGCTGAATTATTCATAATAATAACCGCCTAAAGATGTAATCGCTTAAGTTGTAACACAAAGGCATGTTTAAGGATGGCGCTGGAACGCACTGAGGGAGACGACCACGGGGGCTCCCATCGTGCTTTGAGAGCATCGCTGTAGGAATCCGCCCCCCCACCCGCCCCGCAGCGGCCAGTTTGCCCTCTCCGCCCCTCCCCTCGGCCGGTGCCGCTCGCAGGACCGTGGAAGTAGAGCTTGTTCCTCATTACGTCGGTGCCGGCGCAGTTCAGGGTTCGATGACACACACAAGCAGGGCTTCGCTCACACCTTCCCACGTTTGAGAGGGCAGCAGAAAAGCGTTTCTGCCTCTTATCTCTGCCCGCTGTGTTTGTAGGAGGGGTGGGTGTCGGGGGTTGGGGAGGTCTCATGGCCCCCAAAACAGGCCAGCTTCTGTTTTTCTCTCTGCTCTACTTTTCCCAAGTTTCAGCTCAGTTAAACTGAGTCGTCCCCCCACTGAGATCAAGGGTGTCTCTTTTTTCTCTCTCTCTTTCACTGTTTTCCTTTCCTTTTTCCCCATAAAGACGCGTCGCAGTGTGGGCTTATTTGAAAAGCATTAGTTACCAGCCACGCTCCTGCCGAATCAAGTCAGGGCTGTGATTTATTACGGGCTGCTTCCCGTCCTGCTTCGCGTGTCATTTTTTCCGTATCAGCAGAAGCGTCTCGAGCGCTGGAGAAATGATCATTTAGTCACTTTTTCTTTATTAGTTATTAGCAGACATGCGGAAGGGTTCCAACGGCAGCTTCCCAAAAAGCACCTCGTAAGGGTATCTGCCAGTCTGCACGTTGGACCTTCTCTCTGTCACATGGCTTGTGTCACGGGTGTCAAACTTTATGCAATTAAAATGTATATTTCAGTATAAATCATAGCCATAATTCCCCGAGTTGCTCTGGTCTGACATCCCTTCTTTCGAATTTCTTAAAGGGCCGGAGGCCTCAAACTGAATTCTCACCCGACCATCTGTACGCAGGACAAACACCGAACCTTTAACCTCCTTCCTCAGCAAGTATTAGTCATTTTAATACTAGATTCTTTTAAACAGTAAGTAAGAATATCTGAGGTTTGCAGAATATTTGCATGCGACACTTTCCTCTGTGCCTTTCGAAAATCCACGGGCGATGTTATTGGAGACATACGGCATTGATCAGACAACAATGAATGCCTTAATTCAGCCAAGCCCAGGTGCCCATTTGTGAGATCTATTTAAAGACTAAAAGCAAATGATTTCCTGGGCCCAAACTACTTTCCGCCGTCTTTTATTATTATGCTCTGATTTCATTATGCTCTGGGAAGCACTCGGGCTGTGTAAAGTTCAACGTGTGCGCAAAGTCATGGTCCCCGGCATTTTTGCAGCGAAAGGTCATGCGGTTTTCCTCAAGAAAAGCACGTCCGCAGCCCTCGGTCCGACCGGGCAGCACCGGACGGCAGACGGCCGACCGGTGCCGGACGCCGCCGAGCTGGAATGCGTGGCAGGGAAGGGGTGCGAGGCTGGAACGCGGTCCGTTTTCGACGAATGCCTTCATTGCGGTTGCCTGGCAACGGGAGGGCAGGTCCACATCCACCAAGGAAGCCCCGGCCCTTCGGGGTCACCCCCATTCGTACCGCAAACCCCAACCTGCTTCCAAGTCCTCCTCTATATAGGAACCAATAAGTGCGACGCAGACAGGTTCCATCTGGAGAACTTTGTAGCAATTGGGACAATTGACCGCATTCTCGGCTTCTCCTCCCAAGCACCTAAGAGGGAGAAGGATTCGGTGCCGTGACGGCTCGCAGCGCGGCCTTGCAACTACAGCGCTGCCAGTTCAAGTCCCTGCAGAGACCCGGTGCTTTATTACATAAGAAACATAACAGTGATTTTTTTTGGTTTAGGTGCTGGGAGGTGAGGACAAAGTAACATGTCCTTTACTTTTGGAGAAGACAAGAGCCTCCTACAGTGAAAATATTCCAACTGTCACTGCTTTCCAGCTTAGAGACCCTGGACGTGGAGGAGTCCTTGTTTAACCTTGAAGGATTTGGTTTTGAAGCCTTTTCAGGCTTTTAACTGTAAAATCAGGACACCTGGGACCTAATTACTGCATAAAATGAAGAATGAATAATTATAATTCTGCTGAAATAATAACAACCCTACAAATGTTAGGTCAGCCTTAATCATAGGTGGCAAAGTCTCCGAACACCAGCCCTCGGACCACTAGCAGCGTGCGGGGACGCTCTGCCCTTGCGCCCTTGTGCGGCCGGTGCTTTCTCCGCGTGTCTCCGTGGCGTCCCCGCGTGCTCCACTCGTCGCATTTTACGGTCTCTTGTCACACGCGGCGGGCCGCCGTCCACGTCACCGAACGAGTGCAGCAAATGTGTAAATGGCGACAAAGTGGAGTTTCTCGCAAGGGTTTCAGGGAGTCTCGGAGGCGTTACGAGAAATCCGTGTGCGTGTTACTGAAACCGGTTCCGCTCTGGTTTCTGACCTTAGGGTACATTGGCTTGTCCGTAAAATCTGGCCTCGCCGGATCAAAGACCCATCATGCTCACCCCCCGATGCCATGACCCCCTCAAACCCTGTTTTCTGGGGAAGACTGACTCTTCAATGTTTTTGGGGCGGTGATCTCAAGAGGTCTGGCCTCCTCGAAGCCCACGGGTGCCCTTCAGCAGCCAGTGGCTCAAAGCATGTCCTCTCCCAAGGTGCAGAGGAAATCACCACTTCCTCATGACAATGATCACCTCCTCAGCAGAAAGGACCTTCTTGTTTAATCATTTACATTTATTTATTTAGCAGATCCTTTTATCCAAAGTGACTTCCAATGAACTCTATCTAGCATTATCAGCCCACACACCTTATTCACCATGGTGATTTACACTGCTAGATACACTACTTACACTGGGTCACTCATCCATAAACCAGTGGAACACACACACACACACTCTCTCTCTCTCTCTCTCTCTCTCTGTCTGTCACTCACACACCATGGGGGAGCCTGAACAGCATGTCTTTGGACTGTGGGAGGAAACCAGAGCACACAAAGGAGACCCATGCAGACACAGGGAGAACATGTAAATTCCACACAGACTGAGTGGGGATCGAACCCATGTGCCCTCACACTACCCAGGTGCTGTGAGACAGCAGCGCTACTCGCTGTGCCACTATTGCTTCTATTAGCATCGGTGAGGCTGTTACTCTGGTGTGTGTGTGTGTGTGTGTGTGTGTGTGTGTGTGTGTGTGTGTGTGTGTGTGTGTGTGTGTGTGTGTGTGTGTGTGTGTGTGTGTGTGTGTGTTTTCTTTCTATATTTATATACTTCGCTCTTTTCTTTTTTCCTTTTTTATGCATTAAAAGGTCCGTCGCTGATGGATACACCTGGGAAGGGGTTACCCTTTTCGTTGCTGATGGCCGCATGCATCTTCACCCCCCTGTAAAGTTCAGCAGCGACGTTATTAACACGTGTTGTAAAATTCATTAGTCTTAAGAGCATCGGTTATGACTCCTCGACCTTCTTTTGCGTGTGTGTATTCTCTGTAGACGTGGTGATGCGGCGCCAGCTCTGAAAGTCAATATCGCAGCCCAGCGAGGTCTTTAAACTAACTGGATTAGAAAGCCAGCAAAGTGATAATGCCCCCAGCCCCCCCCAGCCCCAGCCCCATCCCCACAGCTGTTGTCACTGTTTTTTCATCAGCTGCTTGTTAAGACTGTATCTTGTTTGTGTGTGTGTGTGTGTGTGTGTGTGTGTGTGTGTGTGTGTGTGTGTGTGTGGACAGGTGTGTATGTGTCAAGGCTGGGGCACCTCCAGCAAATTACACATTCTGTTGATTTTCCTCGTAAAAAGAATGCGACGCAACCTGTTTTTTACACAACTCTGGGTTGTCGAGGTTCTGCCGACATACAGACGTGTGACAAGTGGACATACACACACACACACACACGCGTCCGGTGGTGCTGGTGGGATACGACATGTGAGTGTCCACGTTTGTATGTTGCAGAGCAGTAATTTGGCAACATCTCTTAATTCCGGCAGCATAATGGTGCAGGGGCAGCGCAGGTACGTTGAGGTGCTCAGGTTTCCTCCCACCATTCAAAGACGTGTTTCAAGTGATCTGGTGACTCTTAACTGCCCTTTTTTGTGTGTGTGTGTGAGAAAATGAGTGTGTTTACCCTGTGATTTACCAGTTTGCCATCCTCAGTGTACTCTGCCTCACACCCTCTGCTTCCGGGAGACGCTCTGGACCACAGTGACCCTGCACTGGACCGACGGTTATTAATAATGGATGGATCTCTGAATTCACCCACACTTCATCCAT
Source organism: Scleropages formosus (assembly GCF_900964775.1). Taxonomy (NCBI): domain Eukaryota; kingdom Metazoa; phylum Chordata; class Actinopteri; order Osteoglossiformes; family Osteoglossidae; genus Scleropages; species Scleropages formosus. Next base: position 4,419,690 of record NC_041828.1, on the reverse strand, counting down.
ATAAGGTGCGTGTAGTCGTCCAAACGAACAAGCGGTCCAGCGTCGGCCTTCTTAACCGAAGCGAAAAGTCGTTCGGATGATGTAAGTCCCTGCAGCAGACACACTCTGCCTTCGGAAAGCGAGCACGCCGTGTTCGGTTTGAGAGCGCGGACGAAAAGGATGGCGGGTAAAGCTTTCGAGGCGACAGTTCACAGCGGCGCCCTTTTCTCTCGCCGAGTCTCGCATTGTGTTTGTGCGCAAAACGAACGCGACCCTGTCTGTCGAGGGTGACTCGTCGGCGGAGGCCGCGCGGGGACGTCTCTCACGGCGACCGAGGACCCGTCGCCAGGTAATCCCATCCAAGCGATTTTAACCACGTGGAATCGTCGCAAGACCGACGCTTCAATCCAGGTGAGCGCTTGCAGTTGTTAAGTGGTCACATTTACTTGGGACGCTGTGCTTTCTCGCAGCCTCGACGCCTCCTCCTCCCCCGAGTGCCACGTGCCCGCTAAAGGTCGGCACGTTTCCGCAGGCGTCTCGTCCACCTATTTTGCATAAGGAGGCCACGCGTGCGTCCGGGATCGGACCGCAGCGCAATCCTCCCAAATCCCCAGATTATTTCGTACGCGACCAGTCGTTCGTTACAACCTCCCTTTTCATTTTCTACCAGCAGCCCTGGATCGGCCCGTCGGACGAATCGCGGCGGGTGCGAGGGGCGTCTCCCCTCTCCTTCCGTCTCCAGCCCCATGAATAACCAGACCAGGGGCTCACGGTCTCAAGGTGCCGGTGAGGAAATGAGAGGTGGAGGAACCGGGTGAGCGGATATCGGTGGAATTCCTTGGTGACGGATCACAGGGCCCCGTGTTCGGGCGTCAGGGAATCGGAGCCTCGGCATCCAATCGGAGCTGAGGAATCTGGTTAGCAGTTTTGGGGGTCCAGTCGCTCACGCTGTCAAAAAACCCGTTTTAATTAAGAACGTGATGTGAGTATGAATATATGTAAAGTACAGTGCAGACTCTACAGTACATTGGATGGATGGACTTGATTAATCCCAAAGGAAACTGGATATACAGAAAGAAACTGATCTTAAATATTGGTGCGTAAAATACCATCCTAAGCTCTGCTAGTGAGTAAATGTGATGATAAATAACAACAGTGTTAGCAGATATGACACCCCCTCCCCCTCCCCCTCCTTCTCCATGGTTCTGCAGCTGAGCTGTCACACGGTAACGGGGTGTCAGGATGTTTGGCTTAACACATGAAAGCAGGCGCATTGCCGCACGGTCGGGGTGCTACACCTGTGAGCGCCGTAAGGGAACCTTCCGGACACTTTGGGTGAAAAAACAGAACGTTTATGTCTATTTATTTAGCAGATGCTTTTTTTTTCTCCAAAGCGACCTCCAATGAACTCTATGTAGTGTTATCAGCCCACACACCTTATTCAACAAGGTGTGAGAGGATGTGGGTTCGATTCCCGTTCAGTCTGTGTCGAGTTTGCATGTTCTCCCTGTGTATGCGTGGGTTTCTGCTGGGTGCTCTGGTTTCCTCCCACACTCCAAAGACATGCTGATCAGGTTCCACATAGAGCATGAGTGACAGAGAGAGAGTGTGTTCCACTGATGTATGGATGAGTGACCCAGTGTAAGTAGTGTACCTAGCAGTGTAAGTCACCATTGGTGAATAAGGTGTGTGGGCTGATAACACTACATAGAGTTCATTCAAAGTCGCTTTGGAGAAAAGCGTCTGCTAAATAAATGCAGTGTATTCAAACACCTGTGATCTATTGCTATGTGTGTGGGTGTACAATAACTCATAACTGTTAACAGTCGTTATCCCGAGAATGATTGTCGTTACTGTTATTGCTGTTAAATAGAACTGTCGCACAAATGTGTGTTTGTGAAATGATAAATGACTCCTGACCAGACCTGGATGCACAGTCAGTGGTTTCATACCCTGCAGGACTGATGTGTTTGTTCTGCTCATTCCAGCTTATAGATCCGCTTCGGTTGCTAGTTAATTGCGTCCAGTGCGGAACAACAAGGTCCAGGCTTTGATGTGTCTGGTTAAAATTCCTGAGTATTTCTTTATTGATTATTTCTTATCGTTTTAAATTTTTTAAGTTCTAGCGCACCAAATCTGCAGGTGTTGGGTTTGATTCCCACACTGTACAGTGTTGACCACAAGGGCAGGTGTGCTCTGTAATAAGTGTACCTCCGAAGCAAAAGGCGTCCACGTTCCAGCGTCGTGTGTTCCCGTGCTCGGTTTCCTCCGGAGCCCACTTTGCTGTGTTTAATATTTTCCGTGAGCTTTTTTCCCGATCTGTTTTAATTTCCCTTTAATCCATCTGGGACTCTGGAGTCGCTTGTCTTTGAATTGCGTGACCTTCCCGGAAATGAATTTGAACCCTGGGCGCGCGGCTCCCCGGGACCCTTCTCCGTGGGACCCGTGAAAGTACCCATGAAATATTTAATAATTGCTTTTTTGAGAAACGGACAGATTAATTTGGGGGGCACGGAAGGACCACAGTGATGCAACCGGGGGCCTTCGGCGAGAGCATTCGTCTCGCAGGTGAGTTTACCGTCCCGCGGCCGGGCAGACGGACAAGGGCAGCTGTGGCCATGGTGGGGGCAGAATACGTGTGTGTGTGTGTGTTGAAGGAAAGAGATCTATAGAGCTACATCTTCAATAGGTTTCTTACGTTCTACCCCTGTATTTGACACCAAATATTAAATGGAGAAATTTTGTCGTCGATGGCATAGGGCTCAGCGCTATTGTCTTCCATTTGAAGAATCAGGGTTCGAATCCCACCTCCTGCCGTGGTACCCTCAATCAAGGTACATACCCAGAACCGACGCAGTAAAAATTACCCTGCTATATAAATGATCCTTACAATAGAAATCTAACTGGGTAAGTTGCTTTTCACAAGCCTCAGATATTCCAATAAATGCTAATAAGAAATAATATTTGCAAGCTTTGGAACTAACAAATGAGCGGAGAAGTCCAAGGGCTGCACACGGTACATGTTCGAGTGTCTAAAGCGAAGGTATAAAGAGGTGTTGCGCCTCCCCCGAGTCATCCGGTCCCTCGCAGATCGTTACGAGCAGCATGTTGAGCACCCGTGTTCGACGACATGAATATCAATATGAATGGATTGCGAGACAGATATGAAGACGGATTACATGAAGGTCGGATGAGCAGCGGGAGGTCACGCCAGCAAAGCGGAGATGCTTTCTCCTGAGATTCCTGCTTTTCTTGCTCATTTGCTCTGGCGCCCAAGGCGGATCCACAAAGAGGACCCCTGCGGACTCCTCGGAAAAGGTCCCGTCTTCCAGGGGACCCCCAGCAGACCAGCAGCGGGACGCATTATTCCTTTGAACGGCGACAGCCAGGACTTCAAACCGCAAATTACCGTCAACAAACTACATCTGATGTGCGTGTTTAGGTGCCGCACGTGCTTCAAAGTTTCCTTTGGTGGCTCTTCTTTTTTAGCCACATCTATTCGATATAAATAAATATAAAGGCATGCTTTAAAGAGTCGTGGTAAATCGTCCTTTTGGGCAGGACTGGGACACTTGGGATTTGGACCAGTTGAGCAGCAAATTAAGCCCCCGTTCGACATTCAGAAAGCCAATCGGATTTAATTGAACATCAGACGGGAATTGAAGCAGCCAGTCCCTACATCGATCCATGCCCTGCACGTGCTCCCAGTCAGGGGCTCCTTCAGCGCCGCGGGATGTGAAGTGACTCGCTGAGCAGGATGGTAGGGAGATGCGGGCGAAGCTCCGGGTTCGACCCGCTGGTGGCGTGCAAAGTCAGCCTCGCTCGTTCCTCCACTGACAGGGCGAAGACTTCTTACCCGCTGGACCAGCGGACCCCATGACCCAAGGGTTGAGGGTTCGAGTTCAGGTTTCTGCTTTCCGCCCTCTCTTGTTTACACCGGTTCCTCTGTTTTGTTTTACCAGGGTATGAACGTACAGCAGTTTCCAGTACGTTGACGCAGCGTGAACAGAACGAGCCAGTTTGATCTCACAGGGTTCGATAACTTGTCAGCTTTCAAATGGCACAACAGAGCTGCATTGTGGTGAAATTAGACTGGATGCCCTGTCTTGGGGACAAATTCGATAAATCTCGCTTCATGGTAGATATAAGAGGTGCAACAACGAAGGGATGGGGGACATGTCCCCACGGTGTTTGATGACACCTGAAATGTCCCCCTCAATGTTTGTAACGCCACTGAGCGCTACTGCTAATACTGTTTGCTTGCTGCCGTGATAGAGTTCACCGATTTCGAATTTACAATTATGACATTTAGACAATTTACACAATTTTCCCTTTCAACATTCAAGAGGAACAAGATGTTGCAGATTACTACACTATTACTACAGCGGTACCATCATCCCTGCCGTGGGCGCACGGCAATCGATTACCCATCATGTGAGCTGTCTGAACCCGGGCCGGAGCGCCGCTTAATTTCATCTCATAAGGGCTTCTAAAGGACACGTGTGTTTTGTCATCGATCGCTCCCCCACCTTGGTCCTCCGAAGATCTCAGTGTAATCATTATAAAGTGCCGGCGGACGCTGTACCGCAGAGTGCGGACCGGAGCAAAGTGATTATATCGATACGTTAAATGTCCGCTCCTGTCCACCTAATTGCCGGAGGACATGGGTGGCGCGGCGTCCCGCTGGAAGACGCACTTAGAGCTCTATGAAATTGAAAAGCTTCATAATCCTCCAATCGCTTTTCTCACAGTCACCCTTTCAGGGGATATCAGTAATCCCTAAATGCATTCTGTAGGTGCTCGCACCACGTTTTGCTGACCGCGACACTTCCCGGGGGCCGCCGTGCGGCAAAGGCACAACACAGGCATTATCGGGAAGCCCTCGCTCACACCTCCGTCCCCCAAATCCCGCTAAGACAACCGCGGGCGCGGTGCGGTCTTTCCGCCGGGACAAAAATGAAACATCAGCAGAGAGACGCGACCCGGTCGTGCCCCGGAAGGCAAGGCGCAGCTCCCGCTTGTGTTTGTCAGCAGTCGGCAGGCGGCATGGCGCCCCCTGTGGCCGTTCAGCGTCGGGGAGAAGATGCGTCTCATGCCCCACCGGGGAACCACACCTTGGGGGGAAGGAGATAAAACATGAAGAACTTTTACGCACTAACGACTAGATATGAGCTTGTTCCTTTTTATTAACCAATGTTTAGATGACAGCTTTGCATAAAGCGACACAGGTTGTTAGATAATGAATTTTCTCAGGTTATTTATGCATTGATAGTCAGTTGATATTTACTCATTTGTTCAGCTGGGTGATTATTGTTGCATCCATTCCGCGTAAATGCTGTCATCTGGGGTACTACAGGAGGGGCAGGGATTCGAACCCAGGACCTACAATTGCACCTATAGTGCCCCCTGTTTATCCACTCACCTCAGAGCACAATGGAGTACTACTATCTTATTTTACTGTAAAGGCTAAATTAACGCACGTAAGTGTCAATGTAATGTTTCATAACGGCCCACCATGATTCTGTGTATAACATTTACATTCATTCATTAGCAGACACTTTTCTCCAAAGTGACTTAAATGTCAAGCTTACCCACCATTATTTACCATTTATACAGCTGTGTAATTTTACAATAGCAATTGAGAGTAAGTACCTTGTTCAAGGGCACTATAGCTGGAGGGAGGATTTGAACCTGTGACCTTCGGGCCCAAAAGCAGCAGCTCTAACCACTGCAATATGAACTACCTCTGTATAAAAGTTAATCAGATGCCACAGAAATGTAATAATATATAGTGCGTAGTGTTGTACAGTAGTGTGATGCACTGTTTGTCAGGGTTAAAGAATCGCATTCAGAAAATATTCCACTTTTGTCCAGTTACTCTGCTGTAAAGACTCCGAAAAACTCTGAAAAGAGACCCTTTTATTGTTTAAGGCGTTGCTGTAATTTTGAAGCGGTACATGGCGATTTTAATTCAATTCGGCTAATTTCCTTTCTGCCCCACAGGTTGCTTTTCGGTGCTTAACAAAAGACGGTGCAGAAAACCGCAGGAAGACATGAAAGAAGCGGTATTTGTAATAAAAATTATAACTGTTAGAAACAAGTGATGTTAAAAAGCCAGGAAGTCAAGGATGAGACAACAAAAAATTCTTCCCTTTGGGGGTACGTGTTCAGCTATCTGCCTGCACCTCTCTTGGGCGTGTGTCTTATATAAACGGCTGTCACGGCAGTCAGGCAGGTGTCCAGAACCCCCTTGGTGGTCAGTATTGTTCACTCGTTCACACAGCGGGCCCTTTTCTCCAAAGTGACGTACAGTGACCATTATTAACTAGTATTTTGCTGACACCTGTATCCATGGCGACCTACAGCGCCTGATACACTGCAGTAAAGTCCCAACACTCATTCGCACATTTAAACAGCAGGGGGGTGGTGGTGGCAGGGTAATGGCGAGTGAAGGGGCCTCTTAATTCCTAGCAATACTGGTATTGATTCCTAAGGCGCCTGCTCTCGGTTTGACAGGTTCTGACTACCGGGGGGGGAAGCCACCCCCCATAGCTGTCCTTATTAATTTCTTGTTTATTAAGAGCTTTAGTCTGGTGACTTACACAGCTTGCAATTTTTTTTCCCCCATTTACACACCCTGCTATTTTGCTGAGGAAAGGTAGGTCATGTGACTTTGTATGCAGGTCAGTTCTTCAACAACTGTGCCACTTTTACTATTCCTTTTCAACACTATAACACTAATAATAATGATAATAATAATTTTACTAAATAAAATAAATAAATAAATAAAACTTTGCATTGATGTTGGGGGTCAGAGGCTTTAGAACTTTGTTGAGCATCATCGGTTTCTGGTGTGCCACAGTTAGTGTTATTCCTTCCAGTCAATGCAATTAGAGGAGCCGAGCAGCTCGAGCGTCTAGTCAGGGGCCACGGTCGACTCACCTCACTGCAGATGCCAGCCGGCGAAGAAAATAGCTCCCGAAATGTGCTGTGCGTTTATGTTTTTACGAGAAACATTAAGCAATTTTGCTCCAAATTGATTTGAATTAAACAGTTACTTAGGTTTTCAGACCTTGCTAATATTTCACGTGTGACGTTAATGGGACCCTTAATGCCAAACATGTTGGGCATGAGCAAGGATCATGGTGAAAATTAAGTGGGAGTTAAATACAGACGTGAGGACAACCTTTACCCATGATGCATTTCCTGACACCCAGACCTCTTTTGCAAAGAGCTGTCGCTGCTTTGCTGAGCATCTTCATAGTAATTACTGCCAGCAGGTGAGCGAGAAACACGCCAAATATCAGCTGCACTGTGACACACTCTGGCAATGAGCTTTAATAAGACTCGCTATGTTAAGTTGTGTCCTTCCTGGAAGTGGCACAGGTCATTTTAAAAGGGAGAGAAAAAAAAAAAAAACACAAGAAACAAACACTGTCATTTTGTTAAAAGATCTGAATAGTCCTGAAATTTTACGCAATAAGAATAAAATGCTTAAATACAGATTGCATGCTCCAGCATGTGAGAGCATGGTCCATGTAGCCCAAAAAGAGCAAAAATTGATTATAATGTAAAAATTTTTTTTTTTTTTTTTTTTTTGCAATGGTCAGATGTGTAATTTGGCACTTACTTTTTGGAAAGTGTGTGTGTAGAGAAGGCAGTTTATGTAGCTGTGTATTATAGGGTTCTGAGTGTTTGTGGACCCCAGCCCAGGATATATTCTGGGGAAGGATCATAACTCCTCTATGTAGACTTTAATATAATTAGTATAATAGACTTTTTGGTCTGAAAATAATTGCAATTTACTGAAATTAAATTGGTTCATAACAGTCGATCAAGTCTATATGAATGTAACACTGATTCTAGGAACACGGTACAATTAACTGAAATGGGTCAGGAGGTTTGCGAGGAACAGTGTGGAAGAAATTGGTCTAAATAGGCTATAAACATGGCTTTTACAGCCATATAATGCAATATTTTTGTACCTAAAAGGATGTTATTTTCAGATTGAGTAAACATGAAGGCAGGGAACTCTTGTTTTCTTTATTTGGGGTTAACATTCATTCGGAGTGGCCTAATATTGTTTCCATAGTGACAGACATCAGCTTTGCATGGGGAAATCATAACGAATAAAAAATTTTTTGCACTAATTGGCAGTATGTTTCGAATTCTGTCAAAATATGATTAATATATTTATTTTGACACTGCCATTTACTAAAGCAAGACAGAGCATCAGGGTTATGTTTTTTGCCAGGAGGCAATTTAGTTATGTGGTTTGTGTTACTCCTGAAACCATGATGACATTCCATCAGCAAGAGTCTAAAATTATACACAAAATGAACTTTTAGAGTGACGCTGTGAATTGAAAAGGCTTCGGGGGAGGAATCACTGTATCTCCATACACATGAGAGCCTGGAAATCAAAAGGTACAAATATAAAAAAATTACTCTGTCCACTCAGGTCTTGGTTTAAAGTCATTTCAGTATAATAATAATAATAATAATAATAATAATAAAATATAATTATTATTATTAGTAGTAGTAGTAGTATTAGTATTGTTATTATTTTATTTTCTTTTTTTCTGATGCCTTCCTCTAAAGTGACTCACAATGTTTTTGCACTAACCTGCTTACACTGATTTATCCATTCATGCAGCTGGGTAATTTTTACTGTATCAGTTCAGGGTAAGTGCCTCAATGAAAGGTACACTGATGAGGTAAATGTGTCACTTTAACACTAAAGAAATGATATTTTTTGTACCCACTCTGTGGAAAAAAGATCTCTCTGGGGCGCCTGTCCACAGTATATTCTTTCTTAATCCATACGTCCGTTAACTATCAACAACCCCCGTTCCAGTGCAGGGTTGGGGTGGTCCAGAGCCCATCCAGGAAGCGCAGGGCAGGACATAGGATACACCTTGGACAAGACACCAGTCTATTATAATGCAATGGAACACACACTAAGGGCAACTTAAAGTCACCACCAGTCTTTGGACTGCAGGCAGACACCAGAGCACATGCAGGAATACCACATCAACTCCATACGGATCGCAACTAACCCAGATTTGAACCCACAGCCTGAGAGCTGAGATCCACCAGCACTGCCCGCTGCACCAGCATGCCACTCTTCGTGAAGTAACAGCATAAAACATTATTTGAGTAGAAGTGATACTTCTTGAACAACATCTCATTTCAACTCCTTGAATTTGGGCTTCGCTTCCTGCTTCTTCTATTCTTGCCAACTGTTTTGTTTATCATACATGCATATATTTTATTTGTAAAGGATGTTTTTCAGAGGGGAAATATCTGTCTATATATATACACATATACATCACTGAGCGCCTGTTGTTCCCTTGTCAAGGAAAGAACAGCGAAGATGCTGAAATGAGCAAGTGCATTCCAAAAATAAGCAGTAAACACTTTCATCTTTCGCGTTTCACTAGTTTACCAGGGAGCTCTACAAGCATGTCTTCCAGGGGCCCAACCGGTGCAGTGACATGTGCACTGCTGTACAGAAGAGCTATGGGTTTGTGGAGAACAGATGCATATGAAGGTATGAAATCATTTTGACTGCCTGCCCCCCCCCCCCCCCCCCCCCCCAGTCCCTGCACCTCCAGGACACTCACCTTGAGACTCCAGGTGATTCATTGCCTGTATAACATTATACGTCTCCACTTATGTTTTCAGGTGCGTCTTTAAATGCTCACGTAATATAATGCATATTCATATTTGTCGATCAATACTGAACGACACCATACACTTTATATATATATATAGATTATCATATGTAAACCATACTAAAAAATCTTATAAAGGGATTTTTAAAACAAATGCTTTGCATGGATGTGATTATATTTTATGTACGGTCATATCTTATGTGCGTTTTAATATGCGCTCTCTGCGTCGCCAGGAGAAGCACAGTTTACGACGCAGAGCTTGCTCCCTTTAGCTTTTATAATGTCTGGAGCAGTTGTGCCGCGCAGCCCGATCGGTCCAGAAGGAGAGGCCTCTTGCTCTGTAAATCCTTCAGCGCTGGCGCGGCACTCAGCCCTTCCGTCCTGCCAGGAGCTGCACGCGTTAATAAAGCCAACAAAGGACAAGATTACGTGGCTGCTGTAGTGCTTCCAGTATGGGACAGGAGCATGGTCTTCTCATTCTTGTTATTCCAGAGGGATGTGGTGACCTCGCGAGAACCCAAAGCCAACACAGTAAGACGATGAGGTCAGCCAGTGGACGATGATCTTCACAGCCACATCTCCCACGACGCAGACCGATACGACATCTGCTGCATTACTTTGCGCAGTTAAAAAGGAAATGTGGTGGAATGAGCTTCCTCTGCCCCTCAAAACTGCTGAACTCCTCCCAGCATTCAAGGAGGGTCTCAAAACAGACCTCTTTCGAAATGAGCATCACACTATCTGTCATGATCACCTTCATATTTCCTGTCAGTTCTACATGCTGCTTATCCTCATAGTACACTGGCTAAAATTATGGCATCTGACAAACTGCATTTCGAGATTTATGTGTCTCAGTCTACCGCTCTTCGTCCGTTGTTGATGCGCTTTTGTTTGCTCTGAGGTGTGCATCGCTTTGGAGCAAAGCGTCTGTTAAATGAATTGATGTAAATATTTCCATCGCCAACAGCCTGAAGCAGGGGAAGGTACTCTGGCTGTATTTGGTCGCATCTGTAATGTGTTGACTGCTGCTGGAGTCGCACGGGGTCAGCGTCATAGATCTCTTGTATCAGTGCCTACGGGCACGGTTTCTCAGGTCCTATGGCCTGGAAGTATTTCCACCCCCTCGTCCCCGGCTCCAAAGCTGTCCCCGCCCCCTCTGAAGGACAAATGATTGGTCGAGTATCCAAAGGCAGTTCAGACAAGAACAACCCAACATTAGCATTGCCAATGAGCCATGCAGCTCACTAAATTATGTCTAATGTCCTCGCCCGCCTTTTTCCCTCCCTACTTGTCGATAACGATTAGAGATCTGCGCACACTGCCGGGAGCAAAGCGGGGCACATTCCCTGGCGTTGGGAAGGCTGCAGCATTCCCACGCCCGTCCATCCTACGAAGCAACCCTTCCCACTGCGCCCTCGGCAAAACACAACAATCGACGTTCACGCCATTCGGGCTGAACTCTGCTCCGCTGTATGCTCTGCGGCAGGGTTTCCAACAAATTCCATTTCCCATTTCCTCAGAAGGCCAAAGGGGCAAAGTGTCAGAGCAGAAAAATGACGGAGAAAGATGAAGGCTTCGGCGCAGATGCATAGTAAGGCGGGAAAACGGTCCTATGATGGCAGGAGACTATGCTGTTGAAAAACCTCCCTTCCCGAGACCTGCTCCTAACTGAACGGACCTCAGAAGTGTTGCAGCCAGTTTCAAAGTATATATTTTTAGTCCTCAAAAATGACATCCTTCTTACTTCTTTCATCCACTTGTTTTTTTTTTTTCTTATTTCACCATGCCCTAAATTTGAGCAATGGTCCATTTTATGTAGGAACTGTCCAGTGTCCGTGTTTAAGAGATTTAATACTAGTGTGTTAAGACTCCCTTGGGCCATGGCAGTGTCAATGCGAACAGTAGGGAACTCCCTGCTCTGCCCCGTTGAGCCCGGTTGAGCCCCATTGATCTCACACAATTGGTTCAGCAGACCCGGGAGTCCATCCTGGCCAATGGGCTGAGGAGGAGTTCAATGTCCATATTAAAATGGCAGGTGGCCAGAGGGTTCGATAGTGCAGCCACAATGACCTCTTGCTGAAGATTAATGTATACAGTCCATATGGGCTGTTTTATACACAGAGCTCCTGCTCTATGATAATAAGACAAAGTGCATTCAAGAGCATTTTTATTCTTGTGCCGTTAACTTCTCTTGACCAAACCACATCCCTGCCAACACTGAGCCGTTCAGCTGCTTTTTATTCAACAGCCGCAATATTACCTGTCTGTATAGACATGTATTTACTGTGGCAATTCATATGAGAAGTTCAGCAGGCTGTCCCCTAGGATTTGAACCTGCAGCCTTTTCGGTCACAGCACTAGTTTCGGGAGCACCGTGTCACCCAGTGCCATGGATAGCATGCCACATGGATGCCTTGGATTACCGGTAGGCCTAAATGGAACAAGCTTGCCCGGTTAACCGCGGTCCCTCGGGCACTCTGCCTTTTGAGGGAGCTTTCCTTTCTTTTGCAAAGGACTTTTCTTTATTCCCTTTCCTCTGCGGGAAACCGTTTTTGCCACTGTTGCCTGTGGCTGTTTCTTCTGGGTCTTTGATGTTTTTTTTCTCCAAAGGGCCCCAAAGGGACTGTTTCTTCGTCACATCTAATAAGTCTTAAAAAGCACATGTAGACAATTCTCGATAAAAAATGTATACATATCTTTGCATTTCCCTGGTTGCCGAAACATTTACATTTCTTTATTTGTCGCATGTTAGTCTCTTTTATAATGCTTTAACTAAAGCTTACGTAACAATCGTTTTCTGCTGCACCGACACTCCATATTTCCCTTGTTGAACTGTGTGTGTGTGCGCGCGCGCGCGCGTGCACCACACAAAATCCTCTGGAGTGGTATTTTAACTTGTTCGCAGCTTTTCCAGGCTAAACCCAGGCACAGCTTTGAAGAATGTCCTTAAATGAAGCTCTGAGACCCCCCATCTTGTTAGAGGACTGTGGGTCACAGAGGACAATACAACTACTTTTAGAACAATTTTCTTTTTTTTTTGTTTTACTGTCACTTGCGCAGATTTCTGACTTAAGTTTCTACCATTCCTTTTTTCCTGCAGACTATCAACTGAAATGATTGTGCATTGTTTCATTTAATTTTTTTAATCTTACCTAACCACTAATGTACTGTGACAATATGTAAATAGTTTACGTCTAAAATGTATATATCAGGTAGCAATATTTACTGTATATTCCTATGAACATAAATCAAATCTAGATAAATTAGTAACAAAAAAATAGCACAAATTAGTGGCTGGGTTCTTCTAAAAGCATGCTGCACGTGCGAATAGTTAAAAATAATTACAAAGCCGTGTAAGAAAGAAGTTGCTGCATATATGCTGTAATCATAGAGTCACCAGGAAAGTGCGCTGCAGTGGTGTAGCTGTGCGGACACAACAGAGGTTAAGTGTGGGCGTGGCCAGGATACAATGTCAAGGTTGGGCGGAGAATTCCTCTCTCTAATTGGAAGGAGGGCCGGTTATGCAAATGAGAGGGTGTGTCAAACGCGGGGGGGGGGCGTGGTCTAAGACGAGTGCCCGCTGTCTGCAGCCGAGGAGCGCTCTCCATTCGGTCCGTCTTGCGCTGCACGAGCGCGCTCCGCTCCCGCTCGCGTCTCGAGGATTACAAACCGTGGAGCAGCAGCGGCAGCCCGCTCCTCCGCACGCGCTCTCCCCGTCAGCCCCGTGCGCGCGCCGAACGGTGGATTATTGCCCTGCTTTGACGTGACCGATAACTTCGAGCAATAGATGAACAGGACAGGTAAATGATCTGTGTGTATGTGTGTGTGCGTGCGTGTGCTTGCGTGCGTGCGTGCCTGCGCGCGCCCGCGTGTGTGTATGCGTGTGCGCTCTTCCTGATCGCCTTTTTATTCTGAGAGTTGAATCTGCTGTTTCATTGTGAGAACTCCGCACGTCTCATGGGGGGTCGGGGGGGTGATCACACACGTAAGATTTGTGCGGCGGGTCGAACCCGTCACCCTGACAACTCCGAAGACACCCCACACACAGTACGAGTCCGACGTGCACATTCATGAACGGTATGAATATGAACATGGTATGAATGATCGCCCCTGTCATCGAACTTGTCTCACCTTCAGGGGCTTTAAACTGTCTCATTACTTTAGAAAGACACCGGCATGGACATATGGACATGTCCACTGTTTCCCGCAGCTGTTGTTGTCAATCGCCGGTTCACTTCCATCTCGCTGGGTGATAATAATAACAATAAATAATATCTTACCCGCGCGCGCGCTCGGGCAGCAGTTATGACACATTTTACACAATTTCTCACACTTCTCCGAAAGCGATCGACGCTCTCCCACATTTCATTGTGCGCAAAAATGTCCAGTCGCACCTGTAACTCCCGCAGGCACGTTTTCCGTCAGTGCCTTGGACACGCGCCCCAGCGAAGACCTCCTGGGTTCGAGGCCCCCCGGTTCGCACGTAGATGCCGGGCCGGCGTGTTAATTAATTATGAGCCCTTTTGTTCCTCCAGGTTCCTCCGGCTGTGCCCTCAGCCAAAAGAGGAAAGGTGCTTGAAGCGCGCACACACACACACACACACACACACACACACACACCTACCTACCTACCTACCTACCTAGCTAGTACCTGTCAGTGCCGCGTGCCGTGCAGGTGCGCGAAGTCACCGCGCGCGATCTCGCGCTCCGGACCCGCTACTGTGGTCGTGTTTATGTTATGGCGTGTGACATGTTCTTTCATGGTTCGCGTGCTGATTGTGGAGGAAAACGCGCTTAAATGGCTCACACCTCCGTTCCTCTGTGGAAATCAATCGCTCGGCGCGCCTTCGACACACTTTCATCTTTCTGTGATGTCTTTTGTGAACGTCCTCTTCCCGCGCGCGCGCTGTGTCGCGCAACTCGCATGATCTGCGTGTCGGCTGCTAAAATGTGTCCGTGAAAAGGCCTTTAAGGGCGACCGAGAGTCACATGTGTGGTAAATGGGCGCTCAGTGGTGCTGAACCTGTTGGTGACGGATCTGGACAGAGAGGTGGACAGAGAGGTGGACAGACAGCAGAAGCAAACGTGGCCGAGATGCGCATCTGGAGCACGGCTGTCGGACACGCGCACGAAGCTCGCTCGTCGGCACGGAATCTGTCCCTTCACTTCATTTGTTGTGCTTTCATTCTCCACGCGACGCGGTTGTTAGAGACCATCCCGCGGGGGACCGCGAGGCTGTGTCACCAGAGCCACCCGCGCGCGCGCGCGCACACACACGCACGCACGCACGCGGGCGCGCGCGCCTTTTGGTGGAAGCTCGCTCGTTGGTGTCCCGGTTATCACCCGAGGAAAACGTGTGGACTTTTCTTCTGGTCAGCAGCACGTGGCAGCGATCACGCACCTGTCACGCGTGGACCCACAGTGTGGCCTCGTGGACTGACACCCGACCATGTCCACAGCTTCTCTCTCTCTCTCTCTCTCTCTCTCTCTCTCTCTCTCTCTCTCTCTCTCTCTCTCTCTGCGGGCTGGGGTTGATCACGTGATCCCGAACCTGTCAGGGTCCAGACCCCACCAGTTCCTCTCTGTCCACAAACCCCAGTGTCCTCCAGCCTGGTCTCAGTGACCTTCCTCTGCTTCTGCTCAGCTCTCCTACGTTATTACCATGTTTCCCGAGACCAGATGTCCGTCAGTCTGGATTCTCAGCTTTGGGCTTCTGCTGTTTTTCTTTACTTTCCTTATTTTGCTCCAGATGTTAGCTCCAGAAGTCACCCAGGTTAGAGCTCCTCCTGGTTTATTAATTACCCCGTGACACGCTGAATATTTTCTGATGGTGGGATGTTCCACTGTAGCAGAGTCCTTCTTGAGCCCATTTGACCTTTAACATATTGTTGCTTTAGATGAGACACGAAGGGACTTTTCTGTACACATGATCATCATGGATGTTGCACCTTCATTTCAACTTTGAAGAGGTCCGCACGAAAGGAAAAATGCCAGAAGTGTGTACCGTTACAGCTTTTATTCCTCTTCTCATTCGTTAATGGGTTTGTCGTGTGTGTGCCGCCTGATCGGTGAAAAGAGGCGGTCACACTTGTTTTGTGTTTAAAAGTTTTATGCAGTTTAAATGGGGTTTTTTGATACATACAAAGCGCTTCTCTTTGTACCGCGGTGAGTTCAGTCCACAGTCCGCTGCTCTGCTACCTGCAGCAAAGTCAGATGCTGGTGTCCATTACAGAGGACAGTGCTGAGGAGGTGGGTCCAACACGGACCCTGTGCAGCTTTGGATGAGTTCGGGTCCTCAGAGGAGCGCTTCCTTCTCCATCCTCGCAGGTGTCCCGGGTGCGAACGGCGACGACACCTTTCTGAGTCTGCTCTGCATTTCAAACTTATTGATGTCTATCCACCGTGAGCCGCTGATTTGGCCCATGTGATTAAAGCACCGATGGAGCTCTTTTATCAGGCCGTGTCCCGAGGAACTCCATTATCTGAGGAACCGCAGGGCAACGCTGCGTCCACGTTGGTATTCAGAGTGTAAAACCTGCAACCTGCCACTTGCTGTCTCTGCGGTACCCGAGAGCAGGAAATCTGCGGCTCCCGAGAGCAGTAAATCTCCGTTACGGCTCCTTTCTACACAAACAAAACAAACACAACGCAAAACATCTGTGACTGTCGTCATGTCACCAGATCAGTGATCACTGAGGAGCCAGAAATACAAGAAAAATAAAAAGCCTTCTTTTGAGATCTATCTATCTATCTATCTATCTATCTATCTATCTATCTATCTATCTATCTATCTATCTATCTATCCAGTATATATACCACTCATATATATCTGTCTGTGTATATATACTATATTTTATATATATATATGCATCTATTATATATATCAATCAATAATAAATCTATATACATAAATGTGTAAATAAATCAATAAAATAAACAAATCAATACATTTATAAAAATATATCTGTCTGTCTGTCTGCTCACCTGTCTGTCTGTAATGATAATAAAGGCTTCACTTAAATCACCGCACAATGCTCTCTGGCTTTCCAGCCCCGTGTGGTAAAACTGCGGTAGGCGGAGCGCAGGACGGTGGTATGGACAGCAGCCTAAAGTGATCAATATTGCGTGGGGCTTTTATTTATTCCATAACAAAATTAGACCCATTTATAATCGTGTTTTTAATATTGCCCTGCGCGATATTGCGTGTGAAATATTGCGTTGTCGTTACATTTTAATCACGGTAAACTGTGAGCATGGGAATGGAAATTGCGGCAATGTTGTTTTTCAGGTGAAATGAAGCAAATGGCCTATTTACAGCACGGACATTGCAGCGTTATGCCGCTGCTCAGGTACCGCATGTTTGAAAATAGATTTGATCTGGAGAGCTGGGATGTGTTCCAGACACCGGTGCGTTCTGGAAAAATCTAGAATGTTTAAGGCTGATAGAAGGCCTGCGTTTGGAGCTCAGCCATGCAGACAGAGTGTGATTCGGTGTTGCTCTGTGTTTAAAGGCGTTCTTGAGCGAGGTAAAGCCCGTCCGTCCCTGTGATGGTCACCGAGATCACAGGTCCCCATCGGGAAGGAGGACAAACGCATCCCTGCAGAGCAGAGCGCTGCACCTTTAGCTAACGATGAAAGACAAGGCGCTTGTGTGAACATGTACCGCGGTACTAAGAACTTCATTCCGCATTAAAACGAGAAGTCGGAGAAACAGGATGGTGGAAAGAACAGGGTCCAGAACCTCCTTTCCGTCGCTGTTCTGTAAACAGCCCATGCACTCTCCAAAGCTCAGGTTAGGTAATGAATAATTTATTTTTAAAAAATTTTAAACATTTTGGGGGGGGGGCAGACCTATTCCCTCATAGTGGGTTTAGTGCCCTAGTATGAAAGCGGAGACGTTTCCCAGCGTGGAGTCGGACCATCGGCTGAACACCGTAGCCATGAGAACAAGACCCAGATGTGCATCTCTTGTCGGCGCTTCTGACAGCTCTTTATGTACTCGTTCCTTTCCGGAAAGATGGCCCATGAAAGAAATTGCTTTCAATATTAATTTTCTTTCACAATACAGATTTTTGGATAAGTCTGGACCAGACAATAGTTGTATTTAACCCTCCGTCTGATGTAAGATGAAAGTAAGAGGCTCACAGAGGACAGTTCTGTAGAGGTGATGCATACAGTGGACTGAAGGTGGCGCTGTGAAGGTTTTTTAAATTTTTTTTTTACTGCCCTCATTGATCTCCGAGGGGTGTCTGCCAATTTTATGTAACGCAAACAATATGGCCCAACACCTGGGAGGCTAATGCGGATCAGTGGCCTTTAAAGTTCATTTATTTTTGATTCCCCCTTTAATGTTTTTTTTTTTTAACCACGGCATGGATGGTAAAAACGTTGCCTTTGCATATGAAACATTAATGGCAGTGCGTCTGCGCGTTTGGCGTAACAACAGGGCTTAGATCTGGAGAAGGAACGCGATGAAATGTTAAGCGCCCATGTTTGGAAATGTCAGAAATGCTTTCATAATGCGGTAAAAAAAGGGTTTATAATGTAACTGAATACTGGAGCTCACTTTCAATGGAGCGTCCTCATTTAGAATAATATTTACTCGTTTGGGTGGACTTCCCCTTTTGCTCTGGCTTTCGACAGCTGGGGTTTTTGAAAGGAGGTACCTCCGAGTAATTAGGCATGGGGGGGTTAATTAGCTCATTATCTTAATGATACAACAGACAATTAGGAGAGAAAAAGCCCAAGGTTATAATTAACCTTAGAAAACCAGCACTCAGCATTCCCATACCTTATATATTCGTTTTTTTTTTTTGCCTTAATTTTAAGTGTCAACAACCATAATAGAAAGTCACGTTCAAGAGCCGTAAAAAAGGTGTACTGTAATTTACCCCACAATGCTGTGTGTGCTTAAAAAAAATTATCGTGAAATAACTGAGCTGACATAGGTGTCCGTAACCTGAGGAGGGGTCGTTCAACGCATCCCACCTTGGAGTGGCTCGAACCCACACACCTCCACGTACGCACTAAGGGTAAGTCAGGCAGCCCTTTTGGTGGCAGTAGCAGAAGGTCAGTTTTGAATCTGGCACCTCTAATGACTGCGCCACCTGTTGCCCAGATCTGAAAACTTTTTTTAAAAAATCTAGAATGGTCTGTTCCTTTTCGAAACATCTGGCATTGGATTTCTCCCAACATCTTACATCAACTCCATCAGCTTTCTCAGGATCAAACCCCAAATGAGTGGGGTCCAAGCCCAAAGTGCGGTGACATCATCTCCTTTCCCAACAACGCCCTTGGCCCTTACATGGGACTTGAGTAGACAATCGAGAGTAAAGGATGTCTTGGGTGAATCAGAGGATATTTCACTTAGATGGGGGGGTTGAATAATGGGTCACCTTATTGTTATCATCATACAAACACACACACATACACAAATGCGTACACATATAACAGAAACCTGAGACTGAGAGGACTCTCTCTTTGCTGTTTTTTGGGGGGTGAGCATAATTTTCCCTTCTCCTCCCCGAGCCCCGCAGACTGCCTCTTCTTCCTCTCATGCTGCACAGCTATCTGGCGAGATTAAGGACACCTGTATGCTGTCCTTTAGTGCCCCCTCCCCAAGTGCGTTAACCACCTGTGTGTTTGTGAAGCCAGCCGGCCTGAGCTTGCACCCCTCCCACGGGATTGTGTAAAATGACCTGGCCTCAGAGGCGGCACGGGGGCTGTTGCGCGAGACCCGTTGTGGCTGACGAAGCTGCCGCCCGGGTGTCGTGGGAAACGGTGCGTTTAGCTACGGGTTGTAATTTCTTTTCCGATATCCGACGCAGTCGCTTTGTCTTAAATTAGGCGGAGGCTCACGGGGGGCTATCAGCCCTGATGTCTGCCGGACGGCCTGGGGGCTAATGAGCGCTGAAACGGGCCGAACCACTCAAAGAACCACTGGCGCTTTCCATATCACGGGTGTAGTGGGCATGGGGCAGGAGAACTGGGCTGTAATCGCCCCCCGCCCCCAGGGCAGTTCCTCTTGGGTGCCCCCAGGCTGCGGCGGGTCCTGCCATGGCAAGGAGAGTGATCACCTGTCAGCCCCTGAGCGTCCCCATCATCCATAACACCTGGCAGGTGCAGAGGCAGTATTGGCGTGACCAGCTGGCCGTATCCTTCCATCCTGGCAAGGAATTCGTAGTAATGCATTCTGGGATATCCACTGCAACATATGGAGCAGGCAGAAGAGCAGCAGGTGGAGTAGTGGTTAGAGCCGCTGCTGCTCTAACCACTACTAACCACTACCCCATTCCAGTAACTTACTGATAAAAATTACCCGGCTGTATAAATGGGTAATGGGTAAATCAGAGTAAATAGTTTATCGGTGTGCTACTTTGGAGAAAAGCATCAGAAAAATTAATATATAAATATATATACAAATATATTAAAGATGAACTTTCTCAAGAGTAAAGATCCTCATTCTGTGGTTTGGCGGTATAAGGGTTCTGGGTGCAAGAAACAGCCTTACGAATCACTCAGGAGCCAAGGTACAAGATAAAAAAAAAAAAAACATGTTTAGTATCTCGAGAAATGTGTTGAGTCAAAGGGCCGAGGGTTGGGTTGTGTGCGGAACCTGATATTCGCACATTGTCCTGCACCCACATCTTCCGTTCATGATCATATGAAGCTCTTTGTTGTACATTCTTGCCATCCAACGGCGAGCAGCTAACTTCCTGAAGGCGCGAGGTCGGGAGCGGCCGTCGCCATGGTGACGGGAGCCCCCCGAGAGGAAGCTCTTAAGCTCTTCCCTCCAGGCCATTCCGCGGCACACGAAACGTTATCTGCCAGCTCGGGCCACAAGCCACACTTGAGCATTTCATCTAGAATAAACCTGTACCTCCGAGCCGCTGCTTTTACCCTGTTTGCTACCCTGTGTTTACCATTCGAGTTCTTCTGGCAGTGCTGAGCACCGACTTGCCGCCAGAGTTCATGGAGCAGCATAGCAATGCTACTGGCCGCCAGATCTGTGGAGGGTCCTTGCCGGTATCCTTTTACAGCAGCATCCTGCTCCCCACCTTCCCTCGAGTGTGTTCCTCAGGGAACCGACTGGCTGCTACTGAGGGAAAGGTTACACACACGTAGGACTCCTTTACCATGACTCATACCACACAGCGTTTGCCCCAAAAATGACTTACATTTGAGAAATCGTCAGAGAAGGAGAGCTTAAAACTGAAAAAATAATCATACAGGAGTCTACAGGAATCGGGCTTTAATGCAGGGGAGGGTGGGTAGGAGATATTGAAAGAATACCAGAGTATTGAAAAGTGTTGCGATTACAAGGGAGGTCTGATGCTTAACGCTATTTCATGTGTTCAGTTGAGTCCCCCTTCCGTTTGGTTCCTTTACTTAAAGGGAAAATATATTGCAGCTGAAAGGGTACCAGCTGTACTGGGTGGAGGGACGTGGTGATGCTTGCAGCTGGAGCACCCTTGTGGAGCTGAAGGGGGCGCCTCTCAGGGCTCATCCTCAGCCACTCTAGTGCACTGAGACAAACGGCTCTGTATTGGAGCCGAGAGGTGCTCTGTCCCTCTTACCGCCGGTTTCATTTGCAGATGCGCTTATTTGCACCAACTCTGCGTGGTCCGCAGTCACACACTCAAACCCCTTCGTCCAGCTGGATGCTCGCCAGAGCTGCGCCTCGCTCCAGGGTTCGACAGCTGCGTCCCATTCGGAATCCGCGTCGGGAAGACGGGGACACCGCCGTGCTCGCCGGCTGACACGGCACATCTGAGAGTGCCAGACCGTGAAGACACCGTGTTAAACTGGCCTTTGCTTACACAAAGCTGCTTGTAACTCTCCATCCCCTGTAGATCCACAGCCGCGCTGCGCAGAGAACCGTATCGTCACGCAACCGTATCGTAGTCATACCGCTCGGATCGCACCGCGCAACTGCTTGTCAACGGCAGCGCCTCACACACCTTGACTGTTTTCGGATGCTGCGTCCTCAGCCGGCCGAGATAATTAGATACATAATTTGACTTCGCATTTGCCTTTGTCAGCAGTTACACTTCGTTGGGCGTTGTCATATTTCATGCGTACCCTTTAGAACATTTCATTAGGGTAATGCGCGCTGGAGGTATAGAGGTACAGGCAAGTGAGCCCTCTAATCGAGGCTTACTTATTAGGCTGGTTTGTGTGTGTGTGTGTGTGTGTGTTCTGTTTGTGGGATGACCCCCGCTGGTGCAAATTGCAGGCGTGCTACTGGCAAACACACACCAAGTTCTTTTGTGCCAAGCATGCCAGGAATGCGAGTGTAGGAGCAGGGGGCTGTTGTTCTTGGAGAACGCCACCCGCGGGATTCCTGAGGCCGCAGACGGTGGAGTAGGAGCCACGGAGGGGGATGGCAGGAAAAGTCTGAGTTACCGCAGTGATTGTTGGATTTAAGGGAGCTGAGCACACAGAGCAGCGCAAGGGCACGGCGGCGCTGGTGGTTTCGGACCCCCGCAGAGCCCGCAAAGACGTATTTTAGGATATTCATGCGGTACAAACAGTGTTGCGTTTGGAATCGGTTCATCGTTTCTCTTTTGACATGAACCAGATGACGGAAACTCCTGGAGGACTGGGGCAAAACACTCGGAGGACATTAGAGTCTTGAGCTCAGACTTCATTATAGAGCAATATTTATAAACTGATTATCATCTCAGATCATAACAATTGCGTTTCCCATGGAGCTTTTTAAGGTCAGTCTTCATCGTGAGGAGTAGCAGGAGATTTAGCTGTAAGTCGACAATATTAGTGATGTTTTGCTCTTAGTCCTGTGTTTAGATGTTCGGTCGTGTTGCTGCATGACCGTAAGCGGTTTTTTACAGACATTTGAACGAAGCGCTGCATTAATTTTCCAGCGCAAAGCCCCCGAGTTCATGGCACCGTGAAGCGGGTGCAGGCAGAGCGAGCGAGACACACTCAGCGCAGCGGTTTCACGGTCAGCTCCTCGTTCTGCCCGCTGCGTTTGTGTTCACGGTTCCGTAGCAGCAGCGCTCTTCTGAGGCTGGCAGGACGATTGTTGAGGTTCAGCGCCCGTGGCTAGTCCCGGTCAGCCTTGGAGATGAGACAGGATGGAGATGCTCTCTGCACTCATAGTTCTCCTCACACACTGATGAGGTGGAACATCTGGTTCATGAGTTAGCTTGCGTTCGAGCACGAGGGGTGGGTGGCAATGTGTGTGTGTCAGAGACATGGGTCTGTTTCTAGTACTGACTGAGTAACTGCCCCCTTCCTGTGTTTCGTGAACTCCAGGCGCTCGTTCTATTTTTAACGCTGTCTGGGACATACGAGCGCTGCGGTCCGGGTTCGAACCTGGGACAGAGCAAATTCACATTCGCACGTATTCGTTTAGCAGATGCTTTTCTCCAAAGCGACGTACATCTCGTAGAAAATGCAACGTGTTCATTGCATTAGCAGAAAGAGACGCTTAGATGCAGACGCGTGATTCTTCAGCACAGTTAATTTGTTACTTTCCACCATATGAACCAATGTACATAACACGAGTAGCTGCGTAAAGGGTTATCCGAATAATCGATAACTCCTTATCACATTTCTAATTTGTTTTTATTAAACGGTTACATTACACGAGTAGGTGCGTGAAAGTTCATCCGTTATTCAACGGTTACGACCTCAAAGTTACAGAGCACGAACCGCCTCTCATCTCTCACTCCTTCGCTGTGACCACACGTACGGATGCCGTCGGCACGGCGGTGCACGACTGCGTTATCACGGTACCGGTTTAACCCTCTGTCATCCGTGCTACGTGTCGGACAGACCCTCGGTTCCACCCGTCTCCTCCAATTAACTTCGCGGTCCACCGGTGCCGGCTCGGACCACGTGCCGATTTGCTGACACAGCCGCGCAAGTCAGCCTGTCGGCTTTAATCACACACCGCGGGGTGTGCGGCGGGGCTCCCCGTCGCCACGCTGACAGGCCCTGCCAGAGGAACCTGTGCCGACGCCACAGCTGTGCCCACTTCCCCACCGCCACCACCACACGTCCCGACTTCCATTTGATCCCTTTTTTATTGCTTTATCTCCGTGCTTTGACCGCTTGGCACCCCTCGGGAGGAGAGCGGTGGGCGGGGGCAATCATGGGTGACTAACGTATAAATAACATCTCAAAGTAAATAAGTGTCAAACCGGAGAACAAGATGGGCTTTTCACCTCAAGACGCTTGTCTCGCTCGGATAGAGCCGTACCGGCCGGAGCTGTCGGCAGCTCCACGGGAAAATGGCCTCAGATGCACTTGGTGTAGACATCTGAGACAGGTTCTCCGAGGGATCCCGAGGGCTGTCCACAAAGGGAGGAGCTCGCACGCCGCACTGGCCCTCCGGGGTCTCGGAACATCGGCACATCTCCTGCGCCTCCTCCTTTGTTTGTCGAATGAATCACGAGCCAGAACTTTCTGGTTCTTTTTAATGCCTGATAATGTTGTCGAGATCCTGGCATGCAATGGAAGCCTGTTCGCAGAATACGAACAAAGAACATTTTTGAACGATGGTCTTAATTAACCTTTCCCACTGTAGTTTTTCCCTCCCGTTGAAAACAAAATGTGCTCGGCAAAGCCTCCACAACCCAGCACCTTTATTGAGTTAACTGCCTCTTGATTTGCCTGCCAGTTTTCTATTCTCTGTTCCGCAGAGATTTTTTTTTTTACCCAGATTAGCATGATAATGCCCATACTTGGCAACTGCTAATCAGATTTCCTCTGTGTTAAAGGATGGTTATTATACAAAATCGGTTGAAATAACATTTTCTCAGTCCCCACAACCATGAAATCATTGCAACTTCCTTTCAGAAATCCCTGTCAGGAAGTGAAATTGTGCGGGAACCAGCATGGAGAGAATATGGCGCCAAAGTGTGTGGCCATGCTTAGCACATCTATGTTGAGTTACTGTTCCTTGCCTTCACCTTCCCATGATGCTTTGAGTATGGTCTCTGCACATGGAGGAGATGCCCACCACTCTGGGGCAGAGCATGAGTCAGGTTTTCTTTAGATGTCGGCCCACCGCAGATAAGGCTGGAGTCTAACCGCTGGGTTCGAAGATAAACGTGTGGACGGTCCACCGGCTATCGCTCTGGGTTCTTTGCAACACCATTGTCCCCAAGCACAGGGGCACTCTTGTCTTGTTACCCGTGTCAAACTTTCTGCATGGAGCGCATCATTGAAATGATTGAAGGAAAAAGTTTCTTAAGTTCTAAGTAAAGCAAGATACTGCGAGTCGGGTTCCCGCCGGACATGTTGGGGTGGTTTTAGAATGTGCTGAGAGAGCAGAAAAAGGACCGATTTGCTGCCGGGCCTCATGATCATCTCATCATACCATACAAGTATGTGGAGGCACTCAGTGTCAGGACGATGCTTTAACTTTTGCTGTCAGAAACCCATCTCACGTCACTGGAGTCTAGACAGGGTCGGCCCCGGGGCGAGCCAGTAAGCGGATTAAAATGTCTTGCATATGGCAGTCCGAAACAGGTGACCACATCCCTCGCATGCTCTAGACCTGTAGGCAGACTGCCATCACTAGCCAGAAACCTTTAAGATCTCCCTCATCACTCCCATGGCTTTTCGTATCACAACAGGTTTCCTCGCGAACACTTCCCTCCATTATCCGTTTGCTCACGAACTTCCAGATGTGCCCTGAAGCTGCTCATGTGACCCATCCCTGTTTACGGGTTCACCGTGTTACCTTCATGGAATGTGAAAGCCCCAGCCCCAGTTCTTCCTGCTTCAGCATCTGAAGTTTCTGCTCTCCGTTAGGCAGCGAGAAGCTGACTGCATCACAGCCCTGATCTGCAAATGTCACAGTTGCGTGGTCAGCAGTGATGCTGGGCACGTCCCTCGTATCCCTACTGATAGATACTGACACTGTTTTCCTTCACTGAGTGGGAGAGGAAATTGTGGCCTTGTAATGCTCCTTTCCAGGGCAGCAAATGGTCAGCAGCTTAAGGCACGCTAAGTGAACCGGCACGGGAAGGAGGCAAACCTTAACCTTTCCGGAAGGATTTAGATGTGCCGAGATAGTGTTTCGCTCGAACATCTAGACAGTTATTGGATCTTGAAAGTTGGTCACTTGTATTTGAAATGATGAACAGTGTTTTTTGAAAATTTAAAGATGCATGGAGTAATTCATGTCACATAGTAGATACCAGGCAAAGCCGGTAAGAGTGCTTTTTCCCTCTCTTTTCACTCCAAACAATTTGCAGTGAATACAGACGCCGAGACATTCAGGCATTCCCTGAGAAGCTGTTTCATGTGATCCGTGATGAAATCTTGAAATGATGATGGGAAGACTGCAGTCATGCTTCAAAAGCCACATTTGTACATGCTGATGACATAAGGTCTTTTTTCAAAGTTCCTTGCCTGACAGATTAACAGTGTGGGAGGCAGACAGCACCTGGGGATCTTCAGGTACGCTGTGGAATCATCACAGTAGCTGTTAGATACAGGTAGTCTGAGGTTCCTGCGACTAGTTGCTTGTACAGGGTCTGCCTTCCCTCATGCCTTGCGTTTCCAACGTGGGCTTCAGACGTTTGGCCCTGCCCTGGAAAAGCAGTTATTGATGATGGATGAAAGATGGACAAATGGATGAAAAGACAGAGATCAAGACTTCTCCTTGTACTTCAGGGGTTCCTTAGGGTTTATGACAACGCAGGGGTTCTTTGTCCTGGTTTAGGAGACTCGGCGGTCAAGGGAACAGAGCTACCAACGCACTGGAAGACCTGACCCCGGTGTCCCCTTCTGACGGACTGTCTGGTTGTTTCTGATTGGATATTTTGTGTGTGTCCATCACAGCACCGGTAGTCATAATAGTCTCTGATAGGAGTCGTTTAGACAGCGTCTAGACAAAGAAAGCTCGCGACAAAAGGAGAGATGAAAAGATTTGTGTCGCGAGCGCTCACTCTCGCTGTCAGTGCACCTGAACAGCTGTCAGCGGGATGTAGCCAGCTGGTAGCTAGTTCCACGACTGCGGACTGCAAACATCCCTCGCCTTCCCACCGTTCCGGTACTATAATGAGGACCGACTGACAGCGAGTCATAAATTCAAGGGGACTTTTGGCTCTGCGGATGGACTGGCTGCTTATGACTCTGTGCAGTGGGGTACGACGACATCGAAGGCGTGCGTTTTGCAAGGCCGTGCATGTCTGAAGCTTCCACCGAATGCTTTCGAAAACAGGTCTTTACATGACTATAGATTCCTGCGTTCCTGAGGATGAGCAGAGCAATTATAACTGGTTGAGATGCCTTTGTCAAGCTGCCTCATCCAGTCAGTCATCCTCGGCCTCTTATGGCCTTTAGTGAACAAGTCAGCTTTGTTTTTTTTTTTTTTTTTTTTTAGTTTTGCTGAGGAGTTGTTTTATGTAGTGAAGTGAACGTCAAAATGTTACCTGGAATCTCTTCTAAGGCCGTTGTGACACATCTCAGCTGGAAGGTGACCTGCTGCCAATACAGCTCCTGGTTAATAGCTTTTTTAATGTATATTTAAAATTTAAACTATACTTATTATTATTAAATTATAGTTATAACTGGAGGGGCACGGTAGCGCAGTGGGTTTGACCGGGTCCTGCCCTCTGGTGGGTCTGGGGTTCAAGTCGTGCCTGGGGTGCCTTGCGATGGATTGGCGTCCCGTCCTGGGTGTGTCCCCTCCCACTCCAGCCTTACACTCTGCGTTGCTGGGTTAGGCTCCAGCTCCCCGTGATCCCGCATGGGACAAGCGGTTTCAGACAGTGTGTGTGTGTGTGTGTGTGTGTGTGTGTGTGTGTGTGTGTGTGTGTGTGTACTTATAACTATACTACACTTTCAACTATATGTACAATGAGAAAAACTTCTCATTCTGGAAAAACGTGGTATATTATCCCAATGTTTATTATCCCACCCAACACACTGCATGCCGTTATGATCATGCCTTGATTAATTTTACCGTGTGAAATAAACATGAGGAACGTTCCGGAGAAAGCTGCTTGCCTCATCGCTATTAATTTCACTTTTACAATAAAGGCAACACAAGGTATGCATCCATTTCTTTACTTAAATAGCTAAACTGTATTAAAATCATTTTCATGACGCACTGATCCAATTATAAGCCGGATCAGTTTCCAGTTCTGATTTCAAGATCCGATCCTTGGGTTTGCAAAAGATATTTATTTGTTTATTTATTTTTTATGAATTTCTCTCCCAGCTTGGGTGAGGATAATCTTGTCTCGCAGTTTTGCTTGCTTTCCCTAATCATAACAGATTAAAGCATCGCAGCTCCCTCAAAACCTTTTCTTATTTTTTTGTGGATGTGCGTGCGTGTGTGTGTGTGTGTATATCTGTCTCTCTGTACGTGTGCTTTTTGGCACTGTATATGTTGAGCTAATTTTTGTGTCCTTGTGCATAAGTTTGTGTAAATCGTGGGAGATTGATTTCTGTTTTTGAAAAGCGGTTTTGATGAGACCCCCTGGCCTGTGAATGTACACTCGTCTAGAGGCTTCAAAGCGAATTTCTGCCTCCCCCCCCCCCAAACTCACACACGCACACAGACACTCCAATAATATACTGGGGATCATTTCAAAGTTTTTCCTGCTTTATTAGTCAAATCTTGACTTATGCTAATGAGATGTTTTTAATCTCCAGTTCAGATGTGCTGCGTCGCTCTCCAAATCACAGGAAATCACAGCAGTTATACAAAGTCATGTAGCGACCAAATATGGTTCAGAACATTTTAAACTCCCCCTTAGGCAATGCCTCTCAATTTCGGTGGGGTATTTTTTCATAGTTTCCCACAGTTTGATACTGTGTGGATTCTGTATATTATTTATCAAATCGTTTTTTTCCATTTTAAATTAACAATGGGAAACACACTCCCAGGAAGAACAGAGCACATTATTTATACACGGCAGGAGGAAGATGGAGAAGGAGAAGTGCAAAAGTGCAAATAATGAATGATACCAAGAACCAAGTCCACAGGCAGCTATAACCATCCCTTTTGGGAGCTACACACTTTTCCTCTTTATGGTTCTGGATTACCTGAAGTGATCCTGGGAATTTGCTCAGGGTAAATAACGTGGTGACTGACCACTTTCTTGGGTTTTGCCTCATTCCTGGCAGTAATTTTGAGCGCACTGCCTCTTTACAGCTTATGTCCAGTCCAGTGTTTGTTTCCAGAAACATCTGGCAACCCACGGTACGGGGATACGCAAGCGCTGACTTGGCGTAAATCTTGGATACGTATGAATAGAGACTCATTTGGGGTTGGAAGTAGAGTAGCCTTCATGCGGTCTACATTGGCTAAGCCCTGTTGGTCTGCAGTCCTGTGTGGATGTGGAGAAGATGGTATTGCTGTTTTTGTGATTCTGCACATTTTAAGCACAGCTCACATTCTTAAACCTTCAGGAGAGGGTTAAAAAGTAAAACAGATTTGTTGCTGACTGCAGGGTCAGGTGCAAAAATGAGCCCATTAACAAGTCCACACATTGCTGCTGGTAATATGAGTCAGTAGTCGAGAAAGAAAACCAGTTGTGATGATTTTTATATCCTTTAATGTTTTGATGGGATAAAACAGCTAATTGCCCCTGTGGGAGGTTTTGAGTTTTCAGCATTTTATTTTGGACCACAAAATGGTAGCATTAACAGCTGTAGTTTTTTTTTTTTTTTTCTTTAAAACATTTTCACTCACTCAGTTTTGAAAGTAGAAAATGTGTCATAGCACCTCCTTTAAAAAAATAAAAGAACAGCTCATCCTGTTTGTGTTTGGGAAGCACAAACGTTGTGACTGTTGAAAGGAGAAAAGTTTTGTCCTTTGATGCCCATTGCCAGGTGGAGGAGTGCCCAGCTCAGCTCCACAAAGGCAGAGCAAGACCATAGTCTATATTGTCACCTTGTGGTCATTTTCATCGCTGTACCATGCATTTTGTACCCCACGCTGCTCCGAAGTTGGTCGGGGTGAAGAAACGGATTGCGGTTTTAACACTCAAGTTCCGTTAAGCACTTGGGCTGTAGGCCAAGAGCTTGTTCAGTGGCTACCGCAGTGAAGTTAACATGTATTTTCTTCTGCAGCGAAGTGTAATGGAACGGTTTCCTGCTGGCAGAGCCAATTTTCGGCCTTGCTCACCGGCAGTTTACTGAATCATAATGGTGGGAAAGTGGAGAACAAAGGCAGTGCGCTCCAGACGTGAGAAAGCCTCAGTAGAGTCCTCTTCTGACCCATCTAGTGCACCAACTGGCTTTTGATGTTGACTCACCGGCTGATATATTTCATCCAACCACGTGTTGTGCCAAAAGTAAGTTGGATTAAAAAAAAATTGGTTTCAGCAAATGTGTAAATGGAGTCAGCGAGTCATTTCCTGCGCTACTTAAGAACTGAACTTGACTCAATGCCTTGCAAATGGAAAACCTGTGGTGTAAAGCTTCTCTAAGTACTGCTGGAAGTAATCTAAAGCAAAGGGGCAAGAAGGGGGATAGGGAGGACACCCCATGTACGGCATCAGCAGTGGAAACATCGTGGCATATTGCTGGACCTCGGTTGACTGCAAAAAGAACAGTTTGCTGCTGAATACCAGATGGAAGATAAATGCAATCACCGTGGACTGTTTTGTTTGTGGAAGGAGGTTCCTGTTTGTTTTAACAACTTGCTGTTCTGGAGAATAAACTGCAAAGCTGCACAGAAGTGGATCGCTGAAGAACACGGTCAGTAAGCAGTTGGGGTCCATGTCTGTCCACGGGGACTCCCATGGACTAATCGCTTTTTTGGATTCACAGTTTCCCTGGAGGATCAGATGAAGTCATGCAGCATAAAGAACGAAGAGCACACAGATGAACAACTCTACCCTCCTGAAGCCACTCAAAGAAGTTCAAGTGAAATATATAGCTGCAAACTGAACTTAGGACCCTTTAGTATGTATTTTTCAAAGTTAAGTAAGTGCTAGTGTCAGATGAGAAACTCAAACCTGCCTATGGCATGGTGCATCTGGAATGGACTCTGTCTTCAACGGAGTCAACTGTCAGAAGGGAATTATACCCAGACTACTCAATCCCACACCGCCTGTTTCAACCTTGCTCCTCATTTTTCAGAATGTAACTCTTTCTTGGTTTCTCCTCCTTTGTCTTCCCTTCCCACAGATCGGACCTTCGATTCTAAATGCCCGGGGGGTTCATCCCACTGCTCAAGCCGCTTTTAACCACCACCTGCTGCCAAGAGCCCTGACTTTGGATGTCATTGAGGTCCAGGTAAGAATATGCAGTCAGGAGACTGAAAAGGGCTCAAGGAAGTGTTAAAGTTTGCTCCAGATCCATTTTTGCTGCCCGACTTAACTTGAAATAACTTTCCTTAACAGATTTAATGGCATATTGTGCAGGAGCTCCAGGAAGGAGCTGGGGGAAGCTTGTTCCTGTGAATCAATATAGTAGAAGCTCTCCAGGGCTCTTCTCAGAGCACCTGGTGACAGTGTTATTAATGGGTTCTATTTAGAGTCAAATTCTTCTAGGTTTCTGTTAAACCATTCCCAGGGATGAGAGCTCGTGAAAAAGGGACAACAGCTGTCATCACAACTTGAACCCTCCCTCTTTAGAGACTTGAATCTGGCCAATGTGCCACGTCTGCAGGCGGTAGATGTCCAGATCAAGGTGGACCAGTGCTGGTCATCACAGCAGTAGGGTATCCAAGTGTTTTGCCCGAGCTTGTAATTACTCAGCCTTCGCTGTAGTTTCGATTGTATGCAGTGTGCAGTTGAAATCCTGTTAAACCAAATGCATTAGCTGAGAACTCACTCCCATTTTTCATTGTGTACAGACAGCAGGTAGCATGGTGGTTAGAACTGCCGCCGCTGAATTTGAAAGTCACAGGTTTGAATCCCACATATTACTGTAGTACTCTTGAATAAAGTACTGACCCCAAAGTGCTCTAGTAAAAAGTACCCAGCTGTGTAAATGGTTAAATATATGTAAGTACCTTCGTGTTGTAAGTTGCTTTGCAGAAAAGCATAAACTAAATTAATAAATTTAATGTAAATGTGTTAAACTGCACTGGTGTTAATTGAAGAACTGCATCCTAATTGTATAAAGATATATTTTAATGTTCCTGTTTTGACTTCTTATATAAATGAAGGATAGTATTAATCCAGTTAATCAGCACTTAATTAATCATTCTTAGTCCTTGAACTATTAAATAGTAAAGGACAGATAAACCTAAATAACATACTAGTTTATTGTGTTCTGGTTCAACTTCGCAAATAAAGGCAACAGCTACTGTTGCGGTTACACCTGTTGCTTTGCAGTCAATGGGCAGGGGTTCGAACCCAGCTCCTGCTGTAGTTGCCCTGATCAAGGTATTTACCACGGATCGATGCGGAAAAAATGACCCTGCTGTATAAACTGATAAATAAGAGGCTTTGCTTATAAACGTAACATCATACGTCACCTTGGAGAAAGGTGTCAGATGGAAAATTTTATTAGCGAAAATTGCACCTGTAACAGTTCTCTGTAATTTAGTCTGGCTTAACATGATTGGAAAAAAAAAATATCAGCTAATTAACTTGGTTCAGCAAGTTCAATAAAAATCCCATTAGAGAAAGTGTTCAAGAGCACAGTCGGAATGAAAGTCATTGTACGCTCTGTCCCACGGTAACCTGAAGGACCCACCCCTGGTTGAGATAAAGGCATCTATGTGACGCTGTCTTGGCATTCGCGATACCAACAGCCGTGTGACTGGCAGGCGCAAACACCTGGAGGAAACAGGAGGCTCAGCCCTCACTTGTCCTCCCGCGCTTGCAGCCCTTGGCAATTTCAGCCGAAGGACTTTAGGACAGTGAAGGACAGGACCGTGGTGTTACTCTGACAGCTCATAGCGGAGGTGTTGGGTTTTTTAATTCTCTTGTCAGAACCTGTCAGGCATGCATAATTTGGCTATTTACTTATTTTATCATCGTCTACAGTCGCTGCAACCTATTTTATGATGATTCCCGGAGACGACTCACTTTTCTTGAACAGCTGTGTCTTCATCATCTGCTTGACAGCTTGACTTACGTGATCAGTTATGGTTTTGAACATAGATTCTGCAGGTTAAATCATCGCTCTGTTGTTTCAGACTTTTCCCCTCAGACGTCTTCATTTTTGACTAAGCGTGCTTCATAATACAGTGATATTTTTAAAATAATTTTTGGAACTGAGAAGTGCGGTATGCAAAAAATGGCACAGAATTTAGAGCCCAGAAATCCATGACATTGATCCCAAAGCCGGCGGCGCTCTACATGTAATAGATGGCTTCTTTGCAGTATTGTCGGAGAACATGGACACCACTGTCCTCCTTCCTCACAGACGCACATACAAACACACACACATACACACACATTCTTTATCAAATTTCCCAAGCATCTCACCTCCAGGTTCAAGATTGCTGGCAGGAACCTAAAGCGAGCTTGGCTCGCCGGAGAGGAGGGAGAAAAGCAGCTTCTGCCACCTGACCACCTGTCTGCAGGGTTTAAATCTGATTCCACCTCAGGAAGGCCGTGGTAGGAAAGAGAGGGGTGTCAGGCATGTAATTGGGGTGAGCAGATTCCCCGGTGAGATAGAGGGACTTTTTATTAAGCCTCTTGAACCTATGTGCGCCAGGCCACCGCTCTCCATCACCCTTGCATGGCGATAACCTTCCATTTCCCTGGCGGCCAGGATGGAAATAAATGGGGAATAATTAAAACCCCAACTGCTTAACGAGAAGCTCAGAGAACACATTTCTGAGCGTCTGTGTTGGGAACAGGGCTCGCCGGCCCTATTTTTCCCACCGTGCGCGTCAACGGAAGGCTCCGCCCTATACGGGACTCCGTGCCTTCATCATCCTCTCCATCTGCATTGTGAGAACTTCAAATAACTAATTTAACAACTTTTTATTCGAGTATTTCAGCAATGCAACAATATTAGGCATTAGTAGTGAAAAATTAAACATCTCAATCACATATTCAAAGCTAAATAGAGGATTTTAAGTCTGATGTCATGACCATGTGTGCACTGTAGTAGAAGTTGTAGAGCTCTCAGCGTTGATTTCCATGTCATGATCATGCATAACAACAAACAAGCTGTCAAACGGTCCTTTTACTGTGTACGGTGTCCTTTAATTGTCACCTGGCTTGTCACATGCTACCTGACCTGTAGCTGAACCTTTTCCTCAGGCCCTAGCAATGTTTGGGCACTGGAATCAGCTGCTGCTCCCTTCCCTATTAAGCTTGTCATCCAGGCTCCTGCTTTCTCAGCAGATTAGATAGCATAACAAGATTGATCCTGTTCTGGCGTCCACAAAGACATCCATCTTACTCGAAAACAGGGCGGTTAAGGCTTGGCCGGCTTGCACAATAGTGACTCTTCAGAATGCCACGGCTACGAAGACAACACTCTTCAGAATTTCATCAGTATTGCCGAGTCACACGTGTGTGATTAATGATCGGCATTAATCACACGATATGAATGCCGAAAGTGTGCCAACAGTTCTGAAAGAATCTGCATGTGTCAAGTGAAACTGAACAACCATTGGCTAAACTTTATTGTTTATAAGATACAGCTTTGCATAAAAATGCAACTAGTTCTTAGTTCTGCAAGACAGATGGCATATTGACCCCCAACGTGTATGCAGGTATGCCCCAGGCATGTATGTGAGAAGCTGTTAATCAGAACCATGGGTTCAGGCAACTAGTTCAAAGTACGCAGAAGGTACCCACACATTCTTAAAGCACGTGGTCCCTCTTATATGTTCCACGCAACAATTGATTACGTTTTCTCGCATAATTTTTATGTTGAGGAAAGGAAAAAAACAGTTTTGCCTTGTAGCCGCCTTCCTAACAAGAGACCACAGGCCTGCAGGATCTTGTTCCCCTTGTTTACCCATTGACTGTTGACGCCCTGCCATTTATCACTTTCCCATCCTCTAAGCCAAAGTGCTTGGATTCCTCCTGGCCAAGTGGAGAGAGCCTCTCCCACCACCATGCTGTTTTTCTGTTATTAATGGCCTTGCAGGTTCATCCTAGTAGCTGCCCCCTTATAGTAAAAGTCGCAAGTGACATTCAATGACACTATATAAAAGTTCCTTATTAGTTTCTCGCGGTGTCCTCAGATGTTTGGCCCAATCGCTTGTATCACTCAGCTGACAGCAGCAGAATGGTGACGAACTAAACAGGGTTCGTATTATTCTTGAGGCTGATTGCCTGCGCTCAACAGGAGTGAGATTCAGATGTTCCTGTGCAAGATAATAGTCAACAGCAATACACTTGCAGAAAGTCCTTGGGGATGGAACTCGTATAGAAGCTTGTTATGAAACTCATAGGGGAGAACTTCAGATGCAGGACTGTCTGAGAGTGTTTTTCGGTGCATTCACATCAAAGGCCGAGGTCACCTCAGTTCTCCCTCACAAATTGGCTTCAGAGGAGCCGAGTGGGTCGGCGTACTCCTTTTCTTCTGTCTTAGACGGTTATTAAGCCCCATCTCTCACCGGAGGGGGAAGTGCACGTGCAGAGCGAAGCACTCCTTCGGCGGAGCTTGTCAGTCATAAACCAAGATCTCCGCAAAGCCTTGGGGGCAGGGTGTTGTGTTCAGTGGCCGTGTCGCTCACAGGTCTCATTCTCACATCTAACAGAAGATAATTAGGGCCAAACCAGTCCAGCTACACTCTCGATTGCCCTTCCACAGTTATTGGGCTGGGTTAGTTCTGGTTAGGGTGAGAAAGGTCTTATTGTGCCATTCAGGTGTGTCCTCAATCTTATTTTGCAGATAGAAACACTTGCATCACCTGTGCTCATTCCTGTTGCTATTGATGGTGAGTGCGAACACTTCAGCTAGTTAGCATGTTGGCCCGCCTGCCGTGTTACTCCATGAAGGTCCAAGCTGCTGTTGAGCATCGCAAAGGGGGAAGGAGGTACTTAAAAGATGCATCTTTGAATTTTGCACCGATGGCAGTCACCAAGCACACGCGATCTTACGCCTCCTCTCGAGCGTTGATGCTATCCAGCAATCGTAGCGCTTAGCGATAACCAGGCAGCCCTGCAGCGACTCCCCTCAAAATGAGGCCGAAACCCTGCTCTTCCTCTGAAAAGGATCACAGGCTTCTTTGTTGCACAAATTAAGTGAACAATATTATATTACGAACAGCAGAATAAGTAGTTTTATAAAGCATGTAACTGCTGATAGAGATTCAACAAAAACACGATAGGAAAAAATCATAGAGAGATGGATGATATTATCATGCCGTTTAAGAATGTCTGCTATGTCGCTGATGCAACCGGTATGTCCGTGTCATATTTTTCATGTTTCATTTCGGCTCAGATATCTAGCCCCAGTGCCTACTCTTGCGGTATCCTGATGACTGCAGACCACACCTGGCCAAGCTGTGTTTCAGATGGGATCCGTTTCCTCTGAAGTTTTGCACTGCAGCATAACTTTACAGATTATCTTGGTAAGATGGATCTACGGTGATCTGGTCCTGGAAACTCCTACTGGGGGGAGGTACTCCAGCAGACGGTATGGAGGCCTCCTGTCTGACTCTGGATTAGATTAGCCCCCCTTTGTTTTCAGACTAAGCCTCCTCTTTAGACCCATCCCGACAGAAGGACATCAACCCTGTGAAGGCATTTCATCTAATTTACAGGGCACTCCAAAGTCAAGAGGCACAGTAGGTTGGGGGAAGGGAGGGATTACAGGTTTCAAAGATTTTTTTTTTCCGCAAAATGCCTTAAGTAGCCAATACTGCAGATTAACCAATTTATGGAATAGAAACCAATTCCAAGCAAATATATTTCAGGGCTTGTTTCCAAAGTGCAGCAGGATCCAGTCAGTATTTTAGTGATACCCAAACACACAGCTGTCAGTGTCTTCCTGACTTACCTAGACATCTCTGGTCAAGTTGCATTGAGCCCTTGAGAGCACACCAGGTGTAGCTGTGCCTTAAAGAGGAAGTTAGGTCATTGCTCCTTGACTCCTACATCCACAGATGTTGCCCTATATCTCCTCCCACATTTACATCACACTCTCTGTCTCCTGTGTGCTCAACCGTTGAATAAGCAAACAGTGGCTCACCAGCAGAAGGTTCTACAAGGTGACCCTGCAATGAATTTTCCATCCTTTGAGCTTCTAACGGTCATAATGGTTCTTTCTTTTAAGAAATGGGTGTTTTAACATAGTGGGTTTGCCAATGCACCCTTCAGAAGTTCACAGTGCCAGAGGTCGGGTCTTTCATTTGATTTCAAACAGCTTTGTGACCGACCAAGAACAACAGGAACATTTTAAATGCAATTCACGTCAGACTCTTTCCCCTAAATTTATTCACGGTTTTGAGTGGTGTGTATATTTTAATAGTTAGGAGACCTTGAGGCTTTTTGTCCTTAAGCAAATATCTTGGTTTTACAAGCAAAAAATATTCAGAAAGTGCACATTCCAGAGTTAAATGTCATTTAAGCCCATCCAGGGCACGTCTAATATGTAATCCGTACTCGGGCAATTTGGGTGGCAAGGTATTTTAGTGCGGTCCCCACTGTTTCATCAGCCTGTGATTTTTGAATTTCCTTTTTTTTTCTGCTTGCTGGTGTGATATTTAAAAACCAAGACCAAGTTGTGCCAAGTAGAGTAACACTTTCAAGAAGCTGCCCAGATCTTTCTCATAATCTTCATTCAAGTTTGTGTCATTGCACACCATACGAGTCCAAGGTCCACTGCCCCAATTGATTTCTCTCCTAGCTAACATTAATGTCGATCCAACTTACATCCAGAACATCGAAATAGCTAATCAGTATCCTCGACATCAGTGTCTTCAACAACTGAATTTTGTGATTCTACTTACATCTTGAGAAGTATCATTTCTAACCCTTGGCTACCACAGTCTAAGGTGGCACTTGCTTTTCTTGTACTGTCAGCTGCTAAAATTTGTACTCATTATTAAGAACAACAACTTGCCACGAATGCTGGCCTCTAGCCAAGTTTATAGGACATTAATCAGCTTGACCTGGTGACACACACTCGCTGTACCCAACAAAAGCCACGCTCAGCCCAGCCAATGGTCTTCTGCGGTTGCAATGCCAGCGTCTCTTGGCTGTGTTTCTGGGCACAAGTTATGTAGTGTTACCTCCACATGACACCCATCTGTGTTTACACACCAGTGAGGGGGAAGGAAACTGCTGCATGGCAAGTAATGCTCATATATAGTCAATGTGAGACTGAAGAAAATCTGGAGTGGAGGCGGGCCTAAGAAAATAGTTGAAAGACCTTCCAACCCTTCCTGCATTTATTCTGAATGGTGCAGACTCTTTTAAAGAACCTTTGAGTGAATTCCAGGCTTTGCGGTTCAAAAGCATACGTTATGACTGCGATGCCCTCTCTCCTGTTCAGTCAGAATTGCTGATCTCCAGCAAGCAATCTGTCTGAATCAGGCCAATATTATATGTCTATTGCATCAAATTTCGAAGACGGAAGTGATTGCAGCTTCTTTTGTTTGCTGTCAGCGAAACTGATTGTTTCGCGCACAATTGCAATCTGAGGGATTTGCCGAGTGAAAGAGAGGCACCTCAGTGACTGACGGGTGAGAGGGCTAAGGCAGTGAAAGGGTTAAAACTCCAGAAGCCAGGTCATTTCCTATCACCGAAGCATAAAATAGAATGACATCAGATGATGTATACAGAATAGTATAATAACCCCTGAACTGAAAAATGATGGGGGGGGGGGGGGGGAAACAATTGCTAGTATGAACAATTCCGTGGGCTTATAAAGAAAGGTAATTTGTCTAATAGTGCTATTGGTGAAACCATTATTCCCAGCCATTTCCGCTAAGTGGAATTCAAGTCTTTTCCCTGATTTTCCCCTCTGTTTATTCCTTCCCGCTTATATATTTAGTTATTTTAATTAAATGAACCTATTGGTTGTCTGAACAACTGAGACAGGTTGTTCATTAGGAGCCCTGATTAGAATAAAGGGAATGATTGCTGTGGAGCAGCTATTATTCTCAAAGTGAAGGCACTCGTGTGCCGGTTGGTCTAATGGAGGCCTACCACTCAGAGAGACCATTCATTAGCGAAAGTGGGTTCCCTGCTTCCCGAATCACGGCCATTTTCCGTATCATTTTGCTGCCCCCCCGGACCGGCAAGCCAGCCATGTGTTTTTCCCCAAAGTGGCAGAAGCTATTGCCACCACTCCTGGCAGGAAGCACCACCATCCCTCGATCAGAGAACCCTTTGCAGTCTCGGAAGGCATAGCAACTGTACCCAGCATAGCAACTCAGGTTTATTTTGGTGCCTCGTGCGCATTTCTAAATTGCGTCTCGGGAAAGGGTTCGAGAGCAAATAGAGGCTCGGACAAAGTTAACATTTTTTTCTTTGTTTTTATTCGGCGAAGCATAGGTCGCAAGGAGGTCACGTGACACACAGTGTCCTGGACGGCGCGCGAGTCTTTCCTTAGGCACGCGTGTGCACACGCGCAGAAAAACGGAAATTCGGAGTCAGCAGTTCTCATGTACAGGCTGTCTTTGGACTGACGGAGGAAACCGCGGAACCACAGGGAAACCCATGTGAGCACAGGGAGAACACGCCAAGCCCACACAGGCAGAGCTGGGGCTGGATTCAAACCCACAATCCCAGAGGCACTGGGCGACACAGCTCCCCGCAGACCCACCCTTAGCCATTAAAAAGGAGATCCTTGTTCTTTATTCTTCTTCTCATTTATTTATTTTTTCCTCTATGTATCTGTCTACCTATTTATTTGTCAGTTTTTTCATTCATTCTGCCTTTTACTGGTGAGATCTTGAAGGTCTTCTCTCAGCAGTGTGGACACCGATCGTCCGGTTCACATGCTGTCATTTATCAAAGAGCTGCAGGAAAGGAGCGGTGCTCCCAGGAGGCACGCGGTGGGGAAGAGGCTGGGGAGAGATGGGTTCGATAGCTCGCCGTTGCGTAGTATGACGCTGCATGAGCGCTGATCTACCTCAGTCAGGGCTGTCACCTGAGCACCATTCAACAAAACCCACTTATGGACAAGGACATTCAGGCTTTACTGGAAAATAGTGTTTGTTGCATAATCAGGTTTTCACAAATAACTCCAAAATAGGATTTTACTTTATTGATCCCACATATCACGCATTAGGCAAAGAACATTCTACTGCCTTATAGTATTTACTTTTTTCCCATTTTACAGACAGGGGTAATTATGTCTCCCTAAGGACCACATTACCTGGATTAGGGCATTAAATCTTGGAACTGAAATTCTGCACAAAGCATAACAGCTAAAGATGACATTCAATTATCCATTTAACAAGCGCATCAGTGGTAAACCGTATATTTGCCTAATGGGGTTTATTACAGTGGAGGCCCCTCTCCTGTACCGGAGATCTGGAAAAGGAACTGCTTTTCCCCCAGGCTGACCCCAGATATTTTGTTTTCGCTGTAATAAACGGGAGGCAATGAGAGTACTCCTTTTTCTGCAGGCACTTTGCTCGTGGCGCTGTTCATTAGCCTGTCCCCTCAGCATAACAACGTCATGCTGCAGAATCTCGGGGCACGCAGGGCTGAGCACAAGGATGATCGTGGAGGAGAGGACAGAAAGCAGGCAGCAGAGCCCAGCGTCGCAGCGGTGGAAGCGTGGGCTCACG
Source organism: Scleropages formosus (assembly GCF_900964775.1). NCBI lineage: Eukaryota > Metazoa > Chordata > Actinopteri > Osteoglossiformes > Osteoglossidae > Scleropages > Scleropages formosus. The sequence continues at coordinate 4,379,425 of NC_041828.1, read as the reverse complement.
AAAGTGGGCGTCCGTGGGCTCCGTTTGTCTGAACAAACCCCTCTGAAGGGCTGCAGCGGACATAGCTAAATATTCCTTTTCATCTTTGCGCTCTTTCTTTTGCCTTTTTTCTCTTCGGCTGCCTATTTTTCCCAATCGTTTATCTCCTCCTCCCTCCTGTCTGCTGTCACCACACAGTCTCATATCATGTCGCCGTACTGATCCCTCTTTCTCCCCACTCGTGGCTCCTGTTCCCCGTCAGTTGAACTCCCCTACTTCGGAATACGAGATCATTTTATTCTCCGTATTTGTCCTAGTTAGAGGTCATGTGACCACTTATTTGATTTTGTTTTTCCACCTCGCTGCTTCCCCTGCGGTTCTGTCTGGTGTTCCTTCCCAGCAGGAGGCACCGTCCAGCCAGACGTGCCGGGGCTACGTGCCTCGTCAGCAACGGTATTTTCCTGCTCAGTCCGCTGCTTAGTTTACGCCTTGAGACTCTTGCTCGGCCATCGCGGCCGAGCATCTCCCCTACCGTTGCGTCGCCGCTGTTCTCTTTTCGCAGGCAAACAGCCGGCGGCGGGAAGGGGACCTGGGGCACCTCCTGCTTCCCATTTACCATCACCGCTCCTTTCCCACACAGTCAGTGCGAGCGCTTCGAAACGAGCAGGAAAGCAAGAGCAAGTGGGCGGCAGCATGACGAGGCCAGGCCCGCCACCGAGTGCCTCCCCGCCGAAGGGCTTCTGCCGCGGATGGAAATGAGCCGCGGGTGCGGCAGCCGGCAGCCGGCAGCCATGATGATTATTAATACCGTCCTTTCATTCTCCGGTCCGCACAGCGCCACTCAAATGACCCTTCAACAACTTTAGAAAATGCGCTGAGAATTGAGCAGGACAGCATACAGAAGGCCAAGAGCTTCATGTGGACTCGTAGCTGCAGACAGGTGACAGTAAAGGGCTAATTACACCAGTAGCCAAACGGTGGATGCGAGTCACGGGGTAACGCCAAATTGCTTCTGTTAATTTCAACCCATCAGCTTAACACCCCATTATGCACTTTGTCAGCAGCACTTTGTAAGGCGACGTAGCCAGAGACATGACAAACCTAATAAAGAACCATTTGAAGTTTTTACTCAGGGCGGATGAATCCTCTTTGGTTTATGACTGTCTTCTCAGACCAGTAGGACCTTTTCAGAAATCATGACATTGCACATATTAGGAGATCCATTTTAAGTGACGGCCATCTCAATATCGACATTTTAATAGGATGCATTGTTTTTGCACGTAACGGCAGAACTGTGCCTGGGGTTCAAGAGAACTGGCATGAAGAATGTGTCACAGTCCTGTTGGGCTTTATAGGAGAGAGGCAGAGCCGCAGACCCCCCGTCTTTTCTCGGTAGGGTGGCAATGCTCAATGCCCGTCCATGGTTGCTGAGCAGGTAGCAATAAGGAGTTGGCTGCAGGAAGGCAGGGCAGGTAGCAGCCTGGGGGTTCCACAGTAACAAGGGAAGTAGATGAGCAGATGATGAGGGGGGGACATCTCAGGACATCTCAGGACACCCACATGTCAGAGAGAATCTCACATAGTCTTTATTGCAACAATCTTCTGGAGGACAGTGACACGAAATGAACCCCCACTCCCGAAACACTGTCCTTCTCAGAAAGGCCTCTTTGCCACAATAAAAAAAAAGAAATAAAAATAAAAATATGGCAATGCCTCGAACGACAAGAGCTGGCTATTTGGTTGGCTCGCAGCGGTATTTCCCTGTTGTAAAAATGTGCCTTAAATTTGACAGGAGATAGAGGGTTGATGGTTCTCGCTGTTTGCCCCCTCCCGTGGTCAACATTGTGCTGTTGTCAGCAACCCAGGTTCAATAAGTCGGTTGCCTTTGCTCGTCCCGTAGCAGCCCAGTCTGCTCTTTCATATGCTAATGCTGCCCAAGCTTGTTAAAGTGCATAAGCCGCTATCCAGAGCGCCTGTCTCGTTAAAGGGCTTCTCCGCAAGCCTTTCCCAGCACAGCGGAGCTCATTATGCACAGTGGCCTCATGTGGACGATGATGTCTCCCCCACTGGAGGACAGATTGGATGAGATGGGTCCGATTAGTCCCCTGTGCTCTCCGTGACTCCACCGATAGGATTTGTTTGAGAAACAGCCCAATCTTGTACCGTGCTCCACGGAAGTCATTAACGGCATAATGATGCGAGGACCGCCATCAAGTTTTTATTAAAAGTCAGTCTGTCTCAGTCTCCTGAAGTTGAATTGTTCTGGACCTGGCACAGTATTGTAAATTAGCTCTTTGGTTTAAAGTATGGACGTACAGGGTTTTACAGTACAACGCACCTTTTGAAACAGGAAGGGACTCGATTTCTATAAGGGAGTGGCAGACAGTGTTCAGAAATGTTGTGATTGCTCCCTCAGCATTGACATGCTCAGTGCAAACTCTACAAAATCAGCATGCCTCCATGAAGGATTCATGTCACTTAAGATTTCCTTTCTGGAACATTTAGGCACTCGCTCTGTTTCCATCGGCAGAAGGCTAGTTTAGCTGAAGCTGCACGCGTGAGAGTGTTGGTACCCATCTACAAGACCCTTCGGCACAGACGTCTCCATGGATGGCGCCAACATGATCTGTGACATGTTTTGGTCGATTCCAGTCGGACTCCAGTCCAGCAGATAACGACACAGCTTATTTCCCTTAAATGCCCTTTAGAGATATGGAGAAAAACTCTCGAAATTCATGACGTCCGGCGACTGGCCTTTCTCCGTTGGACGCCAACACAAGCGTGAGTGTCTGTGTATTTATGCTGCCATGGGAGCTGTTGGAATTCCTCAGTAATAAGAAACGTAAAAACGTGGCTATTTTTAGATAGCTGGCCTCCCTCTCAGCCGGTCTGCATTTTCTTCTGATTGTTCTTACCACCCTGTTTATTCATAGCGGTCTCAGAAAAGCAGACATGGAGCAGCAGACGTGAAAAGAAACAAGTTATGTAGCCCCATTGTTTGCAGGAAATGGAATTTTAGTTTCTGTCACAGAGCACAGTATGCCTGCTGTGGGATGGGGGAGCTTGTTAATAGTATTAAAGAGCTTCATACTGAACACCGTCAGCTTTTAAGGCATTTTTTTGAATTATTTATTTTCCCTCCAGCTTCATGTCAATAATTAATACTTGGGGTTAAATACCCCTCTTGGGAAGGTCCATAGGGAAAGAGATAAGAGAAAGCGCGTTTGTCACAAAGCACCGTTTTGTACTGCCGTGTAATTTATTTACTTGTTGCTTTGGCTGCATTTGCTCTTAAATGCAGCACTACTCCCAGGGGCTTGGATGTTTTCATATGATGAGCATCAGAGTTGCGTATTTCAACAGCAAGCTAGAAGTCCTGAGGATCGAAATTTCACTATTTCCTCACCGATGCCTTTCTCCCTAATACCTTCCCTCAAATACTGCTCATAATTCATTAATTTTGCATAAATAAGTCAAGTGGGACACAGAGAGGAGCACTGCGTGCAGACTTGGTATAGCAGCGGTGCATCATGGGAATAAAGGACTATGTAGGTCACTCGTAAGGCCTCAGTGCAGAGGGTTCTCACCTCATTATGGAAACTGCTCATCTGTCTGATAAGGGTAACGGAATCGATTTAAACTAAACTGAATTGAAGTCAAACTATGGGGTCACTTTTCTCTTCTTGTCATTAGGTCCATTCAATAGCCAGACAAATGGAAGGATTTCCAGTCTTTTTCCATAGATAAAGTAGTGCTCATAATTCATTCAGCACTGGCCATCGCACCAACTCAGCATGGCAGCTGCACTGAAGCTTCTTTGCTGTCTACCACCGAGTTAGAGCTCTCACGCATCTGTCACGGACAGGTCAAAGGTCAAAGCGGTGTTGCAACCATTAGAAATTTATTTACGTGAAAGGCTTCTACGTGGTGGCTCGGCATTCCGTTTCCATAGGGCCTTTGAAGACACTTCCCACTATTCAGGCTCTTCAGCTTAGTCCATCCATAAGAAGGAAAATGTTTGAGCTCCACTAAAACTGCTTGATTCCCCTTAAAAGAGGTGGAAAACTGAGAGATGATGGACTTGGATGGGGGAACTCCGTGTCTTAACACTTTTGGGGATAGGCGTATTGGGCACAACAAGGAGATGCAGATTATCCCTAATTTCCCTTTGCCCGGTGATACTCTTACCCTCACCCTTTCTTAATCACCTTGGCAGCTGTCTGTTCCCTGATTCTGAACAGCTTAATTGACTTTTCAGCCACACATTCTGTAATTGAGTTTTAATCACTGTTTTACATCTTGTTTTGATATTCAAATTAGCTGTGTCATCTGAAAAAAATAAGCTCTCTTCTCTTATCCCCACACCCCCTTTTTCCATGGTCGCTGCATAAACTCGTCGGCATTAATTGCATGTTTCATATACATATTTATTCTGTGAAAGCAAGATTCCAATAGCACTCTTGAAATGGATGTTGCGATGAGCCGACTGGTGTTTTTGCTGAGAGAGGCAGCTCACTGCGAATGCTTTGCATGAACCACCTCCATAAGAGCTTCGGGAAATGGTTTGCTTCACAGTCTGATTCATATATTGAGGAGGAAAGGTCAACACGGCTCATGGGTGAGCAAAGGCTGGTCAGCGTTTAACTCGTATTGGATTGAGTCCTTGGGCAAGTCGTGGTCAATCTCCAAGTAGAACAGTTAGTCCAGCGCTGACTATTTAAACAAAGAAGTGAGGGGAAACCAGCGCAAGATTTTGCTGGAAAGTGATTCTGGACTCCTGGAGGCATTACGATACACAATATGGATGTAGCCCAGTAAGTCAAGGTTAGTTTGACACCTTCCCTGACAGCAGATCAGTTCCCACGCTCCTCGCCGAAAGAGTTGTCTGAAGGCCATCAAGGCTTCCATGCAGCATTTGAGCTGAAAGCAAGAGTTACCACTACTCTCCATGGAGGAACATTTAAAGGATTTCTGTACGTTTTCTTGTTTCTTGTTGCACGTTGCTTGTTTTTCTGTCTCACGCAAGTGTCCAGCCTGCCCAGTCACAGATACTGATCATCTCACACCCTCCCCTCTGGGGAATTAAACGCTGCAAACCAGCGGACAGCGTGATTCATGCATTTCCCTGTTCTGGTGACTGAAAGGGCAGAGGCGTTTAGCAACTTCTGTAGCCTCCTGCAGACATTTCAAGACCTCGTTTTTCACCTTGCGCGTCTCTCTGGAAAGGCTTGTGACAGTAGGATCTTGAGGTCAAAACACAGAAAGGGTGTTGGCCTGCAAATCCCCAAGCCGCTGATTTGCATCCAAATTCCTATTTTTTTGCCATTTACAAACTCGCTCTGCAGTTGTTTCTCTGGAATTTGAAAATGTTCCAGTCGATTGGCCTAAGATCATCTGAAGTTGCTGGTAAATGCAGGTAAAAGCAGGGACAGACAAGCCTTCTGGGTACCACCTGTGATGGAGGGGGCTGGGGAATGTGGGGTGGCAGGCGAGTTCTAACACATTCCTTAGACTCACAGTTTAATGATCCCCGTGAGCATTGTGTACAGAAAGAAGAAGCGTGTGAGATCTTGTCTTATACTTTCTGATTCTAGACAGCAAACTAATTCTCTCTGAGAAACACCTTCCCTCTGGATGTCTCTTTTCTTAGCTTCAAAGAAAAGTCGAAGATGGACATGGTCTGAGAGAACAGACTACCACATATTCTCGAGTAAAATGTTTTCAATTGAGTATTACACACTGGTCTACAGTGGAGATCCCTGTGTTACATGATCGATACATTTGTTATTCACTCAGATAAATGAATTAAAATACAGTAATATGTCACTCTGGCTCTGGAAAGAACTCATGAAATGGTCATGAGCGTCATTGCGGGTAAATGGACTCACAGTCAAGTCCGGAAACGTCCTTCAGGATCAATTCATTAACTACTCGAACCAGCAGAAAAACTAAGCTGCATCAGCCAAAAGTGAGTGTTTCTTCTGTCCAGAGATGACATTGGAAAAAGTGCAACTCTGCATCAGTATGATTAATCCCACTGCTGCCAATATGTTCATATTGCTCCGCAGAGTTCAGTCCTTTTAACCCAGCATCTCACAGCATAATGCCATAGGGTTGCAGAAACATCTCATGCCTTCAGAGAAAATACAAGGAGAATTTTGCACTTTTCTTGCCCTCTAAATGTTTTCTCTGCAAGTGGCTAAATTGTAATCTCTTTAACGCTAAATGGCAATGCAAAGTGAATGCATCTTAACATGAGTATAAGAGGAAAGGAGGATAAGAGTAAATAAGTGCCAGCATCATCTTAACAAGTTTCGCAAGCTGTCGATCCACGCGCTCTTCCGAGATGACAAGTAGGGTTTCGGAAAAAGGCATACTGAGCTACGGGTGGTTGTAGTAGTGTCACTCTTTTACTGCTCTCTATCCTCTGACATTGAAGAAATGGCACAATTCACATTCCCTGTGAAACACAGCAACCTGGATTCCTGAATGCCCCCTCCTGGGCATCTGAGTTCCCTGAATTTACCACTCCCCTACCTTTCTGCGAGCCCAGGCTCTCACTGAATGCTGTATTTGGAAGGTGCAAAGGAGGGGAGCTTGTAGAATGGCGCTTACTGCTAAGCAGCTGTATCCATGGAGACGCCATGACTGTAACTGATGGTGTCACGGCCCTCGGGACCACGCTACTGGGCATTGGAACCCTAGGTAACCTGAAGAGGTCAGCCCAGTCTGTGAGCAGCCTGGGAAGGACAGATGGGTCGATACAGGCTGAGGGCATTGTCTGCTAGGAGCAATAATGGACCTAACTTTGCCTCCTCTGAGATGAAGCTGATTTTGTCTATGGCCAAATAGAGGGGGCGTAAAGGTGCGAAAAAAGTAAATTGTACAGTCTTGCTGACCTCCAGCACAGGCAGGCTGTTAGAGCACAGATTTCCCAGGATGCACCCCGACACATTGCCCTCCCCATCATGAAAGTCAGTGGCTCCTGCGATTTCTCTGAAGGCGGAATCAGCATGACTGTCGGCTGAACGGGCACACGGAGTACACACACGGCAGCCGATCAAGACGGCCGCAGCGGGCGCCCATCCGTGCGAGACGGATGTCGTACAGCGTCGGAGCGGAAAGTAGGGCAGCTCTCAGAAGGATGTTGGGCGAAGGTTAGTGAGACATTCGTCCCTCCCTCCCTGTTCTTTCTCCTGGAAGCGGCACGTCTTCGGATGTGCCCTCAGGGTCCTGCAAGATGTCTCCTTTCTTCGGGAGACAATCAGCAGTGTAATTAGAGAAGCAGGGACAGGGAGATAGCATCGCTCTCTATTTCTCCCTCATATTCCCTCTGTTGGATAGAGTCACGCTCCTCAGTCGTGAATCGTTCTTACGGAGCTGGCTGGATCTGTTGCGCTACCTCACAGTCACACCCTGAACAGGGCTGCTGTCAGTAAGAATTTTGCAGAATCACGTATGAACTGTGATCTCCCCTCCCTCCCCTCTCCCAGCATTTGCATGCTGCTGTGAGCTCCATTCCTAATGGGGCTGCTCACTGTCAACACATGTGCATGTTATTTTAACGTCACCATTGTAGCTCGACGTCTTGGTTGTAGCTGCGCTCCGTGGGGCCTCTTACAGTCTACTTTGGGTTTCCACCACGGAGTGCTTTTCTCCTGAGTCCTGCCTTGAATTGGATCATCGGGCCTTAGTGCATCCGCTGTGAAAAGTGCTGCAAACTGAAGACGTGAGTGGTTTTAAGCAGTGCATTTCAGCAAAAAAATTGCTTAGGATTGTCAGGATAAAGAGGAGTGATGCTTCCACGGGCTTTGAGGCACCTTCTCTATTACTTGCTCATCCGGTGTAGGAAAGCCAGGCAAGGCCACGTTTGGGATTGAGTGGCAGAAGGGCACATCGCTTGGTAAAGAGATGGTGTTTTCTTGGAGCAAAGGGCTTCTCGCGATGGCGTTGTGGAGCCCGCCATGTCACCAGTTGAGCTGTACATCCAGGCAGATCAATCTCTGCATGGTATGCAAGGGCATCTGGGCCACCTGGGATTCTGGAAAATGCTGGAGACTCTTCTCTATGAACCTGCTTGTTCATTATGTGGAATACAACACTCCTAGGCCAGTGGAGATGGGAATATTGGCTGCTGGAGTCTTGTACATACTGATACAGATAAACTGCATCTAACTTTAAATAAGTAAACATGGGGAAACTGAAAGCTTTGCATCTGCGAAACATACTAATAATAACGCTGGATTCCAAAGTACATTTGATCCATTAAAGTCTAACCTCAGTAGCTCCACACTGTAAATGGGCTTAAAAGTTAGCTGAGCTGAGATTAAGGCTCAATGCGGAACGGTTCCCAAGAAGGAGAGGGGAAGCGGGGCATGGCGCTGGGGGGTGGAGGGGTTATGAGGAATGAAGGCTCTGCAGGCCACCCTAATCCTTCCTGTCCCTCAGCATACTGCCAAATCTCTCTCCCTAACGGCAGCCAATAAGGGCTGAATTAAGCACATTTAAGTCTCTTCTCAACTCAACAAGAGGCAAGGGGGCTGGCACCACTGGGTGGGGGGGAGTAGGCAAGCTTTTTGTTTTTCTAAGAAACTACACTCACGAGCACTTTATTAGGAACACTATACTAAAACTGGGTAGGCCCTCTTTTTGCTCTCAGAACAGCCTCATTTCGTGGCGTGGATTCCTCGGGATGTTGGTAACATTCCTTTGATATTCTGGTCCATGTTGAAATGATTGCATTATGCAATTTCTGCACATTTGTCAGCTGCACATTCATGCTATGAATTTCCCATTCTACCACATCCCAAAGGTGTTCTTTTGGATTCAGATTCAGTGACTGGGAAGCCCACTGTAGAACACTGAACTCATTGTCATGTTCATGAAAGCAGTTTGATACGACTTTTGCTTTGTGGCATGGTGCATTATCATGCTGGAAGTAGCCAAGAAAAAGTGCAGTGTTTATAATTGGCATTAACCTAAAGCAGAAGAACAAGTTTAGCCATTATTATGGCTGCAAAGGAGACATGCTGCAGATGAGCAACAGAGAAATGAAGCAGGTGCAGTGCGAGAACCTCTCGACTCTTGAGTCATGCATGTTGTCATGGATGAGTCGCGGCCGCAGCACTTCTGTGGTCGTTGAACTCTTTGGTTGATCAGTTTCAGCTGATGTCTTAGTTGATAGACAGAGATGACGTCTTCCAGGTCAGATTCAGCAAGCAACTGCTGGACATCGCACCACTCTGATTTGACCTTCCGAGTTACTTGTAGCACTATGATCATCTCAATGGGAACTTCAAGCCAACAGGTTATAGATTGTTTGCCATAAACACCTCACCACCTTGTAACTGTATTTATTTGTTGACTAATGATTATCCATTCTTATCTCTTTGTTAGTAGTCTTAAGGCTGTGTTTGAATACCACACGGAGACAGTTAGAGGTGTAAAGGTTTCTTCTCTGCATGAGTCGGCTCAGCCAGGTTATGCTGTCTCCAAGGGCCAGGGGGTGGAGGGTTAGTGAGAGCCAGTTCAGCTCCAGCTGCTGGACCCGATAAGCATCCCACTATTCCCCCACCCCCAACCCTGTGAAGCACTGGAGAAAAAAAGTGAATTTGTGCCATTCCCTGCTGGTCTTGCAGGCCCTGCAAGTTTTCTATCCAGGTGAAGTCCTGACCGCTGTCTGCCCATATTCGGCATGGAGGTTATTTTGAGCTAAGACCAGAGCCAAGGGCATAGGTTGCTAACCCTGGAAATGAAAGTCCTTTGGATGCTGCGGAGCTGGAGTGTGGTGAACACAACCTGCACTCGTTTGCTTGGGTTTCCAAATGCTGGGAATCTGGGTGCGAAAACACATCCAGATTGCCAGGTAACCTGGGGTCCATCCCATCCAAATCCTGTCCTGTCTCCTTGGTGGGCTTTAAACCGCAATCCTGGAATTAATCACCTTTCTCTGCACCAATGGCAATAATCCCATCCTCTCACCATGGCAGCAGGACAGAGCAGGGGTTGGCCTTTCCTTCTGAGAACACTTTCATCAGGCTCGGCTGCTTTTGTAGCTTTCCTTCTATGCTGTAGAGATGAAGGCTTAGCGCTGGAGCAGGGTGGGTGAGGGGATGGGGTGTTTGCTCTTGGAGCTGCTGAATGTACAGTGCTGGGGCCAGGGGTTGATATTATATTTCTGTCCCTGGACCGTAGAACTGATTACTCAATGAAAAGTTCTGCGCAAAGGTCAGTAAACAATAGCTCACTTCTTCTCTCCTGTACATTTAAAGGAAATTTCTTCCTCTGTGCCAGGAGCGATGGCACACGTATGGCCTCCATACCCATTTTGCCCCCAGGGAGTCTCCGTCTGCTGGTGGAGAGGTCTCCAGAAGGCTTCAAAGACCTGCAAGCCTCTAGAGATGATCTGTTTTCTAAGCCTGGAGAGGAAGTAACAGTGAAAAGGCTGGAAGCAAAGAATCATTTGGATTTATTTTTGTTGGATTTTTCCTACTTTGAGGTGGAAGTGGGAACACCAATGGCGTGTAAGCACAGGGAAGCCCATAGGGGGTAAGCTGCAGGGGAAGCTGTTTGTTCCGGGCGTGGCTTCTCACTTGAAAAACCATCCTGGCCTGAGAAACAGCAGATGCCAACACAGCGGAAACATCAACACCGATGATACCTCAGCCAAACTTTCCCAGGCATAATGAGAGTCCATCGGTCTATGTAATTGTTTGCGATTAAGTCAGTATTAGCCTCACAATACAAATGGCTGAAGTAAACAGCGCTTATTGTTTGTGGATCAGCATGGAGTTTAGTCTGGAAAAATTTTTACTGGAGATGTAGCGCTGCTCTTGGGGGCAGAGTTTGACTGAATAGGAAAAACATCAGGTGTGACAGTATCTGATCCTATCTGTGGGCACAAGAGTAAACATCTTATCCCCTGATTCAAGGCAGCTCAGAGGGTGGGGGTGTTGAGTCTTTTGCCACGTGCCATCTGCTGCTCTGATTCACAGTCCTTATCTTGATCAGAGAAATCATGGCAGGGGTTTCACTTGGAGCCCTGCCCCGTGGCATGGCCAAGAGCACACAGAGTGGGACGTCACTGAGGTCTTTGCACTCTCCTCCAGCACTTCACCCGATTTCATTGGGGGCATTGTGGAGGTCGGGGGATGCCAAACCCTTCCCCCACCTACCCCATGCTCTGTGAATGTCAGTGCTCTCTTGGGCAGTAGAAAAGATGTTATCATCGGGTCCACCCCTATTAATGGCACACCCCAACTCCCGACCTCTTCTAATCTCCTCTCCATGTCTCAACATTGCTGCACCTGGACTCTGCAGAAGCCTGAAAACCCCCCCAAATATTTAACCCCCTCTGTGTCTCAAATTTATTACATGTCCATGACAGTAAATCCAGAGAGCTATATAGATCTTTAGTGTGTTCCTGGAATTGAGACCCCCCTTCATGGTATAGGTGTTGTTTCGATCTGTGTTTCAGGTCCTGCGGGACTCTGGCTCTGCTGCCTAATCGCAGAATAGAGAGGATGTAGACAATGTGTAATGAGATTCGGCAGTCTGGGATCTTGCTGGGGCCCCCACTGTGATCCATGACCTTTCCTAACCAAAATTAAAGAATTCCGATCACTCAAGGTGCGGGGCGAGGAGGTCGGAGTGTAGACAGGGGCCACGTGCGCTCTTGTTCAATGGAGTGAGTTTCAGCGTCCTTCATCAGGCAGTCTTTGCTCTTTCTATTCAAGCAGCGCAAGGCCAAGTTTGGGACAGAAGGAATGAGTCAGAGGCGAGGGAGAAGGAAGAAAAACAAACAAGAAGAAATGAGCTAATCCGTGTTAGCGGCCAGCACTTCCCTGCTTGGCTAGCACTGAGTGCTGAACGGCCAATAAATCTGACAGGACGCAATGGAGAACAGGCCACCACTGACCTGCTGCTCAGCCGGCTTGTTTCCACTCACAGAGGCGGTTAAAATGTGCATGTGCTGGGAGGTCTGCAACACACTGGTGACTGCTTTCAAAAACCTAATTAATCCAGCACATGAAAAGGTTAACGCATGAAAAATGCAAGTTAGCTGTACCCTTCTTGAAGGATGCATTTCTTCACATGTGGCTTGAGTCTGTAATGTGGAGCATGCAGCTCATCCTGTCAGTTTTCTGTGGTTTGAAACCAATAACACAGACTAGCATGTGCTTGGAGATCTTTATCATACATCTTGTCAGCATACTTGACATAGGCAAGATTGCAAAAGTGACTTGTCTTTTGATGGTAAGAGATTTACTTTAGATTGAAAATCTGACAGTTCATTTGCTGATGACAGAATGTGCCAACACCTCTCCTACAGTCGTGAGTCCACACCCTACAAACCAGTCTCATGACATGGTGGGTACTCTCAAGGGGGACCGAGAGAACTAGGACGGCAGGACCCAAGTGCGGAGTCGTTCGTCTGGATTCAGGGGATCGGGCAAGTTCTCGGTGTCGGGGACAGGCGGATGGTCGGTCGATCAGCGGTTGGTGTTGAAACGAAGATCCGTGGACGTGGTCGGGAGACAAAGCGAAGGGATGAAAACCGGAAGACGAAAACTGAGAACAAGGGTTGCGTGTGAACTGGACGTCACAAAGGAGGCCGGTTGTCTCTGACGAGATTCCGCAAAGGTATGGGAGCTGAGAAGGGTCTTTTAAAGGGTGAGCAGTTAGTCAGGTGCTGGACCAGAGTCAGGTGCTGTCGGTTGAGTTGTGGGCGTGGACGTGACAGGTACTAATAAAACCCTCATAAAAACCTGTACCTTCTGTTTATCCACAATCCCAAAATGCTGTAGAAATACCTGCTTCTACAGATCCAAGTTCTTTGCTCTTTTGGGGTTTCAAAAGGATAATATCTTTTCTAAAACCTCCAAATGTTATTGCGTAATAAATGCAGGAGTTGAAGACGTAGATGTGATCCCTGCCAAAGTTTTTGTTTTGAAGCACGTCTTACTGCCTTGTGGCTCCACACAGAAATGAACAGGGAGGAAGACTTCCGAAGACTTATGTTGCACTTGATAGATCTCCCGCTTCAAGGGGACACATTCTGAACCAAAACATGTCTTTTTTTGATGACATCAGGAATGCTACTAGACTGGAAATTCTGTTGGCAAACCTTGCAAGGCTTTGTTTTGGTTCTCTGGTAGCAAGGGTTAATGTCATGCATAGCAGGTACAGCAAACAGCCAAGTACAACAAAAATATTTCTTCACCCCTCTCATATTTACAGACATTACAACAATTCGCACAGTGACACAGATGCTTAGGACAGACAAGGGAAATCATGAACTTTGACATGAGACACATGTTTTGGAAGTGTTTTCCGGCTTATTGGCATACTCATGCTGCCAAGATAAGCAAGGTTCAGCCTGTGCTTGGGACAAACAACTGAGGACCCCACATCTAGTGGCGCACTGATTGAGGTGTTCCAGTCTGAAAGCAGACAGGCCTTTTATCTTGAGGAGCCAGTCATGTATGGAGGGAGGATTGTGGGACATTTATGTAGGACTATGTGTATGGGAGATAAGGATGTATTCAAGAAAGTATGAGATGAGAATTTTGCTGCAACATGGAGCTACAGATTTATTAACGTAACTTCAAGGGTGGGAATATTGTTATTGACATGTTCCTGGAGTTTAATATGAAGCTTAATAACTTAATTAGATTTAGTTACGGTGCTGATTTAATACCATATAGACTATGCTTGGGAAGGCTACCACTTTGGCTCTTAAAGAAGAGGGTGCCTTCTGCTAACGTGGTGGATTAATTTTAAAGACATTCTATACACTTTGGGCATGTAGTCAATCATATCAGGGCAGTTCAGCACTTTCTGCAGAGCTATTCAAACTCCAGCAGCTCGGATATCCACATCTGCATCATGGCATTTGTTCAGGTGAGACTAAGCTTGAAAAAGGGTTCTACTGTAGTTGGGATAAACATCTCAACATCTTTCTCGGGGAATTTAGATGTTTGTGAATTTTTTGAAAGTTTCCTGTGACAACAACAGACTTGTTTTGCACGTAAAGGCACCTCAGCCCATCTTTGGAGTGTCTACTATTGTCCCACATTGTACAGTAGCCGCTGACAGACTCAGGCGAAGCTGTGTTGGTTGAAAACATTGCGTGACTTAGCGGACGCTCATCAGATAAAGAGGCTTAACAAGTCGGCCAGGAGTGGTATCGTGAAAGAGGGCGTTCTTTTCCCCGGGGCAATACACCTCCGTCAAACAAGGACGGTGTTTTCTCTTTCGGAAGCTCGTTCGGCACTCTCCGTGAGCTCTGTAAGCAGACCTCCTAATGGGTCTTCCGTTTGTTTCTCAGGATGTGCTGGAGTTATAGATGATTTGCACAAATCGGAGATCCTGCAGAACTGAAGGAAGTGTTGCAGATTAGATCTGGTGATTGAAAGCTACCAAGAAGAGGGCTATAGCTTTGAATCCTCTATGGGTGAAACGCACCCATTAGATCCACCTGCTGGCATTTTCCATCATCTTATGCATTTGCAAGAGTGTTTTGATTTCCTTTTGTTTAGGTTATTAGGTGAATCTTGTACTGCATGTGATTGGGACACACAGTAGCATAGTGGATCTAGCCTTTGCTTTGTAAGCTAATGGCAGATGTTCCAATCCCTACTCCTGCTGTAGTATACCAGATTGAAGTGCTTATCCTGGATTGATACAATAAAAATTACCTAGCTGTATAAATAACTGAAGTTTCTTAAAAAAAACAAATTATAAGTTACTTTGGAGAACAAATGGGAATAAATTTGCTCTGGAGTCAGCTGTAACTCCTGCAATTTCAACAACTCACAAATCTGTGTCTTTAACCACGATTCTGTGTCGTTACTCACCTCTCCTGTCTTTCCTTCTGTGTGTGTTCATGTCTTCTGCTAACCCTGTGGGGACTTCTTATGAGAAATAGTGTAGTAAAAAAGATAGTAAACACAGAAGAATTAATCTTCAGGGGGTGTTCATTCTAGGTTTTGTTGCCTTGCAGGTGATGTTCCTCCTAAGTACCATCAGTGCCACAAGTTTCCGCACTGCCTATATGAGCTGGATTTCCTCTCTCGCTGAGCCACGCACAGCCGTCACACCCTCATT
Source organism: Scleropages formosus (assembly GCF_900964775.1). Lineage (NCBI taxonomy): Eukaryota > Metazoa > Chordata > Actinopteri > Osteoglossiformes > Osteoglossidae > Scleropages > Scleropages formosus. The sequence continues at coordinate 4,364,338 of NC_041828.1, read as the reverse complement.
TCTTTTGTTAATATAAAACCACACTGTGAATTAAGGATTTGTATATTAAGCTGTAAGAAAAATTATTCCTCCAAAATGAAATAATGATAAACTTAAATTTCTATCTAGGTAGCAAGTCCCAGAGCTGAAAGTATTCATCACCATCACAGTCTCCAGGAAATGAACCATTGCTCTGGCACTGAGACGGTGTGAACATGCATACCAAGCATGCATTAACAACATATCTTTTCTGAACCTTTCTGCATTTTCAAGCAGCACGTTTTGTCTGCCCTGTCACGGATAAACAGTTCTCCACCCGCTCCCTGGTTACTGACTGGGCCGCCATGGTGAGGAGAGGAAGGTCAGTGCTGTTGCCCTTTTTAAGTCCTGACGCTTATCCTGTAGAGAATATCACCTGTCTGGGTGGCATTGAAGCACCCTGTTTGTGGTCTTTACCTGTTGCACGTCATATGGGGATTGGGGCAGCAGGGAGAATTGTGGCTCAAGCTGTTTCCGTGCAGTCGAAGGCTCCGGGTTTAAATTTACACAACTGCTGTGGTACCTTTGAGTAACTTTTCTGCAAAGCAACTTAGGATGTTAAGCTGTCTACCATTATTTGCCTATTTCAAGGTAACTTTTTGTAGGGCATCTTTTTTTACCATGCTCAACTCTAGCAAGAGGTAGGATTCGAAGCTGCAGCTTCCGAGCCTAGAGGTAGCAGTGGTATCCACCACACTATCAGCTGCCGTACCATATTGTATTTAACTCACTCTGAAAGTCACCTTGGACAAAGCTGACACATGAATGAATAAATGATAGATAAAACAAGCAACAAATGAGAGTGGTATAATAGTTTAAATGGTGTAAGTGGCCCATGCTGAAAGCAGAGTGCATGTCTGGGGTTTTAAGGGGTGTCCCATTAACCCTTTGTGCAGTCACTGGCCAGAAAGAGGGCACAACAAGTAATAACATGGTTTGTTTCCACTTGTCCTCTGCTGTGCGTGCATCCGAGGTGGTTTTCTTGCCCAACTATCATGGACACCACTAAGCCGTTTCCCCTGTTGGCAGACGATATGGTTGTAGAAATTAAACATGTATTTCAGAAGAAAGTAGAATGGCCCACAAGTACAGACAGGCAGACACACACACGCTGGGATTCATCCTCGCTTCACCGTCTCCTTTGTGGAATCCCCAGTAATCCACTCATGTGTGCTCACACACAATGACACACACTCCCACGCGATGACTCAAGCACAGACATGTGTTTGCACTCACAACGGCTCATCCTGACATACACGCACATCTCACATGGCGCGCTTTGTCAAAAGGGAATAAACACACGCAGGCTCTTGCCCTTGGGCTCACGGCCATGCTCGCACTTTTCTATCACGCCCAACGCTTTGCCGTTCAGTTTGGTCATGGTTATCTGCGATGCCTTCCAGTCAATTAGCGCATTCCATCCGCTTCCATCGGGGAGTTGGAGCAACGGCTTGGTCAACCGTCACCGTGAGCAGCACTGACATCGAGTCTTGCCATTAACATGACGGCTGTTCCTCCAGGACCGCCCACCTCTACTTCCTTCCACCTTCCTTCGCTCCTTCATTAGGATTCCTTACAAAATTTGCCCTTGACGTGAAGTTGGGGTGCAGAGCTCCCGCTGCGATCTTATGATTTCTTTAATGTAGACACAGGTTGTTAAATCCGGGCTGTCACTCTTCAGCGCATGAAGCCCAGGGTGTTCAATGGTTTTCGTCGCCTCTAGATCATTGGGCTCCCGCTGAGCTGCAGGGGGGTGCCCAAGGGAGCAGGTAGATGTCTATTTCAAGGAGTCGAAGCAGAGGTGGGCTGGGGGGGTCAGGCAGTTTCAGTGACTCATTTGGGTGAGGGGCATGCATGGCAGTGAAACAGCAGACATCTGAGATAGCCACCACGCAAGACCTCAGGTTGAGTCACAGAACCATCCTCAGCAAAGTCTGGCACGTCCGTCATTTTTTTTAAAAAAACCCTCCTTTCCATTTCCGGCGAGAACAAAAAAACGACTGAACAGATGATTTTTTTTTTCCTTTCTGGAGATCGACAACGGCTCGCTCCTCGGAGAACAAGACCATCCACTTTGTGTCCTTATCTCACATCTGTGCTCATTTGTTTGCGGGAGACTTTGGTGGAAATGAGTTTTGGAGTTAAAGAGCGTGCTCTCTGTGCGTCTGACGGGAACTAATCACCCGCACCCAGTGGAGCAGGCATGGGAAGATGTAGGATGGCAAGGATTAATGCTAATGAGATACAGATAATGACTTTTTAAACTGTTTCTGGGACCGAACTCGACCGCCCTGGTGCCGAGTCAGTCGCTTCATTCTAGAGACCTAGACCATCCGGCACTTTCAACTACAGCTTTGTAAAAATAGCCTGCGCGTGAATATGAACTTTCTGCGTCACTCAGCTGTGTCTACTGCCGTCAGCCCCTTAAGCAGTCAAAGGAGTGGAGCAGACCACGCAATTAAACCTCGGTCGCTAGTTTCAGTGCATATTCGTAACTGTAGAGGTTGGGGGATCCTAAATGCAAGCCAAGGATCTGCTGCTGTCTGTGAGTCCATCTGGTCCATCTCACGAATCTCTAACGGCGTCCAGATACCCTGTTCAGATGTGGAATGTTACCCTCCGACCTGCTCGTGCCACAGGGGTCAGCGGTGACAGCTGGCCGGGAAGTGTGTGTGTTGGCACAGAACATGCAACTCTGCACTTTACACCTGTTTATAGACGCAGGCTGAAAGAAGGAGCGGATGGCTGGAGGAGTTACCGTCAACCGAGGCCTCTGGGTAGAGTGCTAGCTAGAGCTGCTTTTCATTCCCGCCGTTGAGAGCTTCATCGTGGAGTATTTACAATCTTTGGCGTGCTTCCATTTTTCTATCCTAATTCTCATATTTGTACAACAGCAAGGCACTCCCGTACGCCACTGTTTCTCCTCCAAGTCCATCAAAATACCGCCTCTAGTTATCTGATGTGCAAAAGCTGCAACTCTTCAAACGGGTTCCAACCTGGTTGCAAGTTATCCTTTGTTATTCCTGGAAAGTTAAAAAAAAAATAAATAAATCTGAGATTACATTCAGTTTTATTGTGAGATAATGGATTTCTGAGACTGGGGGGCTCAAATCATACTTGCTTGATAAACTCAAACAACACATTGATGCCAAGACCTTATTGATCAGAAGAGGATTAAAAGCTATAAGTCACACAGTCTGATCTGCTGCTTGCAAAACGAGAGATTAGGAGGGGAGGAGGGAGGGACTTATTGGATGGAGAGGCACGTCACGTATAGGGAAGGGGAAGGACAGTAGGGCTGGGCGATAGTGTTGTTGCCACAGCTAGTGTATATGGCATTACTTTCTGGGGCTCCGCCCCTCCTGACAGCATGACACACTCCCGGGGAACTTCAGTCAATGATCAAGCAAGCAAGTGGGATCCAGACAAGTTAGTTTGCCTTTGTTAAACTTTAGGTGGTAAATAGTGGGGAACTACAACATCTATATGTGAGGTGGGAGGTGGGGGAGTCAGGCTCCCTGCGGAGCAGAGTCGAGAGATTTCTCACGCATCCATCGCTTCCCGTCTCCTCTCGGATCTCACGCTGACTCGCTAATACCTGTTCAGACATTACTTTGATGCCTGGCGTTTACCATGTCAGACTTCCTGTCTCACTCGTGGGAAGGCTGGCCCATTTTTGTGACATGCCTTCCTCCCACTCTTTGTCTCGCTTTGAAGGTATAATTAGGTGTCAAAGCGCATTGCTCTGAGAACCGATCGCCCCAGAAGTGGCGGAGACCCTCACCTGGAGCCGGGCCTGGGTCTGAGCCTTCAACAGGTGACACTCAAAAGATCGAGTTTGATTCCCACCTGCTGCTGTTGTACCCTTGATCAAGGTACTTACCCTGAACTGATATAGTAAAAATACATTACATTTTCGGACCCGCTTGTCCCATACGGGGTCACGGGGAACCGGAGCCTAACCCGGCAACACGGCGTAAGGCTGGAGGGGGAGGGGACGCACCCAGGACGGGATGCCAGTCCATCGCAAGGCACCCCATGCGGGACTTGAACCCTAGACCCACTGGAGAGCAGGACCCGGTCCAACCCACTACGCCACCGCAACCCCCTACAGTGAAAATTATCCAGCTAAATAAACTGCTAAATCAGTATAAGTCGCTTCGTGTACAAATGTCACATTGAAAGTTGCTTGGTAGCGTCAAATAAATGAATAAATGTACATGCAGGGTCGTGCGAAGAGGGTTTGCCTCGATGCTAAGACAGGCTTTAAAGAAATACCCAAAAATAGCTCATTTGTATGCACATATTTGACTGATAGACTGATTGATCAATCGATTGACTGATTTGACTGCATCCGCATCCCTACCCAGTCTCCACTGAAATATTAAGCGCGGCAGTTTCACTACACTGCTTTAACCGCAATGCGAGGAAAAAGGTGCGTGAAGGTGTGTGAACATTTGAAGGGATCTGGTTGTGTGGCGGTGGGGACGTGCACTCCGGTAAGTATTTTTAACACGAGGAACAGCACCGTTGCGCCTTTAACGCAAACGTTGAGTCGTCCTTCCCATGTCCGGATACCAGACGGTCCCCTAACGGCTCATACTTCAGAGGAGGGACTATTTCCGGAGAAAAGGGGGAGACCTTCTTCTCCATAAATCTCCTTTTGAGTTCCCTGAACCTCATTAAGGGGCCTCTTCTTGTAATGGAGCACACAGCTGATAAACCGTGACATATGGGCACGGGGTAATGAGCTTCTGTCGCAATTTGTTGCTTCAGGAATCATTTTGCTCGAATAGTCTGTACTAAGCCCACCCCCGTGACTGGTCAAACCCCAAGCCTTACTGTCTCATATCCCTCCCCCCATCTCGCCACAGCCACATGCCTGTTTTAACATTTGCTAATTTTGTGCCCGAACCCTTGTTCTAAGTCATTTGTGGTGCAATTCGTGGTGTAATGGGTTATGTAATACTACAAGGTGTAAAAGGGTCATTACTCTTATCATTGATTCTGGAGTCAATGTTACATGAGAGAACAGGAGGGAAACAGAGCATGGAAACGACTTGACGCACGTTTTTAAGGACATTTTGTTTATGGCTTGAGTTTCAAATGCGTATGCGCGTTCTTCACGTAACGCAACCACATACAAAGGCTATTATTATTTTTAACCACTATTTATCTGGCATTCTTCTGCAAAGCAACTCACAATGTGAGGTTTGTAAACTATGCTACGTGCAATGGTTTATCCATTTTGTACAGCAAGGTAACTTTTACTGTGTCATTACTGGGTACTTCAATCCAGGGTGCTATGGGGAGAGGTGGGATTCGCACCCAGGTCCTCCGATTGCAAGGCAACAGCTCTAATAACCGGTATGTTGCCTACAACCCCCAGAATAAATGTGCATTAGAGTAATGAAGTCGGAGCTCTCTCCAGGTCAGCTCGTGGTCACCCTTGTTCATCTCCCTTCCTCAGACTTAATTTGGTTTAGACACTTCATTTGGACACAGGCTACAGTATTTTACGACCATTGAGTCAGCTGATGTCTTTCTTAACTACACTGAAAAAGGCTCCGCCGGGCTTGTGTTTGGCTCTTCCGATTGGCTGAACGAGGCTTCACCTCATTGTGCTGTGTGACAAGCGCCAGCTGCGCTCGAGTTGCGGTGGAATGGATGTAAATTCGAGGACGGTTGATAATGGCTGAGGTCGCGTTACGGACTAAATCCGCAGTGTTCTGGTTCATTTCTTTTCAGGTGTCACACTAGAGGGCCTCACGGTCAAGGTGCCTGCTCCCATGGTCTCGCCGACCTGCTGAGAGCAGTCGATGCATCCACCCAGCACGCCGTGATGAGCGTGAACTTTTACCGGTTCCTATTACACGCCGTTAATTCGCCCATCATTCATGACCCGTTTCCAAGGGCAACAAGCAAATGGTTTCCGGGGAAGCTGATGGTCCATCTCCAGGAACATCTCCTCCTGTCTCTCACATGCCAACACCCGTGAAACACGCTTTCCACACGGAGATGCGCACGGCCACCCTTCCAACCACGCGCCGACGCGTACGAAAGCACAGACACACAACGTTGCCCCATGCCTTCCCCTCCTACCACGCATACCCCTCTCTCAAACACAGCCAGTGTGTACACAGCTGTGGCATGCACAGAAACACAAACACACATATGGTCACACACTCATCCACTTAACCACATGCTGTCCATTTGAGTTTTGAACATTTTGAAGAGCGGTTGGTCACTAAGTCATTGCGGGTCGCAGTCTGCCTTCCTAAAGGGATTCTTCCTTGGGTGCCGCATGTCTCCAACTCCACGGGCTCCTGCTTGGCACCAGGCCTCATCGCTCTTTGGAAGGAAGGCCATGTTTTAGTGTCTCTAAGCAGCAGCGAGGCTGCAGGAGAACATGGCGATCGCGTGCACTCAATCCACGGCTTATGAAATGCCGTGGCCGGGAGCCAGGTGCTAACAGGATAGTGCCGAGGAAATCCTCCCACGCAACATGAGGGCTTTGTACCACTCCTGCAAGAATGGACGAGAACGTGGAACCATGTAGTAGCGGGGTTCCTTCTCGAAAGGAGATATTTGCAAACACATGCATGAAGCGGCCAGTGCAGACGTTTCCGGTCGATGAGCTGATTTGGCGTGAGTAGGGAGGATCGCGGACCCGTGTGAGAATGACAGAGTTCTGGCGTCCAAACTACTGCGGCGCCCTTCAGAAGGTCACTCAAATTTAGGTGTCTCCAGCAAAATTCTGCATTTCTCAGTCTCCTTAGATAGAAGAATCAGTGAACCACCAGAATAACTGCATTATTCAATTCTGACTTTAGGACGAGGTCATTTTATTCTGTTGCGCGTTCATGAATCCAGACCTGCGCAAATGAGAACGAAACTGTCTCCTTGGCGTGAGAAAGTTGGGAGACGGCAGGTCTTCAGGCGACAGGCCTCATGCCTGTCTGGTCCACCATGGCACGTGCTGAAGATGCAGGATGGCCTTTAGAGCTCAGCCTCCTCCTTTTCCCTCCCCTAACAAACCGCAATTAATCCAGTTAGTGCGGCACTGGGGCGTGCGGCGTCTCCTCCCTCATGCTGGCGGAGAGCATGACAGCAGCTCCTCAATTATTAATCCCTTCATTTCTGGAGCCTAAGGGGTCTCTGGGGGGCTGCGTGTGCGAGCCATTGATCACTGGGGGGTGCGACCAGCCATACAAACAGCGGCGCTTTTGAACAAATTGCAGATCGGTTTTACCGGGGCATGGAGGGAGGGAAAGCAAGGAAGGGGTTGGGAGAGTGGAAGTAGGAGGCAGATGTCGGTGGAGCCGGGAGTCCGGGTTGGAGGAGAGGAAGGCGAGTGAGGGGAAGAGATAAGCGGCGAGAAGGCTAGCGGGGTGATGCGACGGGAGGCGTGGCCATGTCCTTCAGCTGGCGGAGCTCCTCTGACGGCCTGTGAGGACTGTCACAAGACGTTTTTAGAAGAAGCACCGCTCAGTGGCGGGCTGCACAAATTAGGCATTAAAACGCCTACGGGGCTCAGCTTGAGAACAGTTAGACACAGTCTGTAATTAAGACCCACTCCCAATGAGTCATCATCTTCGGTAACCAAGCAATGGCCAATCCCAGGCCACCTCGTAAAGCGTGCGAGTCCTTAAGTCGAACCCTAGGCTCGGGAAGAGGAAGGAAAAGGCACCAGGCGGGCAGGCGCCGCTACCGCTCAGCGCTTCTCGCGGCCGTATCCTGCTGTGTAAATTCACGTCACCGCAGTTCAGTAGTGGTATGGCGCTTTAAACTCGGCTTCTAAATGAGGTCTTGTCGCATGAGCAACGGTGGTCAGGTGCTTCGTGAGTGCGGTGTTTTCAAGTCCCTCTTATGCCCTTACGTTAAATAAATGCTGAATAGTCAAATTTGTTTATCAGTGCAGCGGGTTTGGCTGGGTCCTGCTCTCTAGCGGGTCTGGGGTTCGAGTCCTGCTTGGGGTGCCTTGTGATGGACTGGCGTCAGGTCCTGGGTGTATCCCCCTCTGGCCTTGCGCCCTGTGTTGCCGGGTAGGCTCTGGCTTTTTCAGCCAGTGTGTGTGTGTGTGTGTGTGTGTGTGTGTGTGTGTGTGTGTGTGTGTAATGTGTCACTTGAACGATCCAACAGAGGAACTATTGCTTCACACTTAAAGGACCCAGGTTCGAATCCCTGCTCTTTCTGTAGCACTCTTGAATCAGATACTTATGAACTGATATGGTAAAAATTACCCTGCTGTATAAATGGATACATCGTTGGAGGTATTGTAACCACCCGCATTTGAACGTGAACAGATGTTTATTGTAAATAGTTATGAATAACGGGAAATGTAAAATACAGTCGTCGTGCAACCGCAATGGGGCCTGTCGGGGTTATAAGGGGATGAGTGCCTGTTGGGGAGTGTGAAGATTGGCTTGGGGTGCAGGTCCTTGAGGAAAGAGGTGTCCTCGAAGCAACAGCATTATTTCTTCGTGTACTAAATGTAAACGTAATGTAAATGTACTTGTTGATACCTCTCGCTGTGTGCCAGTGTCCCACGATGTTAAACGAGACACTGTGGACGTGGTGCAGGGTCTGCGAGTGCCGTGTCGCACGTTCAACAACTGTGGTCCAGTATAAAACGGGATTATTTAGTGGACTGGACCTCTAGAAAATTTATGGGATCTGTTCGATTGTTGTTTATTTGTGTTTATCATCCATCCATTATCAGAAACCTCTTTTCAAGTGCAGGGTCATGGTGGTCTAGAGCCTATCCTGTAAACAAAGAGTGTGAAACAGGGTAGTCCATTGCAGGATGATTGTATAACTCATTCACACACACACACACACACACACACACACACGCGCGCGCGCGCGCACACACTAAAGGGCAGTTCTCAGTCACCAGCTCCTCTGAAACACGTCTTTGGACTGTGGGAGGAAACCAGAGCACCTAGAGGAAACCGACTCGAAAATATGGATAACATGCAAACGCCGCACAGACAGAGCCAGGTTCGAACCAGGAACTGCGAAGCTCCAGCTCTCCTCGCTGCACCACTGCTGTTTTAATTGATTTCAATGTATTTTTGGCGACCTGGGGAAAGGAACCCTGAGTGACTAAACAGAAGGAGTGTGGTGTCTGCGGCGGGTCGTGAGCAGGTTGGCCGCCCTCTCTGGATGTGGCTGCCAGGTGTTGTGACAATGGCTCTTTTCCCGTCCCCTCGTCCTCGTCCTCCAGCTGCGCACGCGAGAGCAGCCCAAAGGAGCGCAGGAGGGTTCCTCCAAAGGAAGATTGCTGCCTATTCTTGTCTTTTTCTGCTCACAGGCCTTGTTTCGAAATGACGGCCCATTGTGCAGCTGTGAGCGGGAGCTCGGTTTTAGCTGCAGGGTTGATGGTGAGGAATCTAGATGTTTCCGTTTGTTTATGGTCGAACATTAGAGCCACACGCTGGGTGGTAGTTTAGAGTCCAATCTTGCATTTGGCCTGTCAAACCCGTGGCTTTGTCTAGAACTCTGTGGCTCCTGGACCAGAGTATACATTAGATGGCATATAACCCCCATCCTGCTCTTTTGGGAAAGGGGGGGGGGTCTTCCGCTGGGTTATTGGCCTTCGCGTTCATTGTGCAGCCGTCTTCTGCAGTCAAGGGAGACAAACACCCCAGGTCATGAACGCCAGTCTTTGTGTTTCCACAGGGGTTTGCCGAGGACCACCCTCTGATTTTGGGTTTATCTGTGGGGGTCCGACCCCCCCGCCTCCCTACCCCCCGCACCACCAGCAGCACAACTCTCGACCTCCGGTCCTGTACACGATTGCTGGAGGAGGAACGTGAACGATCAACCAGACCGCAGGCCACCATCGCTGCTGACTCTGACGGTGAGTACTTTTGACCAGAATATGACCAACTGCTGTGACAATTGACACATCACTGGTGCAGAACCACCAATAGGAACGACTTCTATACCCAGAGGCTCTCGGCTCTCTCTGGGTACGGAAAGCAAACGGATGATGTAAACGCCACTGTTCACTGCAGTTATTAGTTTATAATCAGAAGGACTTCCGGTTGTTTCCATTCATACAGACCAAAACTGACAGTCTTGAGTCTGCAGATCAGTTTCTGCCTCCATCCTGCTACCTGCTGCTTTGTTTTTAGTTGTTCATTCATTTTAGCAGAACTTACAGTGTTATTGATAGTGATTTACCCATTTATACTTATTCACACACACACACACACACACACACCGTCTGAAACTACTCGTCCCATACGGGGCCGCGGGGAGCCGGAGCCTAACCCGGCAACACACAGGGCGTAAGGCTGGAGGGGAAGGGGACGCACCCAGGACAGGACACCAGTCCATCACAAGGCACCCCAAGCGGGACTCGAACCCCCGACCCACCGGAGAGCAGGACTCAGTCCAACCCACTGCGCCACCGCACCCCCCCATACTTATTCACTTGATAACTAATTTATTTATTGATTTTTCTCTTTATATGTTTATTACTTTACAGGTGTCGGTATGTGTGTGTATGTTGTATGTGTGTGTTTAACTTTTTTAATGGTGCTGGAGAAAAATCCGGAAGGAGCCGCAGAGCTAAAAATTGAAGGTCCAGCGGAGGGTTGTTGCAAAAGGAGTGCTTTTGTATTCTTTGTGCCTGAACTGCTGTTTCTCCCGTCTGCTGCCAGGGAAGGTCTCTGAGATTCAGAGGGAGATATCATGGCTGGAAGTGGGTGGACAGGCGTGAAATATGGTCGGACTGCATGGCAAAAGGCGGAGTGTTATGCAAAATATTCGCGTATCGCCCCACTCATAACCCACCACTGCTGTGCATTAACCACCCAGGAGTCTGAGTGTGTGAAATTCCTGCCGCTCTTCACACGCTGTCATCCACTTCCTCGCTGAGTCACAGAACAAACGCTGATTCGCACTCAGCCTCCTGTCCCGCTGCTCCAAGAGCCCGCTTCCTGTTTCCGGAGCGCTGCTTGAAATCACAGCAGCAGGTGGGCGCAGTGGTTAAAGCCACCGCGTTCCAACCAGAGGATCCAGGACTGAATCCCCTTCTCGCTGTGGTACGCACTGGTCAAGGTTCTTACCCTGAATGGCTCCGGTAAAAATTACCCAGATGTACATATAAGTGAATCACTGTAAATAGTTCACATTTATCTGACACTTTTCTCCAAAGCAACTTACAGTGTTAATCTACCTGCAGTTATTTACCCATTACCCACTGGGTAATTTTTAACAGGAGCATTTTAGGGTAAGTACCTTGCTTAAGGGTACTACAGCTGGAGGTGGGATTCAAACCTTTCACCTTTGGGTCCAAAGGCAGCAGCTCTAACCACTGCATTGCCAGCACCAAACGTTTTCCACTGAGTGTCAGCTGAAAAAAATAATAATAATAATCACATAATAACGCACTTACCCCACTGTCGCAAGGTGAATTCCATTGGACCGCAGGACATCAGCAGGTCTCATTCAGTCACAGAATGTACTACATTTACAGTAATTTCTGAACATATGTCGACTCGTGATGGAAATCGAGGTTTCGGTTGGAGTGGCACTGGGGGAGGCGGCGGTGGCGGCGGCGGCCGTGCACTGGATGCTCTGCGGGAAAGCATTCGCTCTGGAGCGGTAGAATTAGAAGAATTTAATCAGGATAACAATTCTTAAATGGTTAGAAATGTATTCCTGTGAGTGAGATTAAAATTTTTCTTCTGCGTTATTACTACGCCCAACTGTGAAGGTTTAGACATTAAAAAAATACAAATCACTGTGTTAAAAACTCTATAGCATTAAAATGCAAATTTAATGTAGTGAGTGTATTGAGGGATGATAAATACCTTCATCCCTCACGTTTCTACATGACCTCTAATACTGTCAGTGTTCCTGTAAATAAGTGCACTTTCACTGCATTCACAAGTGTGAGAAAGTTTTAAACGCATGTACATATTGATTAAAAACTTCCTGTTCTGTTTTCTTGGTTTTTAATGCGTTATTTTAAAAATATGCTGGATCGTAAAGTCGTTGCATTACATTTACTCATTTAGCTGACACTTTTCTCCAAGGCGAACTTAAAACGTTGGACTATCGACAACTACTCATGTATTTAACACAGCTGGATAACTTTACTGTGGGAAATTAGGTAAATACCCTACTCAACAGAACTACATTTATTTATGTAGGTGATGCTTTTCTCCAGAGTGACTTACAATGTGAAGGTTTTTACAATTACCCATTTATAGAGCTAGGTTTACTTGAGCAATCTAGGGTAAGTACCACAGCCAGAGGTGAGAATCGAACCTGTGGGTTCAAAGGTAGCAGCTCTAACCACTACGCTATAGGGTCGATTAGTGTAGAACTACAGCAGTAGGTGAGATTTGACCCAATGATGTTTGAAGCCAAAGACAGCAGCTCCATGGGCATGATTTTTACCATATTAATGCATTAAGCAAATCAGAGAAGCTTATTGGAAATATCCTCCTGCTCAGAGGAGGGACTTTGCACTGTGCAGTTTGCCGAGCCCTCTTGTGTGAGGATGGAGCAGATTGCAGGTGGGAGGTGCAACATCTTACCTTCCATGGACTGCTAGAATTCCCCCGTGGATGATGGGGAGGGGTTCCGGTCCGGGTGCTGGTTGCAGGGATCCAAAAACCCCCCCGTGGTTTCGGTTTCCGGTGCTCACACTTTATCTCGCAAACACTTAGAGCTGCAGAGACATCAATATCTGCAGATTGTGATAGCTCATCTGTTATGACAAGATACGCTTTTTTGTCAGCTGTGATATGGACCCCCCGTCACCATCCCCCCCTTTTGGGAGGGGGGATTATAGTGACTGGAACAGCAGATCCACCAGCAGCTAACATGCAGATTTCATTTCTTTTGTGCCTCCCGGTGCGATGCGTTGCTGTCGGAAGGGCTCTGGTGCTCGAGAAACATATTCCGCCCATTTTCCCCGTCTACATGCCCTGCGTCAGGAGGTATTCCTCTTTTCTTACCTTACAATTGATCAGCAAGTGAATAAACTCATGCATAAATTTTTTTCCACATAAGAACAACGTGCTGTTGATTCAAAGACAGGCAGACGCTCGGGTTCCAGGCCGGGGGATAGCAGCAGACGCGATTAAGTCCAAAAAAACAAGAACGAAAGCGAGGCCGCTTTTGTCGGTAATTGAATCCCAGAAGCAGACTGACTGGGTAGCGTAGCTTTTGCTGTGGGAGTCGTGATAAGAGCCAGCTTTCAGCCATCACTTGCAGATCAGTGTGTGTTTGGGCGAAGGGTGTTACCTTACCGCAGAGCACCGTCGCTGGCAGACACAGTGGTGCTCCATCTCTTGATATTGATTTGTGGGTCGTCTATGGTCCCCCAGGAGTCAGCGCAGTGGGTTATGAGCTCTCTGCCCACACCTGAAGCCTGTGCTCGAGGTTGAGGGGGAGCTAAGGGTAGCAACCAAGATCGGTGAGAGCGCTGCTGGGAGGGCTGTGTATGTAACGTACTCTTGCCAGGTGTTGATCCTCACTACCTTCAACCTCCTCCGCAGCACATATTGGAGGTGGAGAATAAAGAGAAATAGGACCGCCCATCTACTCATGGGCATGTTATGTACATATGCTAATTGAGCTGGCTTGGACCCTAAGAAGGTCGTGTGGGTCTTTTGGGAGCTAAGTAGGACGAAGGGGTGGGAAGGAAGATGAGTACTGAGAGTGTGAGAAAAGTGGGAGCTGACAAAGAGGGACTTTGAGTCTTCCAATTCCGCCCCGACTCATGACCAAGTGGCAGCATCAGTCTAAGCGTTTCCACTTTGTGTCGCTAACCATTTATCCAAGTCAGGATTGTGTTGGTCCAGAGCCTCTCGAAGAAGCATTGGTTGCCAGGCTAAGCAGGACACACCCAACATGGGGCACTAAACCCCCCAAGGTAGCCACACAGATTAGAAATTTAGAGTGACCAATTCACCTGAAGCGATTCTTTATGGGAGGAAACCTGAGCACCCGGAGGAAACCCGCAAAGACACGGGGAGAACATGGCAACTTTACACAGTCTGCGCCGGATTCAAACCGACATCCCAAGCACCATGAGACATAGGTTTGTTCTGAAGAAACAGGTGCTCCCAACACCACCCTCTGACCCTGATCACGTCTCCATCTGACCGCCATGTTACAGTTTCCACCTAGGAATCAGGTGGAATAGCACGTTTTTAATAAAAAAAAAAAATCACTTCCTTTTCAAGAAAAAAAATATCTGCCTTCAAGACCCGACGGAAAGTTAAATACACGCTCACCAAAAAATGAGGGAGAAGCTGAAATAAAGTGCTATAAGATCAACACTCAGTGACAGTGAAAACTACGCTGGTAACTATACTGTATATATTTATATCATTTAATGACACAGAAATAATGATCCGACATGGACTCGTTTCGGCCGTGGGTCTTCCATACATCAATGCACCCGCGTGCTCGCACACACAGACACACACACACATATAGCTACCCCTGTGAGTGCTATCCTTATAACAGTTTGCTTTCAAGATGCACCATGACAAAGTAACAAATGTTTGTTCCTTTCATCCATCATAAACAGTGCTTCCCGTTGCTCTCCTTTGTGCCCTCTAATGAAAAGCTTCTTCTACCCAAGTTGTCCGAACGCACAAAGTCGGCTCCCTGGCACTTCAACAAGCTTTGGATTGACAGCCCAAACTTTGCACGGGCTGACTCCCAAAGCCTTCCTTTGTGGTGACCTCCGAGCCGTTGGGGACATTCCGTGGACACAAGCCGCGACGAGCCCACATGAATCACTTTTCCACTCGGCGACAGACGGCTGCTAAAACCACAAAATGCATTCTGGAGGACTGACGACAAAGGGCTTTTTTTTTAACAGACCCTCCTACCCCTGGCCGCCTTCAGCTGGGAGATCCGAGCCTTAGGGAACATTGAGAGAAGCGATTTAATGTCCATCTCCGTTGGGCGTTTGTACTGTCGACATGCCTTCCCACTTTCTGCACATATTTCTAGTTGGATACCTATGCAAATAAAGGACGTTTTTGAATCCATTTTTCGGTGCCTTCCTAGCAAATTACTTTGACATTCCTTGCATTATTTCCCAGCAGCCCTCCACTTAGGCTGACAGAAATCAGAGTTGAATTATTATAGTATAGTTATGCTTTTAATAACACAGAAATCAGTGGCCGCTGCCGTAAAAACCTGACAGTCTGAATCATTTCTCTAGGTTTGAGCGAAAGCAGGAAACTGTGTTGGATCGATGCAAGGTGTCATGGAGAACTACAGCATCTCTTCTCGCTGCCTGTAAACAGTTACATTTTCGCGTAGAAGCATCGCTTCAAGGGATTCCTTCCCTCTCGGGTTTAGATCGTGACAAAAAGCAGCTTGAGTGATGACAGGTGGCCTGTAGGCATTGGGTGACCCGTCCGGATCGAAGGCCACGGCTGGAGGCATGTCTGCGTGAGGATGTTCGTGTGTCTGTTTGCACCACAAGCAGATGACTGAAAAGATGATTGATTGCAGTTTCGTTCGCTTCGGTCGCGGCGGAAAGACTGGTTTGATGTTTCTGAATGAACTCCCTAAGAGGACGAACGCTCCATTCATCTCTTGTCTTGTCGCAGTTTGGCTCCTGCGAGGAGGACTTTGAGCCAAATGGCTGCGGTGACGCCATGAATGGGACAACCTTGGGATGACCGAGACTTAGGTCCACCGAGGTCTCGGCGCTTTCAGGAAAAACAAGCCCCTCTGCAGGAACATTTGGCCAATTGTGCTCCAGGCAGGCATTAAAAACACTCACCCAGACCCAGAATGCTAATCCACCCCAGCAGCACCCAGTGAAAAGGTTTTGGGCACAATGAGAAGTTCATTTGTTAACTTTCTTTCATTTAGCAGTCAGCTTAAAGTTGGCATCTGACTGAGTCGCCAAAATTAGCGACAGAGTGCCCCAGTGATGCACTACCGCCAAGTACTCGTTGCTTAGCTTAGCATTAGCTTAGCATTCAGTTTGCTTGTGCTGCTCCAGGTTCGACTCATAAACAAGAGCGACTAAGTATTTCATCCGTTTTATTTCCTGTAATTAGTGTCAGCATAATTCAGTTACAGCCTGGCTATCAGCGGCAAAGGTTGTTTTCCCTGCCTGCAATTTCCAATATTTCAGGTTTATTTTTTTCCTGTTTATCCATGTCAACTTGGGGTAATTACCTCAAGTGCTTTTCAGCAGTGGTTATTAGGAATACACAAAGCACGACGAACACTGCCCACTGGCCTTTTGTAGCAACATTTAAACAGCTAGTTCTGTTTCATGGTATCGCGAATCCAGTCAGCGCACTACCCCGGTACCTCTCGGTTAAGTGTAGTGCTGTGCACGCATTACTTATGCTGGATGTGCTGCCAAAAGGAAGAGAACTGCACTCGGAACTCTGATGTCTCTCTTTTGATCAGATATTCCTCAGTATCTCCTCTTCACAAACCTTCTGCTACAGTCTGTACGAAGGCCGGGAAGTGCTTATCTAAGAGTACCTGCTTCTACCTGATTTAATAATGAGCAGAATACATAGTGAGCCTGTAGATCCAATAACCCAAATCCAATAAAGCTCTGAAGTTCTGCTCTAAT
The DNA here is from genome assembly GCF_900964775.1 of Scleropages formosus. Classification (NCBI taxonomy): domain Eukaryota; kingdom Metazoa; phylum Chordata; class Actinopteri; order Osteoglossiformes; family Osteoglossidae; genus Scleropages; species Scleropages formosus. Next base: position 4,347,723 of record NC_041828.1, on the reverse strand, counting down.
CGGGCCACCCAAGGCAAACTTGATTACTCCGACTCCAATAACAGATCCATTTTATGGTTTACTGTACTGAGAGCGCCTGGATCCCTCTCTCTCTAATAAAACCTTAATAAAAACACACGTAGGTCGAAGGCACCTAAACACCCACACCTAAAGACACACACGCACACAAACCCACACACACTCGCACTTTCACAGACTAATGAGACCGTCGGATTCAACAAGCGCAGTGCATTTATCATGCGCTCACTCCTAATGGCATCGCCGGCAAGGCTTAGCAGTGCTCGCCGTCAGCTTCTGCCGGTTATAAATGGGCCTGTTTGCCTCTCCATTTGTCCAGTGTAGGTGTGTTCAAAGCACCGAGCGGGACGCAGACGAGCAACAGAGGCAGCATATCTCCCACGAGCCCCCCCCCTCTATCTAGCTCCACCTTCCCTTCCATGTTGTACCATTTCGGCTTCTTTCGAGAGCCATTAATTACCAGCTGCTTCTTAGGAGAGACCCCCCAGTGCACCTAATATAGAAAGATGATTGACTGTATCATATTGGTGAAAAAATAGTTTAATGAACCGTGACCGTAGTTTTCCCACAGATGGATCCCAGTTGCATTTGTCATTTCACAGGATACTGTCCTTGTGCGTCCTTCACTCCTCGAGCCCCACTCTAACTGTTTCTGCCGTCGTTGCCCTAGCAGCACGATGTCTTCGTGTCTCCTGGCTGTCACTTGGCATTGTTCTCCACATCCCCTTACCTGACGCCGAATTCTGTGCGGGGAGCTTTTCTCTGGGAGGAGAACACGCCGTGATAAGAACAGATGATTCCTTCAGGAAGAAGGGCCCCTTAATCACTTTGGGATTTGGGTGGAATGTGGGATTATCCTTCCAGAGGGGATTTAGGGGTCATCCAATCTTCCCTGCAATCTGAGTCCCAGTATAAAGGCTAATTCCTCAGCACCCCTACCTTCTCTTTTCTCTCAAGGTGTGATCTGGAAGGTGCAGGGAGCACATCCTAGTGCTCTATTGGTGCAGTTTGGCTAAGGTGACATCCTTAATGTCCACCTTGCTCCCACGGTGATGAACTGTCCCATCGTAGCTCGTCATGGCTATAGCTGCAGATGTGCACTATGATAAATGAAATGGGGATATGAAGCGCAGTAGCAAAAGACATCAGTGTGTCATTTCAGTGGCAGATAAGAGATACAGCCATGGCAGCGCAGTGATGAAGTGTTTAATCCCAGACGATCATCAGTTGGATTTGTTCTCCATTCCTTGGGGAGTCGGGGGCTGCCCGGCAAGCAGGGAGCAAGATGATGGCCCTACACTAAAACCATCAGCACCGCTAGTTTTAGCACCATTGACTTATAGTTCAATGAGTGTGCATCGACTGCGCCAATTGGAAAATCGTTCATTTAAAAAGATTGCCCATTGTGTCCAATGGTGGCTAAAGAAACCAAGAACAATGACCCTATCAGATGCTTCACATCTCTTTTCTTCTTATTAGCCTTGAATAATGTAGCGAGAAGTGGCCAGGTTTTTAGCCTGATTGAATTCTCTTTTGGCTGCCTCTGGGAAAATGAGAGGTCCATTTAGCTCAACGAGTGTTGTATTTTCTCCGATCTTGTTTTATCTCCGAAGCTCAATGCTATATTAATGCCTTCTTAGCAAGCATTAATCACAAGGTCAGGGCAGCACAAGGGAGGTGAGCGATAGCAGTCTGCACTTCCTGTTTGCCCTCAGGCCGTAGAGAGAACAGTTGGTTTGGAAGGCAAAGGACTGAAGAAGTAGATGATCGACTAAATGAACACCTTCCAATCCAGTAAGGTCCATACTACAAGCAATGTAGGAATAGGTTCGACAGGATGAAAACTTTCAGTCTGGTAATTACATTTCATTATGTTTGAACGTATGTCATATTTTCATGATTGATAACTGTCATTTAAAGTAGTTTATGACACTGTATTTATCAAAAAGTGATCACTGTGCGTGACGTATGACTGAAGCGCTGGTGTTTCTGGTTTGGATTCATTATGAAGTCATTCAGCTTGACAGTATTCACTGTCAATACAAAGGTACCCAGGGAAGGCCTTGCCGTGTGTTTAAGTAAGTCTTCAGCATTTAGGTAAAACTGAAGGCCTCTTCACAGCCATGAAGGTTGAGTGGCCTTGAGGGGCATAGGCTTGTCTGCAGGGTCTAAATGAATTTGATTTGATTCTGTCATGGTTAAGCCTCAGTTAAGTAAATGGTATCTAAGGGATTTGCTTTCTCAGGTTTTGCTCAGAGTCACGAACTTTGCCAAGAGTCCCCTTCTTGATCGTCCTCTTCAGGCCTCAGACGGTGACCTTCAGTTCCGTTCGTGTTTTTGTGGTCGTATGGCGATTCCCATCGAGCAGCACTGATGGGCATTCAAAGACAAATCTCCATCTGAGTCTGACGGGGGATTTGGAGTGGCGCTGGCAGAGATCCAGAGCCATCGTTCCAGATCTTTCGACGTCAGATGATGAGGTGAGCTGGGAGGTTGGGAGAGAGGTAGAGAGGCACACTCACAGGCGGAGGGGAACCATCACTCTCTCGATCTCTCAGTTCAATCCCATCTCGATAAGAGTGCCCCAGGCCAACACGTCAGCAGTCCTCGGAGTTCAACAAGAGTCTAACTTAAGGTTCTGTGAAGCAGCACGACTCTCGGAAGCTCTTTTCACAATGACTTGCCCTAAATTTGTACCCGAGTAAAGGTATCTGTAAGGAATGGCAGCCCAGACAGTTTTTTCACAATACGTAGGACCCGACAGCCATCCAGTGGGGCTTTTCTTGCCGAGGTTGCTATGAGACCCCAGTCTCCTTTTGTGGGAAATCAAGTTGATGGAATGATTCGGAGGACCATACAGTCAAGGTAATCAAAGACCGTGCCTAGTTCGCAAAGTGAGACTTGGCTTTACCTGTCACACAAACGCACAGATTCACCACCCTTGCATCTTTACTGGTCACCTGCTGACCCGAGAAGTTGCTGACCATCGCTGACCACGGTACATTAAGTTCAGTGATAGCATGCCCACACAAAATTACACCACTATAAACCACTTTCCACTTATCTCACATACATCTCTTCAACAGTCACTCCTTCTACATTCCCGTCCTGCATGTCCACCCATCTAGAGCACAGTGGGAATCATTTCCATCAGGCTCCGCCTACGCTCTCCCACCTCCGAAGCTGTGTTCTATTAGGAGTGGGCCTAGAAATGTCTTTATACCTGTAGTCAAGCTGCCAGGAGGAGCAAGTGCCCCCACGGGGTCTGCAATCGAGTGGATTAAGTCGAAATTCACAGCCACACTCCCTGGGCTCTGCTGGGCCGTGATAAGTTTCCTGCACATGGTAGCACTTTAAAGGTCATCGTGGGATACCAGGACACTGGATGGGGGTGTACTGCTGCCACACACACATCTCCTCCTGGGACAACAGGGTCTCCGTTGAGACCTTCATGTTTCCACCTGCATCTTAGAACTTACTGAGATTGGGATGTTGTAAGAAAAACAGGGAACCGTCCTCCAAACTGTGAGAGTTAATAAGCAATTGTAATTTAAACTCGACAAATCAGGTCAAAGTCTAAGCCATCAGATATTATGCAGAACAGCTTTGTACAAGTTTAACAAGCCTCGGATTTTAATTTGTAAGTATGGAATGCCAGCACTTGTCCCTTTGACTTTTTAAAGAGGACATTAGATTAATTTCAGGCATTAATTGCATATCTATGTGCCTTTATTGTGGGAGTTTTAATTTCTTACTTTCAAAACCACTCTTTTAGATTGTATGCTTACTAGTGGAATCCGGTGTTCAGGCAATTATATCTTTAAAATTCTCGCAAATTTAAGCCCCCCCTCCCCACCGCCCTCATAGATCAGCAGCTTGCCATCACTGCAGGCACAATTAAATTAAATGAGAACATATCGGTGTAAATATTTGTTGCAGCAGCTCCTGGGGGTATAACGTGGATTTGTATGGCCAACATTTAAAGTCCGTCAGTGCATACTTCTAATTAGCACCTCTACCTGCTGTCACGACTCCCTCGCCAACAGGCGTAGTTGCAGGGTCCGCTGCGGAGGTGGGGGGGCTCACTGAGGCCTGGTCACAGCCCACCTGCCTTCGTGCTGGATTTGCCTTCAACTGTGATCTCCACACAAGGGGAAAGAGCTAGATGGAGACTTCAGTGCCCTGGCGTTTTGCCCAGGGTGGCACTATGAATTATTGATTTCTTCATAGGGGCAGATTGCTTGTGAAGACGGTGGAGCTGAGAGCAGTATTGGGTTGCTCCAAGCAGAAGAATGTTGTTTCAGGATGACACGCACAGAGAAAGAGCGTGAGAACAAGGAAGGATTGCTTCTGTAATCGCTATCAGGTTCACTAATGACTTTAATGCTTCATGGAGCCAAGGAGTGAGGATTTTGGGCAGCACCCCACAAAAGTTCTTTGTGCTAATCTGTGTCCTGGCAACAGCACTGCTCCTCCTGAACTCCCAAAAACTAGAAAGAGCCCTCCTCCATCACCGGTGGTGAATTCTTAAAAAGCCAAGAAAAAGGGTTCAAATGGAGAGAATGGTCAATACGCATAAGGTCACAATCAGCTCCTGATGCCAACCTCTATGCCGCCCAGATTTAATTACAGCACTGATCGGACACTTCTAATGATCATCGGTGTCATGCCTATGTACAGAACTGGATATAAAATCCAGTGGCTTGTTTTGCAATGTCTTTGCGATGGTTCCTGGGTCTAACTTGCACTCGTGTGTCTACAGGGTCGTCAACGGACGTAGGCGGAAGTAGGACTGTCTTCATGTCTGGGGTGTTCCTAATCCTCAATTCCAGAACAAAGCCCTCGAGAACTGGAATCAGTACTTCCATGACAGTCCAAAAGGGAACAGTCGATTTCACTTCACTGTCAATGACCAGGTCACTCCAGGTCATGCAGAAACATGGACTGGATCTACGGGTTACCCTCTTGGTGGTGATGGATTGCTGGCTTTGAGGTCTGGTAGGAAGGGAGTCCATTGACAAGCAAGGGCAAGCCTTTTTGGCCTGGTGTCAGACAATACTCATGGTGGGAGGAATGAGTGACATTGACGAGGAAGGGGTGTGCTGGCCCTGTCTGTCAGATCAGGGGTCTGTTTCGCTCAACTGTGGCAGAGTCAACCTCCACGAGGTCCCCAAAGAAGGTCAGCAGCCCTTATTTTCTCCTTCTCTTTCTCAACAAATAAAATTAGACTGCAGTCCTCACCGTAGCACTATTCGCTACAATTTGTCTCATGTTGGATACGTTGAATCTATTGTCGTATACCTAAATCTGTTATGGTTTTTTATGGTCTATATCACCATGTTGACCACTGTCTTCCCCCAGTCTGGGGTTTAGGTACTGATCTGACATCATAACTTTCATTGCCTTAGCAGGCACACAGCACCCAGGAATGCAGACTTTAACCTATGAAGGTGTGTGTGTGTGTGTGTGTGTTGTGGGGCCATTTGTCGTGTCTTAATGAGCTTCTGAAGAGTCATATTTTTTCGCTAAGCCATCTTAGACCACGGTTAACAGTGGCATTGAGTCCCTGATGAGTGTCCACCATACAGTTGCATTTAGAAAAGCCGTCCATCTAGCAGACATCTTGCTCAGGGTGGATCCTGGGTGCAACCTGCAAGCAGGTGTGATTGACACCCCTTGATTGCAAAAGGGTTTTGGCATCTACACTGGAGGTTGTTTAAGACCGCATAATCCCCTCGAGCTAGGTCCTTCACCTTGGATGCTCTGGTCAAAACAGAGAAGAACAAGTGGAGCAGATGAAGTGTCCCTTGGGTTCCCCCCCAGGAAAAGTACAGCACTGGGGGGGTAGAAGGAGGTGTGAAGCTGAATGACCATAACAGGAGACTTGTAACTAGCAGCAGTTCTGGTAGGCGCCTCTTTTGGGCCAAGTTTCGGCGCCGTGGGGGCACGTCGCCCCTGGGCCTTCACCTCGGCTGGCAGCCGGTCACTCACAGTATTTCTGTTCTGAACAACATCGGCTTTTGTGTCTCACAGCACGCCCGGCACGTGCCTTCTTCATCTTTGTTCCGCCTCGTCTGCTAAACAGCCGATTTACTGTTCGCGCGCTTTAGGTCACATCGGTCTTTAACATGTGACCGTGACTGCTGTGCTGTAGGGAAACGCAACAGTCCAACGCGAATAGGCTTATAGTGAGACACATTTAAGCAAATTATGTGCGTACGTCAATCCTGTACGGCTACGTGTTGAAAAACTCTTCTGCTTTCACATGGCTGCACATGTTGTTATAGGGCCTCTGTTATCGAATCTTACTGTTATTAGTTAATGCGGCCGGCAGTACTTCAGGACGCAGCAGGAGGCGAAATATTTGCATGTTGTGTAACTGTTTCCATTATGTGTTCAGCCCGTGTGAGTGTGTGTGTGCGTGCGTGTGTGTGTGTGTGTGAGGTTGGTGGAGGGAATTTTTCTGAGAAGTACAAGCCATTAGTCTATGCCCCTCCTCCCAGGCTGTCACCCCTACTATATAATAGCCTGTGACATGGAGGCACTGGGGGGCAGTTAATAGCCCATAAGGGCTAGGGGTTAATGTGCCTGATCATGTTGGAAATGATATGGGCAACCCAGCTGGTTTATTTACACTAGGGTGGTGGGAGGAGTGCTTGAGTGGGAGGAGCTTGAACAAGGTTGGGCTATCGATATAAAAGCTTTCACCTAGAGTCTGGTCCTGGTGCATAAGCACGCACACACACACACGCACGCACGCACGCACGCACGCACGCACGCACGCACACGCGCTGTTTGTCCCAAGTGGGGTCACCACAAACCGGAGCCCAACCCGGCAACACAGGGCGCAAGGCTGGGGGGGGAGAGGACACACCCAGGACAGGACACCAGTCCATTGCAGGGCACCCCAAGCAGGACTTGAACCCCAGACCCACCAGAGAGCAGGACCCAGTCAAACCCGCTGCGCCACCGCACCCCCTGCTGTGTAAACATAGTTTACTATATTTGAGTGCATGCCTGCTTATTCCAAGCAAATCAGGAACACAGGTACGTCTAATGGTGCAAAATACCAGAGCCGTTGAGTCTTTCGTGTGTTTCAGAAGCGGTGGAGGACTGAATATGTTGTAATTACAAATGTCCAAGTTCTGACAGCGTAGGAACATTTGAAAACAAACAGTGAGAGAACACTGTGTTTAGTATGAAAGTGAAACAAAATATGCGATTTCGTGGATTATTTGAACAACAAGCGCCCCAGGTCAGTATGTGCTGAGCAGAGCTACTGGAGCAACGCAGGGGTGGAAGGACTGATCTTCAACATATGGCACAAACTGACAATCAGTAGGAGTAACAAAGCTTGTAGAAGAGCTTAACATTGAAATGCTGTGCCAAGAAAATATTAGTTATGACAATGAAAGATTTCTCGAGACTTTTCCCAGGTTCTAGAAGCCACTGAGACACAGACTGGACTAGACAGTCATCCTCTTAATTTTGTGGACTTTGGGGTTATCTCTTGACCTTATTGCAGAATGCTGGTCCTGGATCTCAAAATGGCTGTGTGTTAATTCATAAAGCTTCCACATCAGGCCTTTTCTAACTTCCGCTTTAGATTAATCCGTTACTGTGTGCCAACATTTCAGTCTGCTGTGAACAAAACTTGGGAGTTTCGAAGTTATTTTCAAAAGCCAACCACGATCGCTGTTTCTTAGCCCACGCCGTCGCTGACCCCGTTCGTATTTATTGACCGAACCCTAATCTTCCATATTATCGTCTTCTTCTTTTGACAGGGGCTGTTCCTGTGCCGTCTCCTACGATGTGCTTCTGAAGCCCAAACCAGGAACCTCCTCAGTCCCCCTTCCCCAGCAGCCCCCGCTCCCCGCCCCACCCGTCTGTTACTCAAGACCTGATATGACCTTCGTGCCAGACATGCGGCCGCACCTGGCTGTGACACTCATCCTCACTTCCTGCTTCCTGTGTGTTTCTGCCATGGCTACACCCTTCCCGAAGGACCTGGAGCCAATCAGAGTCATCGGTCGCCAGTGTGAGTGTGCCTACATTATTGATGGGGATGGTGCTATGGTTCACGAGAGACAGGTTTTCAGTTCTTTTGGGAGGATCAAGGGTGGGTCTTCAGTTCAGTATTGAAAGGGTGTGTGTTTATGGCCATGTGCCTGCCCAGTGGCCACGTGTACTAAAACCTGAAGCGTGTTCTAGTGTAGATTCAGCTGCTACTTGCAGAGCTCCTCCACCATGTTAATTTGTCTGCAGGCCGATAATTGATCCCTAAGTAAAGAACTGGCGCGGCTTCGCCCCGCGCTGGCGCGGACAGTCCACTCCAAATAAAACAACGTAATTAAGACAGAAATAGAGCGACCTAAAAGAGAATCAGAGGTGTAATGAAGATCATTTGTCTTCAATTTCCCCCACTGACACGCCAACTGAGCTTTTGGAGATATGGCTCGTACGCGGTGTTACGCAGGGCGTTCCCACAGAGGGATCGGTTTATTTGTATGCATTGAGAAAACCGGGAGGGAGTTTGTTCATCACCGGCCCAAACTTTTCCAGCGAGGGGAAGCAGTGAGACATAATTAAACCACAAACAAGATGGGACACTGGGCCAGCGCTCGTTTGTGACCCATATTACTGTGGTTTAATTGTGTGTGTGGCAATGAGAGGCAGCGCCAGCTCGTTTAGGGCGTGGTTTTGGGACAAAGAAGGGAGCCGTTTCGGCCGTCGCCTTGTCAGGCATTAGAGACACTGGCTTGTTTTTGTGCAGCTCACCACCCGTGGAAAGGAGCCATGTGGTGGACATGCGGCTGATGTCTTCACATTGGTTGTCTCCATTGTCATGTTTGCATTAAGTCCTGGCCCAATCATGAAAGGCCAGGGGGATGGATAAGTGTTGGGAGCTTCTAGATGCGATTCCCTCCCGATTTCTCACCTACACATCTTGCTTTTGTCACATAATCATTAAATCTTAAGGCTATCCCTAATGAAATCGGCTGACACCCCCAGCAGTCAGCAGATGTTTGTAGTCGCTAACAGCTTTGAACTAAAAAGCTTGTTTGAACAACAAGTCTCCTGACAGAAACGTACAGTAACAGGCAGGTGAATTTGTGCACAGCAGATCTTTCGGGAAGAATATCGAACCACGAAGATTTAAATCCCACTCTCAGTATCTTCATTGGATTTGTCTTTGTAGCATTTTGTTTATGAGGGGAAAGATCTGAGAGGATGAGGTCTTCTATTACACGTGTTTTCAGTCCAGTTTTATTCCAGAAGGCTTTACTGGGGTTCATCTCTGTATGACACGTGTTATGGAGTAAAATCGCTGTAATTTAGGTCTTTAATCATTCTCCTAATCATTTAATTCCATTAATCGTTTTAATTAGAGGACTTTGGGGTAGGTTGTTTATTGTGCATGTGTTTGTAGAAGGCCTTCTGAATAAACTCTATGCTAATTAACAGAGGGTACTTGTTATCAGATTTGCAGCGGATGGACCCGCTTGTCACCATTATCTTATCTTATTCCCCAGTCTAGCACAGAAAGAGCTCCTCCCCCGCCCAGCCAGGTTTTTCGTAGATAAACACGGCTGTCGTATTAATGCCATACTTTATTAAATCCCTTCTGGGCCTCGCTTCCATAAAGAGCTGTCAAATGTAAGCAGGTCTGAACTCCTGGAAGTGCATGACTGGAATTTGACGTGGACCTTAAAGGTGAAGGGCTGACTTAGCAAGTGGACTGCCAGGAAAAGTGGATCTGACAAGCTTCTCATAAAATTGAATGTTATAATTAATGCTTAGCTAACATTATGGTAACGAAAGGAGGCTGAAAGAGGCCAACAGAGTCCCTCGGAAGAGTTTTAAGCCAAAATCACTGTCCACTCAGTAGACATTCATTCGGTAGACATTCATACTTGGCTATGCAAAATCCATCTTAGGGTTGATCAGGTGGGGCTTGCCCTTTCTTTCTTTCAGACTCTCAGGAGTACCCTAGCTTTCAGGGACTGATGTCCGACAATGACACAGCAAGGCTGGGCCTGGACTTCCAGAGAATGCTGCGGATTAATCACCATACTCTACGTAGCGGCCAGGTGAGGCCTCTCTAGTCACTGGTGATGAATACGAATGCTTCTGTCATACTACGGTTACTCCTGATTTGCTCCACATAATATAACTATATCTGTTAATCAGTAAAATTTAAATACTTGAGGGCACCAGTCCTCACATATCTATATGTATGGTCTTTCCATAGAAGCTTCTAGCTCAGCTATTCCGCAGTAGACCAAAGGTCAGTGCAAAGGAGCACATCTGTTTCCTGCTATGTTAGCCCTCCTTGAAAATGCCACCAGTTGCATTAAGCTGTCTTGGAAGAGGCATTGCATTATGTCACACTGCGCTATGTCAAGCTGGCTTTCAAGCGCACTGCGTAGGAGTCTCCGGGGCCCTCAGGCTAACGGCTTCTGTTCATCCTGCAGGGATCATGTCTTCGCGGTCAATCTGAGCACCTCGGTCCGAGCAGATTGTCCCACAGCAGGTACGGTAGGAGCCCAAGAATGACACGGTGTGCACTGCGGAAACAGCACCGTGACCTTGAGATGAGAGCCTCCACCATTGGAAGAATGCAGAAGATCTGGGCATTCTCTGATGTTGCAGCCAAAGATATCATTAATTCTTTTTTACTTAAATCAGCGTTTACAAAAATGGAAAAATATGTCAGCGTTCTTTCATTATGTCCATATTTATGATCGTGTTGCAGCGTACGCCCTAAGGCCAATACATTTAATTAAAGTAATATTTAAGGAACAAATTTAACCGTACATATTTAGAGAGCTCTTGGTGAATGTTTTAGAGGGCTCTGGATGCTTCTAGTGAATTACAATGAGCCCGGTGAACAGGGAGCACTTTTTGTAGAGAAGTAAAGTTCCTTTTAGGGTGTGGGCATTAGCCACGTTCATGATAGCAGGATGACACCAAAGGAAAACAGGAGCACCTCATCCTCCTTCGATCGCTTACCTGATAAAGGCGATGATCCCATGATTCCCATGGTTCCACCTCACCCCCAGTGTAAATCCCACATGAACCCAGGTCCATCGGCCCCGAACTCTGGGTTCCATCCGCTTCTGGGGACCATCGATCAATGGCCCTCACTGGATCCACCCTTGTGCCAGAAACAAGCATTTGCTAAGAGGGGGAGGAATGGACAGTGGTCCTGGGTTTGGGGGGAGTTTGTAATGGTGCCGCATCGCGGTTTTGTTTTTCATCCTACCCCAACTCCCCAGCACTATCGTTCACTATGGACTTGGCAGGTTTAGGAGCTGGGAACTGGGATTTGTTATCTCAGGCTGGAGGCCTGCGCAGTTGCTCAAACAGACTGGCCAACTGCATCCCTCAGTGGAGGTGCCAGGCACCCGTTATAGTGACGGAGTCTCATCTGTGCCGGGGGGGTCCATCCTCTCTTTGTCTTTGTTGCAGAAGCTGACCTGGAAGACAAAGGACGGGAGAAGTGTACCGTGAGGGGCAAAAACACGTGTGAGTTACCACCCCCCTCCCAGACTCCACCCCCATTTAGGCAGCCACTCTGGCATTGGCATAATGTCAGCTACACACACACACACACACACACACACACACACACACACGCACAAGCAGAGCACACACAGTGGCACGCACGTCGCAAACACCACAAACCCAGGGACATGGTTTGCACTCTCATTGTTAGTGGTGGTGTAATGGGGACAGAGATGTCGAAGTGTCTGTTTCTCCAAGAACACACTCCCCCAATCCCTCCAGTTGGGTCTCCCTAGGGAAATGTCACTCTCAATAGGGGACACCATGTGTTTTACAGGACGAGTGTTACAACTACATCAAGTGCTGGTGCCCCGCAACGACGAGACGCTGTTCGCCGCGGTACCAACGCCTTCAACCCCACCTGCCGCAACTACAAGGTGTGTATGACCCTGTCTCTTTGGGCTTCCCTTTGACAAGCTGCATGAAGCAGCATGCAGAAAGCCTTGTGTTGTACTGAGCTTAGTGCAGTACATGTCAGGGCGCTTTCCCTTAGCACACACTTCCACAGCGTTTTGTATCTTCCCTTTTATGAAGCCGGATACTTACTGAACCCGAACGCATTTATAAGTTCTAGCTTAGAAACATCCTCAGTGACAGTGCTGTGTATCCACAGGGATAACCGCAAACCACTGAGGCCTTGATGTTTTACTCTGGGTTTTGGATTCAGTAAAGTCGACAAAACCATCCGTTCAGAAGAGAGGGATCCGAGCCAGGGCTCTTGCCGCAGCGTTTACGGGACAGTTTCAGTGGGGATTGGCGTCCACTTTCACCCAGTTCTGATTGTGTGCGCAGTTGCGTTGGAAAGTGAACCGTGCCCCTGCTCTGTGGATCAGAAGGAAGTGGTTGGGATCTCTCTGAACCTGTCTGAAGCCGCATGGTTACAGAACAAGGAGGCGCTACAAGCTCAGGCTGGTGTAGTGAGGTGTGGATATAAGTGGCACGGTAGTGGGTGGTGAAATTCGCTCTCTTCAAGGTGCATGGGTTGACAGCATCTACTGTGGTAGCGACTGGTTGGAACAGAGATTCGATGTCTGCCTTGAGGTCGGCTTCTAACACAGATAGATTACGAAGAGTTACGGAGGCATGTTGAAAGGTTTATGAGCGTGCAGAAACATCTTAAAAGGACAATCTCCATGTTTGCTCCACTGAGTAACGTCAGATGGATTCTGCCCTGAAATTGACAAATCTTTGCACATGCAGTGATGTGTTTCTGCGGTGATGTTCCAGCGTATTACCTTCCTGCTATGATCAGTCAAGTCGAAGGATTAATGACAAGAGGATGATTTACGGCCTTTTTTTTGTAAAAGAGAACAAATTCAGTCTATAAATTTGGAAGATCTGGTGCAAAGTCATCCAGAAGTCACTGCACGTGGCTTTCCAAGCATGGACGTTTCCATTGCTCTGCCATAAATTCCCAAAATCTGTGCAGGAAAGCCAGTGATCGTAACACACGGCACCTTTGCTTGCTCTCGCTTTATGGCAATGCTAACCCAACGACTACCTGGAGAGATGTCGGGAACGTTACTGACAGTGTGTCATATCATTTAGGCTTCCCATTTTCAGGAGGTATGAACGTGGATGGGGGGGTGGCATGCGCTCTGTATTCCTGGATTAGAGCTCATGGTAAAGGGTTGATCTGGGAATGAAGTCCTTCAAGCCCTGGACACAAGATGTTGGGCTGCTCATAGAATGCAAGAAGAGAATGTCAGGCTATCCGAGTCAACCACAACACAGATCGAAGTTACCATGAATCTTACCGTGAGATTCTTCTGAGGCTGATGTATTGACTAGGGGGTGTGAGGTGGCATTTTTCTAAGACTGACAAACCGCACTCTGTCCATCGCTAGCTTTTAAGTGTCCATAAAAGCCAAAAAATTTAAGTAATACCTTTTGGTAAAACTTCAGTTTTTGTCACTATGTTCATAACCTGGCTTGGGGCTGGAATTAGGCAAAAGGTCAGAGATGGAGGAATGGAGAAATTGGTATAGTGATATCAGAGATGGATGCCATTTCCCTTGGGGGCGGAGCAGCCTGTTTCGCCTCAGCAAAACAGGGACTGACATGGATTAACAGTTGTGGTACCATATAAAAATTTAAACCACCAACTGGTGCACATTTCCAAAGCTCTCAAAAAAAGGCCAAGTAATGTGTTGCGTACACTTACCGAGATCGCACTATTAATAATTTCATTCCCGACTCTGTTCATCGGAATTGTTCTGGAAGACTGTCTTTAGTTGAATTGGTTTGTTAATCTCTCCCAGCAGAAGTGTAACTGTGTGCCGAACAAGAGCTGAGATCATAGGCTGAAGTTTGCTTCCTTGTGCTCTTTCAGATGTCCACACTCGAGCAGGATGGTGAAGAAGTGGTGGGCCAAGCCCGCTGCCCTTTTGAGTCTCGGCAGTCCAACGTGGGCCTTTTCGCCGGTGAGTGGCCGGCATGAGGGTCCGCAGGGGCCAGCAATTCGCTATCAATGTACACGGGTTGGTCAGTGTCTATGGTTACCTGCCACCAGTGAGTTTAGATTTGGGACACTCACCACCATTGAAAACAGAAAATTAATGCTTACATAGAGGAATTTCTGAGAGTCAATGTGAGAGGCCTTTTTTTTGGTCTTCAGGAGGTGATTTCTACTCGGCCACCATGACAGACTTCCTGGCAAGCGATGCCGTGATCTATCGCAGCCTTGGTGAAGGAAGCCCAGTCCTGCGCACCGTCAAGTACGACTCCAAGTGGCTCAGAGGTGAATGTTCTGATGCTTTTTGGCTTGATAATGTCAAGAAATTACCAAGAAGCGAGTAGCTGCTGTACTTTATAAAGCGCCGTGTCACTACATTATTCTGATCTCTTTGTCTCCCTGGATTTTCTCCCAGAACCTCATTTTCTCCATGCCATTGAGTATGGAATTACGTATATTTCTTCCTCAGTGAGATTGCAGTGAATACACCACACTTGGCAAGGTAAGGTGGAGCAGGGGAGTATTCATGAACAGATACAGTATCTTTAATAAAGTCGGAAGTCCGATGATTCGCTGTCCTTTTACTCCATTTTTCCTGTATGTTCTTTGAAACCTTCATTGCTTCTTGACTCCTCCCATGAAACCCCTGTCTTTTTCTCAACCAACTTTATTGCTTCTTGGTTCTCCCACCAACCTCGGCTGCTCTGACTAAGTCATTCCACTTTTTACGCAGGTGGTGTTTTCCCGGGTGGCCCGGGTATGTAAGAACGACAACGGCGGCTCTCCACGGGTGCTGGAACGCTACTGGACCTCGTTCCTGAAGGCCACGGCTCAACTGTTCTGTACCGGGCGACTCTTTCTTCTACTTCGACGTGCTGCAGTCACTGACCAATGTGCTGCAGATTAACCAAAGGCCTGCCGTGGTGGGGGGTCTTCACCACACAGGCCAACAGGTCCGTTTGGGTACCTGTGCAATCAGAGCTGTATAATTCCAGTTGTAAATTAATAAAATGTAACAATGAATAATAACAAAAGCCTATGAGAATGGCACTTTATAGAGTAAAAGTTGTTGATCAAATGGTGTCACATATGTCCACTGTTATAGCTCATGCAGGCATAGATAGACCAGCCTTCACGCTGTCCTTTACAGACACCTTTGGATAGAATTTACTGGTAGCGTGAGATTCGGTTGATCATTCTGAGAGGGGCTAACATCCTCCCTTCTACCTTCACGGCCCTCAGCATCACGGGCTCGGCTGTCTGTGCCTTCTACATGGATGACATTGAGAGGGTCTTTAATGGGAGGTTCAAGGAAGCAGAGGAGCAGCGAGTCGGCCTGGACCGCCCGTTCCTGAGGAGCAGGTTCCAAAGCCCAGGTGAGATGGTCCTGCCATAGGCCTAAAGGGCACAGTCAGATGGAGCCTGGCTCTTACACTAAGTACGAACCGTGATTCTCGCAGCCCCTGAGGATTGTTCCTTTCCAGCCAAGCCCTTAATTACTCAGCCTCGATCAGGATTTCCACTGAAAGTGTCCTGCCATTCAAATCACATTAAACGGAATGCGCTACAGTTCAGAACATATAGTCATCGCTTGGTGAAAAAATAAACAACATTTCGGACCTCTTCACTTGCATTCTCACCATTAGGAAAGAGATATTCCTCGATTAACACTAATTTGGCTTAGTGCGGCTGTTTAACAATAGCAAGTGCTCAGCTGATGCATTGGTTTAACGTGATTTTGAATCGCAGGCAGTTAGAATCCCAATCAGGGCAGAGTGATTCGTTCGCTCAGCTGGAGGCAAAACCACATAGCTCACAGCCATGAGGACCAAGGTCTCTAACCCTGCCTTAGAGCTACGCCACCCAGCAGCTCCTCTCATTGGCAGTGTGCCTTACCTCTGCCTGCTGTACCCATGGGAAACCTGCTATTAAAGCCATTAAAGTGCTCTTAAGAGCACAGACTTTGATTGTGGCTAATTTGTCAGAATAAATGAACTGCTTTAATGTAAGGTTAATTATTCTAAGTGAGATGTCAGATGAGACCAAAAGGAGACAGCAGAGTGCCACTCGCCATGTCAGTCTATATTTATCAGCCAATTCATTTTCAGTCTTTTCTCCCCTAAATTTTGGATTACCTCAGATACGCGCCGCCTGTCTGTGTGGCTCTGTCCCAGTTCTGTGGCCTCTAGTAAATTGGGGTTATGTTGAAGTAAACGAACACTAGCGAAAATTGCTCTGGCTTGAATTACCAGAGTTCACAACTGCTGCAGTTTACTGTGGAGTCTTGGAGTCACAAGGAGTTGTTGCGTAACAGTATTGAATTATTGATTGTGTATTAATTAGCGACTGAATTATTCATCCAAAGCTGTTGACACATCTTAGAATTATACACTTTTATCCTTGTACACAGCTAGCTATTTAGTGAAGGAGTTTCAACAAGACCTTTAGGGGGCAATCTGAGCTCCCCTGCCTCTTAACCCCTTACCCATCTGGTTAACACTGTGCGAACTGACACTCACACCTAACCCTCCCCCATCAGGCCAGGCTCTTGTGCAGGCGACGGCCCTGCGGCCTCCTACAAGTCCTCACTTCGTTCCCCGATGAAATGCTGAGCTTCATCAAGTCCTACCCCCTGATGGACGAGGCTGTACCATCCGTCGGCGATCGGCCTTGCTTCACTCGCACCGCAGCAGGTACCGCATTGGCCTCGCATGACTGTTTGGCTGCAGGACTGACGGGAGCACATACCTAGCGGACCTGTGCTACCATGTGATTACCTGAGTAGACAGTTGAAGCGATTGATGACATCAAGTAGGCTGTTACATCAAGTAGACCGTTCCATAGTTACCCTGTTTTTTATGGGAGTGTAGTACTAGACATTTAATTGATCATCAAACTAACACTTAAGACAACTCTTTGGTTCATTTGACAGTTTAGGAGGCAGATTCCTTATTTCAACTCATTGAAACTTCTTCCATTAGGTACAAGCTGACCCCAGATAGCTGTGGACCCTTCAGCCGGACCTTACAAGAACTACACAGTGTTGTTCCTGGGCTCGGAGGATGGCAGGGTGCTCAAGGTCCTGGCGAGCACCCATCCCAACACCTCATTTGGCTCCCAACTTCTGGAAGATATGGACGTCTACAATCCCGCTAAGTGAGCACACTTCTCTTGCTTGATGGGCTCAGCATTTATGCTGATCATGTGCAGCGTTGAGACAGCACTTTAACTCCAGCTTCATGTCATCTCTGCTTTTCCTTCAAAAGTTAGTGCAGGGGGTAAATGATAGTTGCCGAAACCACAGAGGCTGAAAACTGTATTTAATGTTCGCGTAAATATAGGAAGCAGAGAGGAATAATGGAGTGGTGA
Organism: Scleropages formosus; assembly: GCF_900964775.1. Classification (NCBI taxonomy): domain Eukaryota; kingdom Metazoa; phylum Chordata; class Actinopteri; order Osteoglossiformes; family Osteoglossidae; genus Scleropages; species Scleropages formosus. The sequence goes on along the minus strand of NC_041828.1, from coordinate 4,330,313 downwards.
ATGTTAATTTGATGGTGCATATCTTCTCAGAGTTTGACATTCTTACTCAAAAGATTCTGCTTCAGTCATTACCACTAATGTAAACCAGCCTCTTCATCTGGAGCTCAGAGACGATGGTTTTTTTTTTCCTGGAAGACTTTTTAATTCATCCTGAGGTGCATTCAGATCTCTTCAGACTCCATCTACAGCCATCGCGTAACTAGTTCCGAGAGTTCACAGCTTCAGTCTGAAACTCCAGCCAGTTTTCAGTCCTTCCACAGCTGTAACCGTTATGTCACGTTGCTGCTCCATTAGCTCTGAAATAATCCTTATTCTTGTAGTAAACTGATTCTAGAACACTCCACGCCGAATCCAACTTCCATGTGCTGCCAAGAACCCGCTGATATGAACCAACCCAAACATTTTGGTCCTCTGCAGGAAAGCACATCATTTGTTTAATAACTGAGCCATCAAAAACACATTGCCCACTATGCTTTGCCATTAGAGTTCATGACCTCCCTCTTTTCTCATGACTTCTGAAGGCTCCTGACATTGCAGAAAAAATGTTTGCCTTGCCTTTGTCTCCAGGTGTAATGTACACGGGAGAACAAGAGGATCCTGGGCCTGGAACTGGACAAAGACATCATGCCTATTTGTCGCCTTCTCAAGCTGCGTCATCCGGATCCCTCTAAGCCGCTGCTCGACTACGGTACCTGCAAGAAGTGAGTGTCACAGTGGGTTCGAGTTTCTCCTTCACTTGCCTCTGGTGGTCTGCCGGTGCGTGTTGCTCCGTCCATGCCCGGTGCTCACCCATTCCTGGTACTTAGCCCCCTCCTGATACTCAGGATATGCAGGTATAATGTGCAGATCCATGAACCTCAGTCCGGAACCACATCTCACCCAGTTATTATGCAGAAACTCAGTTGCAAGTAAGGTGTCAGATGTGTGGTTTTCTGAATTCACAATGGATCCATCTGAGGTGTGAGGAGAGTCTGCATCATGCTTCATCACAACAATATACATCTGACAAGTACTCATGAAGCAAGCTGTTATATTAGCTGAGGAGACGGTCCTAATTCAATGAATACATTTGTTCACGCTTGGATCACAGCTCCTACAACCATGTAATTCAGTTCGTCACAGCTCCCTGCACCCGTGTCTCCAGGACCAGTGATGGACAGCATCACTTGCCAATTAATACATTGCGAATCAAGGGGACCACTACATGGGTGTGGACACCTCGCAGAACTGTGGAACGAATTCGCCTCCTCTCCCGTTTGTTGGCTCATTGTCTGATTAAGGAGGCTCAATAAACCACTAAAGCTGCTTCTTATCCCTCTAATGTCTCTGTTTCCAACAAATGAAGTTTGGCCTGGCTTCGATATGTCTCTCCTGGGTAGAATTTGGCACGCGCCCCATTCTCAGGAGATCAGTCAAGGTGTGAAGATGCCTCCAGCCCTACATCTTCAGGGACGAGCAGTTGACACCTAGCAGGGAGGAGATTACATTTGGCATGGCAGTCTTATCTTAAAAGTCTGATACGCACTTCACTCACATCGCCCACTGGCGCGGTGAAGGTTTGCCCTGATGCTTTCCAGACATCCAGCCGTGATGCATGCTGGTGTTCATGGTGATGAACAAGCAGTCGGAGTCATTTTGTGAGAAAGGAAGGAAGGTGTGGGAACTTTGTGTGGATGCAGGAAAGGCTTCTGTTGTTGTGAAGGGAGAGCACTTGGTACTCGTTGGTATTTGGTACTTGGTACTCAGGAGCCTGTCTCCCACATCACAGACCTGGCTGTCCACACAACTCCCTGATCCCTTATTCTGAAGACCAGTCCCTCAGTTGAACAGAGCTCTGGCATTGAACATCCATCACTGACCCAGTACAGACCCCAATAACGTGGCTGTTTTTACACTGCTGGACCCCACCAATTTTACACAATTATAATAGTTACTATCTATTATTTATCTCTTTCGTGTATAGAAAGTAAGAGACTTACTGGTACTGTAAAAATAATTTAATTTTGAACAAAGTGTTGTCCCTGTTTTCATTCTTAGTACATATAATACTGACATTATACAATCAGGTCAAAAGCATATAATTTATTCATCAGAAAAATGCGTTTGCTGAAATTTTATTTTTTAAACATGGTTGCTTATGCTAAATGTGTAAGTGAAGACCTGATCTAGCCCAATCCAAATGACCAATTCTATAAATTACCCAGGTCAGCCCACCAGAGCCCTGTGGTGCAGCAGCACCAATGGAAATCTCCATTACATATGTTGGTTCTTTAGAACCGGGACGGGAGCTTGTTGGTGTGTTTGGTTCTGTTGGACTGGGACAGTGAGCCTGGTGGCCTGCTGATTCTTTAGAATGGGACAGCATTGTGTCAAATCGTGATGATTTTCATTCTAATCTCCAGGAGCTGCTTGGCTTCTCGAGACCCATACTGCATCTGGCTGAAGGCGGGGACCTGCTCTACTGTGGCTCCTGGCTTCAAGTAAGTTTATATTGATCTCCACTGCCAGCCACATCCTTCACGAAACCAGAGACGACTGATCCAGTCCAAACCAAATGACCACTTTTAAAAACAATTACGATTTACCAGATTAGAGGGAATTAAATCAGCAGCATCAACAAATATGTCTTTCGTGGTCAGCAGTGTCGCTTCAGTTGTCTCTAAGGAAGTTGGACTGTTCCACATCTCCGTATCCCTGTGCTGAAGTGCAGTTGTTCAGTTGGGCATCTCTCACAGTACTGTGCGAAGTACGAAACACCCATTTTTACTGTATATTTCCATATCCACACACATCCTCCCAAGAAGGAGAACTGCCAGTTGGGTGTTTCTTCAAGTCTCTTCATCGGTTTGCATGGATGCCGAGAGAGTTGAAGAGGTTCATATCATTGTTTTATTATTTATAAGCCACAATTTGGATTCCAAGATCACAGTACACTTGAAAGTCAAACACGAGCTTCTAGAATTTATCCTTCAGCTCAAGGGGGGAAAAAAAATGACACGAAGGGCTCGATAAGTGGCACCCAGGAGTAATTTATTCAGCCATTCTTATGAACAGGAAGGAAGTGATCTGACACTTAAAGCAACTGATGTTGGATGCCCAGAAAGCCAATGGCAGGGTAACAGCAAAAAGCCAGTCGGAACTTCTCATGACCTCTCTCAATAACGCTTGCTCTACTTCAAATTCACAAGTGTGTGCATATATAGAGATATAAAGTGCATACATTACGTTTATTTATTCAGCCGATGCTTTTCTCCAAAGCAACTTTACAATTATTTACCTGTTTATACAGCTGGGTAATGTTCCTAGAGCAATTTAGGGTAAGCATCTTGCTCAAGGGTGTTACATCTGGAGGTGAGATTAGTACCCACAGTCTTCGGGTCCAAAGGCAGCAGCTCTACTACTACGCTTCCAGCTATCCCCTATGTAGGGATGGAAAAACTCAAGGACAATAACAAGACAAACGAGAGGATGAAACCAGTTCCCCCCCAAACTGTCCTCTCTCCCGCCTTGTTAACTCTGCCCCTGCTGGATATAATTAAAAGCAATGTTCAGACATGTGGGTTCCCGGGTTTCCATCCTGCTGTTGCTCGCTCAGTCTGTCAGAAAAAAACAAACCGTTCTCATTTCTGTCTCCCTTTCTGCAGCAGGGTTCTTCTTGTTGTTGCTCTTGTTTTTTCTCCTGTTTCTTTTTCACGATGTGAGACATGCCTGTTGAGCACTCGGTAAGAATCCTGTGAGAAAGCTAAAGCAAAAAAGTCGTATACCACCGTCGATGCTGGACGTGCGCATTGATCCGGTGTCCTCCCCAACTCTGTTTCAAAGCATGGGATACTACTTGCCAGTGAAGTGTTTTCATAGAAAAACACTCATACACATTGTATGAATCCGCATGGTACCGCAAGGGTAGTCGTTTTGTCTTTTCCAGCTGTCATTGGGAAGATGTCATCTGATTTACCCATCTGGGCCCCGTAAATATCCACTTTTTCTTTACTTGAGCTGTTTTGCTACAGGGTGTGATGGGACAACTTGAGGATAGTGTCAGGATGTTGCTCCATAGAGACGCTGAGAGGGTTGCCACGTGGAATGACCTCAGACGAATTCCTACAAGCAGAAAATAGCGAACAACAGAAGGTTTTTCTTTCAGCCGATGAAAGCGGACTTTTTCCTGGTCGCGGAGCAGGGCTGCTCTCGAGGGGAGCCAGTGCAGATGCGATCTCAGCAGATGCCTTGGCAAGGAGACCCGTCTCGGAGGAACATGCTGCCGAGTGAAACAACAGATGAGATGAATAAAAACAGGTTTAAGTGTCATTGCAGCGCTTGGTTCAGCACCAGCCAATCAAAATGTGCCGTCTCCCCACGAGGCAAAAATTCAAGGCCGTCAAAATCAATCGCTCACCCTTACGCAATGAACAGTACGGAAAGTCGGTGGCTGCTTGTTTATTTTTTATTAAGAGCAGCTGTCAGGAGATCCACGGTTGAGTGGAAGTGTATGGTATTGGTGAAACCCGCGTTCGTCCGTCCTCCGTAGTCTTCCCTTTAGCCCAGTTCTCCGTCTTTGTGTTTCGTTTAGACACAGTTTGCTGGCTGTGTGCTTAGATTAACATTTCTCGTTCCTGCTCCCCACCCCTCCCCCCGTGCCCTTTTGTACGAGGATCTAGGCTGGGCAGCTTGTAGGTGAAGCTTGGCTACCAACGGGGGCCTCACTCGAGCCCGACCCCTCCAGTGCTGTTTAGATTAATGGAAAAAAGTGGAGGGACATTCTGATGGGAGCCAGGGGGGTCCAAAAACAAATAAGACCAAGTGGTGGGCCTGGCGCCAGGTTGATAAAATTGTGCGGCGGGGATAAAATTGAATCAGCAGTAGTGGTGTCTGATACAGATGAAGTGGTTGGATGATGCGGACAATCCTGTTAATCCACCGTACTAATGGAAGCCGTTGCTGCCTCCCCGGTCCCGACTTCCATTAGCGGTAAATGGAACAGCAGCACGTGGATCGTTCCCCCGCCGCTGTCAATACGGCCTATAAATGGCTCTGCCGTTATTCCGAAGACAGGCAGCCTGATTGATTGACGTGCGGTTGCTCGCTAGAGAGAGTCAAATTAGCGGATGGGTCCCTATTTCATAAAGTCCTCGTCTTGGTGCCCGGGTATTTTCACACCTTACAGGTGGAAGTAATGGGATATAAAGTTTGGATTTTGCTGCCAAAAAAAATCAAACTGCGGAAATCCAAGGAGAGGCTAATTCAATATGGGTGCAGATTTAAAGTGCCTCTGCGGTGAGACAAATGAAATCTGCACAATCTGCTGATAACATTAAGGCGCAGGAGCTTCTGGGTAAAGGAAATGTGTGAGAATGAAAATTTGGGCTCTTGAGACATTGAACTTTAGCTACTTGAGTCTCGCACCGAGTTTATGGTGATCCAGGCAAGCAAGGTTTTTTTCCTGCCACTTTAGAGTGCAAGAGCACCTGAATGCCGCATGTCTGAGGATACTTCTCTTTTCCACCTTTTCCAGCCTTCAGCATTGAGCTAAATGGCTTAGAGTTCAAATCACAGACACCGCAGCTTGCAAAAGAGTGACAGCTCCGACAGGCCATTGGGAGAGTTGCTGTGGGTCAACAGTAATAGTCAAACATTCCGTGGCCAATCTGATCTCGGAGAGGGCAACGACACGTGCGGCTAAACAGGCTGGGACCTGTTGAATGATCAAGGGCAAGGAAGGATGCAAATGCACTGATGAACTGTCACCTTGGTCTTGTTGTGCTTCCCAGGGCCGGGTTCGAGCAAGAGGTTGAGAACAACCCACACCGAGTACCCAGATGGTTGTCACGGTAAGCTTGATGGTGATGATAAAAACCAGCATATTAGGTAGATCCACAGGCTGGTCAAGCTACTTTTTATTACCCCAGAAAATTGCAAAAATTGGGCTATTTAACAGTAACTACCAGCCCCCATATGTGCCATTTTGCTGATATGTGTTGCTATTATATCCAGAGATGAAAACCCTTCCTGTGTCCTATTTAGTAACGTAACTGTGAAAGTATTGAGAAGTCTAAGATAGCCTCAGATATTTTGCTGAGAAGTGAAATTGACTGAAGAATCTCCACCAGTGAGGTCTTGCAAAGGCACATGAAAGCCACCCAACCTCACATGCTCCTAAAACACACAGACAAGGAAATTTTCCACTGCAAGAACCATTGTTTGTTTCGTCATGCTTTTTGTTACTTTTTCCCATTTTCAATCCCCTTCTATTTTACCTCTGTCTGCAGATGTTCTGGCTACAACAAGAAGGCAGAACACAGCTGTGGACTCTGCTTACGGTCAGTCACCGTTGACCCTCCATGGCACTCATCCCTTTAACTTCACTCTATTTGTGTCCACACTGTTGGGACAGAGGGAACCTGGTCAGGAGTTTATGCAAAAGCTTTGTGTGCTCGTGAATTGCTAGAAATGTATAGAAGACGCTGAGCCCATAATAATGTCCGAAAAACAGTGAGCCATTAAAGAATGGTTTATGGGCAGTGATTGTTTCCCGTTGCCTGTTTTCCTCCTTATTCCCTTTGCTGATTCACACAGTCATAGACACAAGGTTTCTTTGGAGAAGAGAAACAATTATCGAAATGATTACACTGTATATCTGGAGCCCTGTGGATACCCAGTTCTTACCTTTCGCGTTAATGTCGCAGTGCAGGTTGAGTCATGGAGATGACCTAATGGAAGAACGGGATTGCTGCTTAAATCTGACACTTGTCTGAATTTGCAGATGTCATCCACAGGATTGCTTAATTATAGTGGCAACAGAACACGCTCTCTGGGTTTGGGAAAACAGAGCCCTCAGTTCCATGATTGGCACGTAGTTCTCAGAAAAGGGGAGTAAAGCAAAGGGATGGCACTTCATTGTTTCCAATTTGTTAGGTGGTTGTTATCAGTGCTCATAGATCATCAGGGCCATTTTGTCCAGGGAGGGACGTCAGGTGGGGGTTGTTATGCCTCTCTCTGGGTACCACCTCCACCCCATGGCAAATGGTGAAACAAGACCCTGGTCTTTGGCTCACTGTGTCCTCCTCCCCCACTGCGCTGCTATCAATGCGCTCTTCCTGGTGCAGTTCCTCCTCTGCAGGCATCACTAGCTGATGAGGCACCCCCTATAGATTAATTCCGCTTTCCGCCACACACGGCTTGGAAGCCAGCACAGAATCTCCTGGAGGGGATTACTGAATGTTAGTCTGGTAGACAATGCAGGCTCTGAGTTGGCGGGAGCTTATTAATTTCAGTCCCCGCCCTTTTCCTGCCCAATGGGGGGAAATGCATGTCGGTCACAAGGGAGAGCATCTTCAGCCAGGCAATCCACACGGCAGAAGAGTCTTCCCCAAACTCACATGGTGCTTGACCATCGAGGTAAGCATGGAGAAATGTCTGCTGAGAGCACCAGAGTCTCTCAGGCGTTAGTCTAGCACACTGCTCCATTCATGCCGATTTTGAGCTCAAAAAGCTCAAATAAACCTCATTAAGAGAGGACTAAGTACAGTTTTACTGCAGTACTCTTTCCAGTTGTCCCACATGCAAACTCTTGTATTCCCAGAGTGGAAGGGGTCATTTGTTAGGTACTAATGATGCTTTGATAGGACAAACCAGTGCTCGCTCGAAGGTTGGAGGCCACAGGTGCATTCTGGGATGCATTGTAGCAGAATGGCCAGTGCGTTAGCCATCTCACAAGCACTGCCATTGAGCAATTTGTCACATAGCTAGGATGGAACCAGGTTTATGACAAACTGCTTCATGGGAGTCTCCTAATGAAATCTGAGTTGGTTCAGAGTTTAGACTATCTCAGTCTAAAACTAATGGAAGTGCATCATCACGGATTTTACATAGACTCAAGTGACCTCGTTTGTATATGTGTGGACCACTTGAATGGTCATTAGCCTCTTAATTCTGTTCACAGGAGCTTGATGAACAAAAGGCTCAATAACATAAGCAAAGGCTTGAACTAATGATCTTGGTGCAGCAGGCAAATAGCATCCATTAGCTGCTGAACTTAGCAGAGCTGAATGGACAAATGACTCGGCTGTTGTGATAATGATACGTCCCCGAGGCTTCGGCGCCCTTTGATCAGTTCCCCAGCTGCGGTGCACAAGAAGCATACAGAAGCAGGCAAGCAGTCAGATTTGTGACCGAGAGTCTTATGGACCCCTTGACCAAGACCTTCAACTTTAAATTTCTCAGTTTCCAGTCATACGAGCAACTACAGTCATGCGCCGCTTAACGACGTTTTAACGACTGCCCACATATATGACGGTGGTCCCGTAAGATTATAATGGAGCAGAAAAATTCTCATCGCCTAGCGACGTCGTAACGTAGCGCAGCGTGTTCCTCACGTGTTCGTGGTGGTGCTGCTGTAAACAAGCCTACTGCGCTGCCAGTCGTATAAAAGTATAGCACATACAGCTATGTACAGTACATAATACTTGATAATGATAATAAACACCTATGTGACTGCTTTATGTGTTTACTATGAGGTACTTTCTATCGTTATTTTACAGTGTACTCTTTCTACTTATAAAAAAAAAGTTTGCTGTAAAACAGTGTGCTGTGTTACGCTGGCAGCAGCATTATAAATCTCTTGTTTACCGTGTTTCTTGACTGCATCGAGGCTATACCATCTAGGTTTGTATAAGCACACTCTACGATCGAGGCTATACCATATAGGTTTGTATAAGTACTCTGTGATGTTCGCACAACGACGAAATCACCTAACGATGCATGTCTCAGAATGTATTCCCGTCGTTAAGCGACGCATGTCTGTATGTCATCATGGTTGTGAAAATGAGGAACAGGTTAGAAAATAATAGAATAAGAAGCAAACAAGTATTATGATTTTACATTCATTTGTCATGAAAGAGCTTGGAAGTTTTTCAGGCTAGAATCCAGGGGAATTTTTACGGAGACCATCTAGCAAAGATATTTTGTAAAAGCCAAGAGGCATGTGTGGACCAAGGTGCCTCCAGCGTAACCCACCACGTACGTTTTTTTCCACACACGAGATATTATGTGTTCATTAGATTGCTTTTTCATTTAAGGCCATCTCTGCCTTTTCACTCCTGTGATGGGATTCCTTTCCAAGGTCACCGGTATATTCTTGCGAACCCAAGCTCACAGAGACACAGCCCCCGGCTGGTGGCTAATTTATCCAGAGAGCAGAGGCAGACATCTCGATAATAAAGCAAGCAAGCAAGCAGTCTTCTGAAACTCATTAAAAAACACTGTGGGGATAGAACAAGAAAATGAACTCATCCAGAACTTTCCTTTTTAACTTTGCTTTTCCCACAGCAGAGTGCTCAAGCCTGTTGAGAGATTAGCCGCCATGATACCAAGGCAGCGAACCGTGTTTTGACCATTTCAAGGGTGTCTCAACACCTCGTTGGACAAAGATACACTTCTGGGTGACTCATAGTTTGTCTGCATAATAAGTACGAATTTCAGTTGCATAAATGCATACAGTGCTGGTTTCTCAAGCGGGGTTCAAAGGCTTCATAATTACTCGTTGATCTATAGGATTTAAAAGAGCAACGTTGGGATTCGACGCACATTTTGATCAACCTTGTCCTGATGTGGAGAGATACCGTACTGAAGGTGAATTTAAAACAAAGTTTTGACTTTGCCTGCTTTTGTAGGAAGGCTTTATTGTGAAGTTCCAGTGAATTCAGACTTGTAAAGGTTGAGGCGAGTCCAGGGTTTACCCAGCAGCCACTCTCTTTGCATGTTCCACATCTAAACTGTAGGCAGACCATTGATCTCCGTGTTGGTTGCCTGCAGGCCTAGAGCTTGTAAAGGCGATTAAATGAGACAGGGTCAAAAAATATGTGATGTACATCTGTTGCTCCTTATGTGGTTTTTCTATCTCTGCCTCTCATACTGTACACACACACACACACACAATGTTTCTGTCCACCTTGTCTTTTCAACTTTATGTGAAAGCAAATAAAACAAAGCAAAACATTTTTTTCCAAAGTTCTTAGCTATGTCGATTTTTCTTTGTTAATTATAATGAGTTCAAGTTCGCTGATTACAAAAATACCACTACTCTTCTACAGTGTCAGTTTTAGTTTGGTACTTTACAGCCACTGGAAGACTTGAAGGTACCAGAACATTCTAGAAAGCATCAGATCCTAAAAGGTACTAGAATATTCAGTGCCTGGAACCCGGTGCCAAAATTCACAAAAATTTGCTAATTTCCAGAATGTGGAATATTTTTCTAAAAATTGACAGAGAGTACAAACTAATACCAAAAGTATGTGTCACGCGGAACCGAGGGAGCCGGGACGGCTGGACCCAAGTGCTGAGTCGTTCATCTGGAGTCAAGGGATCAGGCAAGTTCTCGGTGTCGCGGACAGACGAAGGGTCGGGCGATCGGCGGTCAGGGTCAGAGCGAAGATCCATGGGCGTGGTCAGGGGACAATCGGCATTGGAATGAGAATCCGTGGACGTGGTCGGAAAACAAAGCGAGGGGTCGATAACCGGAAAACGTGAACTGTGAACTAGAGATGCGTGTGAATGAGATGTCACGAGGAAGGGAGTTGTCCCTGACGAGATTCTGCAAAGATATGGGCGCTGAGGAGGGTCTTTTAAAGGGTGAGCAGTTAGTCAGGAACTGGAGTCAGGTGCTGTCATCTGGGTTGTGGGCGTGAACGTGGCAGTATGCTTAATCTACCAAAACTGAATGGAAAATGCAAGAAAAAAAAAAATCAACATAAAAAGTTACATTGTGTAATCGTTCTGATTATCCCTGAAGTTTTGTGGAACGACATCCTCAGTGGTCCCTCACCACAAAGTCAGACCTACACCTCACACCCTAAATAAAGCATGTGTGTCCGTGTTGCGAACGCGTATTTTCTTTTCCTGTTTGTCAACTTGTTCTTTTAGGCTGGTTAAGCCCTGCTCTACACTGTGGCAGAGAGAGGTGAGGAGTAACTTTGCAGCACTGCTTTCTCCAAGGCCCTTGTGTTAAGTAGACAGGAGTGAAGCACTGTGAGGCTCATTACTTTGGGATCTGTTAAAACTTGTAGACCAGTTCCTGAGTTCCACAAAACACATTTTCGCAATAGAAGTTTGCTGATCTGGCACGACTCCATACATCCCTGCCAAGTTGGTGTTCGATCCTGTCATCGGTCTGGTTGCCTTTCAGCGTGACCTGCAGGAACACCCTTAATCCGTAACCCAGTCATTTACATATTACGTTTATATTAATTGGCAGATTAGCTGAGAAGAACCCTGTCAGAGCCACGAGATGACACGCAATAAACAACAGACATGCAAATTGCACTGGGTAGAAATGCATTAGCCAACTTGTGGTCTTGGGCGATTACCATTATCCCATAATCCCGCTGCACCCAGCGTGTTCAGCTCAAGTGCCTGGATGCAACGCTCGCTCTTGAATTTTAGTGGCTGCCTCTTGCATCGCAAGTAGTCCCTTGACGAACGAGCAAAAACAAACAACCACACAGGTTACAAAAACTCAATTTTCTGATTTACTAATTTAGCAATAAGTTCTGCATACAAATGGACATAAATGAGTTTCACGTCACACTGCTGTAGAGTTTATGAGCAATTACAGTTGCACAGCTAAAAAACATAATTGGTAGTCTGAGTGTGCTGTCGATGTATTTTGCAGACCTATTCTACTGCAGCAGACAGCGTGCTGGAGATCAGGTCCCTATGATGACTTGCCCATGATCCAGGCCTCCTAGGTAGTCAGTGCAGAAACCCCAGAAACCCCAGAACTTTAGCACTCCAACACTGGCAGGGTTAATGAAGTATAGGAAGCACAGATCCACGGGAACAATCAAGACGACATCACCATGCTTAGGAACCCTGTGAGGAAGATGGAGGAACAGTGTTCATCCACTGAGCTAAAATTATTAGTAGAGATTCTGGGATAAAGTTTTCATACCATGGGGTTCTAATACTCAAGTCCAAAAATAGCATGAAGCTCAAGCTTGGAAGCTTTGTTTTTGCAGCTTAGCTGTGATGCAATTATACCTGGCAGGTACACTGAACATCACCCTTGTGGTCCAACTCTTCGCTGGGGCTACATCTATATTCAGATTAAAGCTGCTGTTATTTTGCTTATTATCTCCTTTCTTCCTCTACATTTATTGTATATTACAGTTGCGAGCCCTTCTTATCCTTCCCTGATGCTGGCTCATTTTCGACTTGTCTTAAGCAGGAGATGACCTCTGAGTGGAGCAACATTGATTTTAGGATTACCCAAAATGTATCTCAGCCACTGCCTCTTATATTATATCATTCGTGTTGTGGAAACCATATAAGCCCTAAAGCGGTTATGTCTTGAATTTAAGCATTTCAGTTGATTGTGGTATATATTCATGCAACCGCCGCAACCCTCGCGTGTGGACAGTCTGCCAAGACCAAGGGTATAATGAAGTTAGCATTAAGAGTAACCGCAGTGGTCTGGCAGCTTAGTGAACATTCAGATACCAACTTCACCATCTTCATAAAAATACATGCATCCATTTTCTACTAACTACATACAGAGGGAGATCTGGTGCCAGTATGTATCTCTGTCATTATGGATGGCCAGACCCCTGATTATCAATGACCAAATGCATCAAAATTGCATGCATAAGCAATGACATGACACTCGAGTTCAGCCGTAATGTAATGTTACTGCAGATTTAAATATTAATACCCTGAGAAGGGTTTTGAGGTCCTTGAAACACATCCTGAGAACATACGCGCCAAGGTCTTGTGAAAGTGCACCATTTTCATTTTTGACACACATTCAGCGGTGACCTTTAAAGCAAGACCACAGAAGACTGTCTGACGGTATCACAATGACGGCAACATCAATCCGCACCCTCTCAGATGCCCACGTTGCTGGCAAGGTCCGCTGTGCACAGAATTGCAAACTAGTGCCAAGGTTCCCTTTGTCATCTTTTTTCACTGCTATAAACACTGAAGGCTTAACGCTGTGAGAAGACCAAGCACCGCTTGCCAAGCTGTTGGTTCACATTAGTGGCGAGAGGCACATCGGGCTGCGCTTTCCAGAAACTTTGTGATCCGCATAAAGAGCCTTATTGGAGCCACATGGGATGTCCCACATGAAAGCTCCGTTGGAGAAAATGATATGCCCGGTTTAAAAGCAAGTTTCACAACATCTCCATCAACCTCTATGTCTTGTATTGGGTCAGTGGGGAGAGCTAGATGGTGAGGAATAGCATTTGGGTTTTTTGATCCACACCTTTTCAACTTTCAGCACCGATGCAGGCAAAGTGTTTTTATTGTTATGAGTGACAAGGGTGACATGTCACTGTCAAGATCAGACAACCCAGCATCTGATCTTTGCATGAACATTTTATCGCAACTCCCAGGTGCATAAACTACAGCTCTCCTGCCTGAGTATCTGAAGCCCTTCAGTGTTGCTCTTCTTCATGCCGTTCTGCCTATAAATATCCATTTATCTATCATTTATCTATTACTTCCAGGTTCTATTGTACATATGTCTTAAAACGTAGCTTCCTAGAGCGTGCAGTTTTAGAAGCTTTTCCATAGCCTGGGCTCTTACAAATTAGAGTTCATGGTTTGTGCCAGCCGGTGGCACTGAGATGCCCTCTAGGTGCCCTATCAGATGAGAGCAGCATTGCAAGATGCCTATTAGAGATTGCTTGGAAGTTGTGTTTCCATTATACACAGGACTGTAGCCAGGACACAAATGTGTCTGCACCAGCACTCTAAGGATTTTGCTCCTTGTTCTCTTTGCAAGAGAGGGAAGCAGACGGCAACTAGCATTCAGTGATCATTCCTCCAGGCAACAACACAGGACTAGTACATTCCTACTGTTTTAAAAGCCATAGAAATATATGTCATAGGAAAACATGAAAATATATGGTATTGTTGGTGTTATGCTCACACAATGGTATCGTGCTCATGTTACCAAGCTTTCATCAGTGTTGCTATCATCATCAGCGGGAAGGGGACAGTGTTCGTTACCTGTCTCTATTACTCAGCCTATTCTGTTAAATGAAGAAATTATCCCATCTACAGCACCTGTAACGGGCTTTCAGCCAAAACGGCCTGTCTCGGTATCACATCGACAAAGGTGATGTTAGGGGCAGTAAAAAAAAGGAGACCTGAGACCTTTTAACAAATAGGTATCATGTGACGCTTCCTCCTTCGCTCACTGGCTGCTCTCTCACAAGTGACCTGGGCTTCAGACTTTTCCAGCGGTGAGCAGGCGACCCAGGACAGAGCAGATCCTAAAGCTTAATCAGCAAATTCTAACTGCACTCTTACATTAGAAGAGGGGAGCAGCTGAGCCGGTGGGTCTGTAACAAATTCGGCGAGGCGGTTGGGCTCTTAGATGCTGCAGTGAGCTCCAGAATCACAACCGCCCCGCGTACGCTACTCGGGATTTCAGGAGTTTCATTATCGAGCCTGCAAATGAGGTCGAACACTGCGCTTTGGTGGGGCAGTGTAATTTTCTGATAAGCAGGTGGGCCTAAGTGTTGATTTTGGCAAGTTCACGGTGCCAGGTGCGCTTGCACTGAAGCGTGCCCCTCAATATGCACGAAAGAGCCTGTTCCCACCAGCTCTTTGCTCGGTGTTTAAAGCCCAAATGCACTAAGGAGTTTAATCATTCCCCAGGAGGACTTGGTCCCAGCCCTCGAGATATGGGCTGAGCGCTTGGCAAAGATTGCTCTTGTTTATCAGCAGATGCCGAAGACCACCCCAGCTGGGTTCCGATAGTCTCACTCATTGCTGGAATGTTTCACGAAAGCTGCTGTCTTTCTACTTATATTATACAAGAAAAGTCAAACCATTTTGTTCACGGCATTGCAGCGAGTGAACCTGACAACACGCAATCTGGTGTCTTGATTATCATTTTTCCACTCTTTTGACAGGTGTTCGACGTCTGCCTGAGGTGGAGAAGTCCGGTCATAGTGTCCATTACACCCTTCTGATCGCCTGTGTCCTGGTGGCCTTTCTCCTTGAGCCATTGTCTCTGGTTTCCTTGTGTCCTGCTACTGCAGCCCACAATGTCCATAGGACCAAGAGGCTCGGAAGGATCCAGAGGCTTCCATTTCCCACGCCCTGTCACTGCGCAGCCTGGCCAAGCTCAATGGTCTGCTGGATGGCCCGGCAAAGGAGGAAAAGCTGGAGATGCCGTCACCAAAGCTATTTAACCCATTCCTCCCCAACGGAAAAGAGCACCTTCCTGACGGCAGCTGCCGGTCTGGAGTGGGAATGGACCTCAGCCATCAACACCACAGTGAAGAACTTTCTGGCTTGCCCACCCCCGACTCCACCCCAGAACTGCCAATCAAGAGCATGAAGGCCTTCAAGAACCAGTGGGAGAAGAACCAAAACTGCAATAATGCAAAAGAGTCTAGACCCCCAACCCTGGGCTGCTCCCGGTCCAGCTCAAGCATCACGCAGCAGGCCTTTCCTTTCTCCCATGGCCTGGCAGAAGGACAGGCCCTAGGTGGTGCCCTTCACCTTGATGAGCGGAAGATTCCCATTGCAGAGCGGGTTGTGACCCAGCCCTACCCCTGCTACCCGCAGACAGTGGTTGATGTTTCTGCCCTGGACGAGCTCCTCAAGCACATCCATGAAGCTAAAGCAACCAGCAGTAAGAACCTGACGATCCTAACCTCCTCCCTGCTGCCCAGCGGGGAACCCATGGCCTACGGCAGCCGTGTGCCACAGATCCCTGACACTGAGTCAGCTCCTTACTATAGCTCCTCCACACTGCCACGGGACAGCCTGACTCGGCGCCTGGACGTCCCCCCTGACATGCTCCCACCGCCGTCTGCCATGGACAGGGCCTCCCGCCACTCCTCGCAGAGGCACTCAATGATGGTCACGCCGAAGATGACCAACGGAGGGGTTGTTCCCCGCCAGCCCAGCTTCAACCACCGGAACGGGCACCAACAGGCCCCCTTGCTGTCGCGCATGAACCCTGCGGGCAGCTCGTGTGAAGCTCACCACCCGCTTATGGGCAGCAGCCACCTGACTCGGCAACACAGCTACAACGAGCAGCCCCAGGGGCCCCGCGGGGCCATGGTTCGCCGGAGCGCATCCCTCAAACCAGACCCGCCACCCAAGCCGCTCTTCATCCCTGCCACATCACCCGTCAACCCACAGGGCAAGTTCAACTACTGAGTCTTGGATTGAAAGCAAAAAACAAAGGCAACCCACCCAGACAAAGAAATTTAACATTCAAAAACTGAAGATGAATGAGTGGAGAGCAGATGGGATAATCTGGAGACTGACTTGTCCAGAAGGTCCCAAATGTATGTTCTTTGTACCATATTGGTATGGCTTATCTACTTTCTCCAGAAACACTTTAAAGTAAAACATACTATCTAGGAAACACCTTGAGCTAGGCTGTCGCCACATTTGTTGAAACCCGTGAACACAACCAATACGAGAGTTAAGGCCACTGAACAAAGCCGAGGTTCATTCAGGTCGCAGTTGCGGCTGCTATCCGCGTTTACTCAAGCACCGGGTATTGTGTCAGTGTTGTGTCAGCGAAGCTGAGTCAAGGAACACTGCTGAATCTGCTTATAACGTGTATATATGCATGTGTGTATAAGTACATGTATGTATGTATCTGCGTACACGCTATACGTATGTACACACGCAAACACAGCAAAAAGTGTGCATTCCCATGCAGCTGAAAGACGTACTCCCGGAGGGTGTCCTGGTACTTGGCTCTCACTCCTGCCGGATCCACACAGGTGTTTTGCAAATACCTTTTTCACACAAGCTTGCGTGTCTCTGCTGGAATGGGAGGGGACGGTAACTGGCCTGCGGTGGGGCAGAGCGGCCGGGGACCCGACTGCGGTGTCGTCCAGGCCGTCGGAGACAGCAGGTCGCCATGCAGAGAGATCTTAGCTCTCGGAGAGACTCACTATGGATGGCAGCGGTCTTCTCCGCACCTCGACGCAAGGGGAACACTCATCCAGTCAGAGGAAAAATGGACCAATAGAAGAAAAAAGAAATATTTTTTGATTGTCTCATTTGACTTTAGTTTGCTAGCCCACCAGAGCAGGCGTCAAATGCAGTATGTGGTGTTAACAGTGTTCTGAGCCCGAGAGAGGCGCTGGTGCTACTATGTGCTGAACACAGGGCAGGTCGGTTGCCTTTCTCATCCCGAATGGCATCACCCTTACAGTGATACAAACTGGATCTGTGCAAAGGCTTACCAGACGAAACCACGCTTCTCCTCTGCAAGAGGATCCCAAATATCAGGTTTAAAAGCAGGACTATCCCTTGCTTTTACCATTGTACAAACAGATACTATTATAATTACCATAACTATTAACTTTGTGTATATTGGTGTAAATAAATGAGACTGTGGAATAATAACTAGACAAATTTTAACTGTATGTGTAAATGTGTGCCTTATTTAATACAATGTGATATGGATGATGTTACGACAGGAACGAGGACAGTTTTTTTTTTTAACTTCATTGTTACGTGTCATAGGCATTTAGTTTCGTATTTTCCCTCTGCCTTTTCTGACCACCCAAACCGTAAGACAGTGATAAATGTTGACGCTGTTCATAATTGACCCCGTGGCCTCAGGCTGAATGTACATTTTGATCCGTAATTGGCTCTGACTGTTTCAAATTTTACTGTATATTCCGACTATTTTGTTAATTAGTGTTTCCAAAACCTCCAATTAACTTGTACTCCCACGGATTTGGGGGCAAAAACAAATGTTTCAGCTCCATGCAGAATAGTGTAATAGCATTTTAATGGCCGGGTTACATTTGGCAGGCATTAAGAAGCCATGAATTATGGGATACATTTGTACAACATCTATCAGAGTCGGCTGGCGTGATCTGTACTTCCTAAAGGGAAATGGGATGGGCGAAAGGACGGAGTCTAGCAATTCACAGTACGTTAGCGTAAGGGAAGCAGAGGCTAACATCGATGTAAAAAGCTTTTTTCTCCACAATGCCACACCCTCCGTTAAGTACAGCAAGGTCCATCTTACCCCTTTGAGTGGAAGGACCTGGAAGGGGCAGCTGGTAGCGTAGTGGTTGGCACTGATGTCTTGGGATCCAAAGGTCATTGGTTGATCCCTTCCTCCAGCTCTAGTACCTACCCTGAATTTCTCCAGTAAAATTATCCATCTGTATAAATGGGTAAATAACTGAAATTAAATTAATGTTGCTTTGGGGAAAAGTGTTGAATGAATGAATGTAAGCATAGGACATAATCACCCCCCTGGTTATGTACAAAGGCTCACGGCATGGTTTTGAGGACCCTTTTCTCTTTACATTCTCAGCTCAAAGCTGTAAATAGACGCATACGTCAGTCCGCACTAAAGCAAAGTTCACGTCACTGGTATGTTTACACACTCTCCTTTATACTCACGGTGAAGCTAAAGGTGAGAAGCTGGATTCTCGCCAACTCGACCCTTTCTCCCCGCACGCAAGACGAAGCCGCAAACAAGAAGGAACTAGATGGCGTTGTAGATGCTGCCACTTAGTATGTCTTTTAGTTAAAGCCATGTAAATAGTGAAAAGTCATCCATCGGGATTTTCCTGTGACTCAGCTGTTTCTTTCTTTTTTTTTTTAATAGGAGGGCGTGGCGTCTGGACTCAAATATAGAGTTCTGTTCAGTGCTGTTGTATGTCCCTTTCTAATTAAAAAAAAAAAATCAAATAAAATGGTTCTGCAGACATGACTTGAGGTTTTCCTGAAGCATTTTTAATACGAAAGCGATCATTCTTCCATCCTATGATCATGTCGGTGTGCTGAGCTGATCACAGACGCTTGAACGCTCACACGCAGCGCGTCACTTCATGTTGGAGAAGCACGTCCCACTGGGATAGATTGTCGGTATAAGGGGAACATGAAGCTGATTAGGGATTTTGGTCCATTGCTATGGTGAGTGAGTGCAGGATGTGTCAGTTTCGGCCTTTCCAAGGTGTGAGTCCTACATCTGCATCTTAGCCCAAACGATCCAGTTAATCAGGAGAGTGGTGGTGTGGCAGGTTTGACCGGTGCCCGCTGTGTGACGGGTCTGGGGTTCAAGCCCTGCTTGGGGTACCTTGTGGTGGACCGGTGTCCCGTACTGGGTGTGTCCTGTCCTCCTTCAGCATCGCACCCTGTGTTTCCGGGTAAGGCTCCGGCTCACCACAAGCAGTTGTTAGTGTTGGTTGGTTGGTCCAATAAATCAAGAACTGTTACTTGGAATCAAAGCTGGTTTCCCAGAGAACTGGACTGAGATGAAAAAGCTGTAGAATTATTAGTAAGAACATGAGCAATTCACCTTAAAGATCTAGTGAACAGGACCAGAGGGCCTAAAAAGATGAGCCAAGTTTCCTGGGTAAAACATTGTATTTTCTCTATGCCTTTTAGGCTTCCAGGTTTCTCCTTGAAGATCACATGGTTCCAAATACCTAAGGAGGGTTTAGCATCTTTCTCTTTCGGCAAGAAGCAGGGATGCTTCCACCGTTATCTTAGTCCTCACCATCAGAGAAGACGGCGCCTTGTTTCCATAACACAAAGGCAGAGCGTGAGTGGGCGGACTCGAAGCACCCATTTCTGCTCCTCTTGATGGGCCTATTGATTAGCCCAAGTGAGCATCCACAGCCCAATTAGGTGATCATGACTGCTAGCTTCGGGGGTACAGAACCGGGAAGTATAATTGGGCAAGATGATGCCAGGCGTGTAATTAATAGGTTCCTGTGGAGCACGAGTGGAAAAGCCTCACTCTCCAGGATGAAGTGCAACGTGTTTATGACACATCAAGAAATCCTGCCCTACCAAGGTGACCCATTTATTTTGCTGGACTTGTGGAGAGAAGAACTTTAATTGCTGTTCATTACAAAGGCTTGCAAGGCAACTCCTGAGATACCAGGGATCCCATTAAAAGATCCTTCCCTATTGCAAGGATCCCCTCCCACCCCCACAAGTCTGACCGTTGCCAGAAGCACGTCCATGAACATATTGATCCCTCCACGGACAGCGCCCCAGTTCTGCGAACCAGCCCACGGAAGGACAGGTGGTACATTCGCCAACCCATGTACAGGACAGGAAGCTCATGGGGTTGGAAATGTTGGACTGAAAGATCACTGGCTTCACCAGGTGGAGGAGCCATATGGGGATGAGGAAAGGACATATGCTGAAAGGTGTCTCTTGATCGGCTGGTCTTGAGGAACAGAGCAGCGATGGCCACTGGGAGAATGATCTGCTCACTGTGTAGAGGAAACATGATGCCAAACCCTGCTGATATTTGTCAGACGGTTCCTTCTCCTCAAGATTGGCCGCTCCGCAATCCGTGCGACTGCCAAAGTCGTAGAGCTTTACGTCCCTCCGTCTGACCCTTCAGAACTCGCTCTGTCTGCGTTTGTCTCACGTCGTATGTCCACCAAAGGAAACGGTAACCCCTGCAGATCCATCTGACCAGCCCTTCCTGAAGCCTCCCTTCCTCTTGTCTTCCTCCTAATGACGTTGTTCGGTCCTTATGTCTTTGTCCGCTCAAAGGAAGCCTTTGCACACATCCTCGGCTGGTCTCCGGAAGTCTGCAGAGTCCTCATCAGATCCACCACGGTGACAGCATGCTGACAGCGAGCATCAACATTCATTATGTCGACACTGCAAAGCAGGAGTTGGGGGGTTGGGGGGGGGGGGGGGGGCAGTCAATATGTTCCGCAGAAACTTGTCAAAAAATAATTGTTGCTGTCAAGGAAAAAAATATGTTTTAAGGCCAATCAGAAAATGTAGCTTTTTTTTTTTTACATTGTTCTACTTTATATGTTGCTGTGCTGAATGACTTGTGTGGGAGAATTTCTTTTCCGGTTGTATTTTTCAAAATTACTGGTATTATCAAAGCCGTAGCCTGGTGCTCCATTTCAAATAACAGGCTTTGCACCTCTAAACATTAAATTTACCTCTGTTGAATTACCTTTGATGGCTTAAATTCAATCAGAATAGAGAACGAAAAAAAGGTCAAACTGATTGTGACGACCAATTTCTTCTTTTAATGACTTCCTCTGGAATGAGCAGCTAATCGTAATAAAAAGCTATTACTACTGATAGAAGTTCTGTGAAACAAAACATAAATAAGCCGCTTTTGCATGAGATTTAATTCCAGTTATGTTCTGGCTGCAAAATGGATTTTAAGGCAAACTGCAGCGAAGTGACATTAAATAACATTCACCGATAGGCTCAAACCCAACTGTTTAAGCTTAGAACTTCCTACAGCGTCACAGTATTCAGAAGTAAACGTGATCCTCTGTGCTGTGGCGGACAATGTGCGTCACACTGGATGAGACTCCGCGGTATCACACTCTGCTAAACAGTGTATTCTCCCCTCTGTGGGTCCTTTGGTGCCAGGTCTTCACCGGGTCTCCAGAGACACCGACAGAGTAAGACACTGCTCACCTGAGGAGGATGAATTAAGAGTCCATGACCGCTTGAAGGCACCTTTCAAAGAGGATGGCCGCTGTTTGTTCATAGGAGGTCCTGAATTCCCAACTAGTGTCAACGAACAGCAGAGAGCATTGACCCCATTCACATCATTTCAAAACCCGCTTTAGAGTTCCACTTCGAGAAGGTCTGACTGTCCCTGTGCATGTTTTGCTATAGA
The DNA here is from genome assembly GCF_900964775.1 of Scleropages formosus. Taxonomy (NCBI): domain Eukaryota; kingdom Metazoa; phylum Chordata; class Actinopteri; order Osteoglossiformes; family Osteoglossidae; genus Scleropages; species Scleropages formosus. The sequence goes on along the minus strand of NC_041828.1, from coordinate 4,308,688 downwards.
CCGGTGTCCCACCAGGAAGTACCCTGCCTCATATCCTATGCTTCTGGGGGTAGGACAGCTGGTAGCATAGTGGTTGGACCCAAAGGTCGCAGGTTTGAATCCCACCACCGGCTGTAGGACTCTTGATCGAGGTACTACACTTTTACTTTTCCAGTAAAAAAAATTACCCAGCTGCATAAATGGGTAAATAACTGTAAGCAGCTTAACATTGTAAGTCACTCTGGGGAAAAGCATCAGCCAAATGACTAAAGGGATAGGGTCCAGACCCCTGCGACCCTGAATTGGACAAGCAGTTCATGAAACTGGGAAAACTGTTGTTCTAGGGCTAAAGTCAAGGTGGCCTGAAATATTCCCTGGTAATGAGTGAAAATTAATTCCCTGCAGTGATTTAACACAATTACCCTTCCTGGATCGGGAGTCACAATTAACTGACATGTGAACAGTTTGCCCATCAAGAAGGGTAAATGGTGTAAACACTGTAAATGGCTCCCGAACTCCACAGAACAAAGTTTAGAGACTTTGTTTATGACACCGAACTTCTGGGAAGCTTTTCTTTCCTGCCTAGAAGGCGCAGTTCAGCACGGCGGCGCTCTCTTCGTCTCAACGGGAACTCGTGCCGGATCATTTTGGCTCTTTTAAGGTTCTGCTCTGCCAAAAAAATGACTAAAGTGAAATTCAAACAAGCTGCTTCGAAGGACGGAGCCGAAACTAGCAGAGCTCTTCTGCGGTTGCGTCTGCCAGCCAGGACTACAAAAGTTTACCACGAAAAACCAAGTAAAGGCTGCTCTCTCCAAGGCCGATAGCTCTGAGGAACTGCTGACCGCAGGACGGTATCAGACAGGAGCACACACACCACAACACACCAGCAGGCCTCAAACCACACTGAATGGAGATGTTCAAAGCGTTTCAGGAAGGGTGGGGGGTCCAAAAAGCTTTACTTAGCTCTTTATAGGCTGACATCTTCCATTCTCTTAGTTTCCATAAAAACACATCTGGAGACACAAATAAATGCCAAATGTCTCAGCAAGAAAGACACTGGAGCTCTGCTACTGTTCCATGTACAGGAACTGAGAGTCTTCTCGGGTTCGACCTTCATCGTGATGCTAATTGTGTAACATTTTCCATATTGATGCTCTTCTCGCCGTATCGAGATGCAGTTTGCACTTACGATAAATGTTGGGGGGAACCTTCCGTTTTGTCCCGCTGACCCATGTCCTGCCCATGTGGGCCCTCCAGCTGCAGTGAGCAGCGAATGGTGCTGCCACATGGGGAGTGATCAGCTGAGCATGGTAGAAGGATCTCGCTGAAGTGGTGGGTCTCAATAGGTGACCCCAGATGACCCCGGATGACCCCAGATGACCTTAGATGGAGTGTAGGACAAAACCTCCTCAGGACAAATAATTAACAAAATTTTTATTCTTCTGATAATTTGTAGTTTATGAACACTTCTCTGAGTTGTAAAATACTACATTTATTATACAATGACACTGCAATAAAGAAGGCATTATAAGTATTGTATTGTAGCATACATTAATACTTCCATTTTAAATTTACAGCTCACTGTTTTACAATGTAAAATTATTTGTACAATTATAAAAAAATCTGAATTAAAAGAACATCATATCATACCTTTGAAAACTAAAAAAGCAATATTAAAAACATAACTCAGTGTTAAGGTTTCTTTAAATTTCATTTACTACCACCTGATGCTGTGTCCTACACCCTTCAGAAATCAACCAACACAGAGAAAGATCGTAATATTTTCTAGGATTACTTCAGTATTAAATTACTTACATTTTTTCTTCCAATAATAATGGTACTAAATGGCATTAAAGTGCAAAAACAGCAAAGAAAACAAGGGCTTTTGTCATTTTTGTAACTTAATTAAGAGGGTTTTGTCCTACTTTGTGTTTCGAAAGAAGGGGTTTTGTCCAAACACCCCCAGATGACCCCCGGAGGAGTCCCCAAGTGGAACCCCACAGATCCAGGGCAGAGAAGCCCGGCGACATGAAGTGGGGTCCCCAGGCTGCTGAGCGCTCGTGTTCCGGACCCAAACCCGTTCCAGCATCTGCGTGGCATGTCTGGACCTCAAGCCCTGAGTAGGGCTGAACAATTGTGGCCACTGGAGAGGAGTTTGGCATTTGTGTCTGCGCTCGTGTGCGTGTGTGTTTTAAAAGGCAAACAAGGTCAGGAAGACAACTTTCCTCACCCCCCCACCCTGCAACTTTACCAAAAGCGACTAAAGCAGAGAGCCGGCGTCCCTCGAGCTGTTCAAACGGAGTTGAACTGTCAGTGTCCCTGGCAATCAATTACCCAGCTGTCACAGCAATAGCCACTGATATGAGTCCAGACAGAGACAACCCCCCCATTCCCCCTCCCTAATTCACCCTGCCTCGGCCACACCGGCGCACTTGTTAGTCTGCGGTAACGAACCGCCGGCCGACCCCCTGCGACCCCACTGGCCTTCAATCACCTTGCTATGAAGGGACGGCCAGAGGCATTTGGGAAAAAGAGTCAATGGCAGGACGGTTGACATGGTAAAGCCTGGTCCAGTGTAATGGGTACAGTACGGTACAGCAAGGTATAGCAGGGTAGGCAAACACAGGAAGAACATTCAAACTCCACAAAGACTGAGCTGGATTCCAGCCTATGTCCAAACTGACAGCCCATAGTAAAGACATCAGTTTCTCAGGGCGCCCTGGTCAATCTTCGGAGCTCAGTGGTCCCGGGTTCAACTGTACCCAGTGGAAATGCACTAGTTTACTATCAGACAATCCCCACATTCACGGATCATGAGGTGAAACCTAAAACACTGCTGTTATTCCCATGTTAGAGAGCGGTTTTAGAGGTCTATTATGTGATGGTGAATTTTGGTGTGTAGGTGCTGCCATCTAGTGGTCAAGAACAGCATCGCCGAGCACTGACATTGACACTGGTCAGTGGCTTCAGTTCAACAGTTATTATAATATTTAGTGAGTGGATTACAGCTCTTTCAGTCTTAGTAAACTAGTCGGTGGTTCGACGCACACTAAATGCAGCCGACAGACTCAAGACTTGGTCGTGCGCTTGAGGTGCGCAGTTTCGACTAATTTGCTCCGGAAGAACTTTCTAGAAGGGGTTTAGAACGCGGCCTTTACGTTTGCCAGGAACGCGGGGCTCGCCGGTGACAGCACTGTGGCTCGAAGACAAAATCAGCGATGAGCAAACCACCAGTCTAGTCCATCCCGCTGTCAGGGTGGTGCGTTCGTGGTGGCGGCGGCGGCGAAGGCTTCCAAGGAAATGTGTTTTCCGCCTCCTGGGGGCCTTTGCACCAAAAGAGGAAAAATGAGCTAAAATTCAGCACCTGATTTATTGCTTTACTATGAGAAGGAAGGAGGGGATGCTGAGCACAGCAGCACACGGAGAACGTCACCCACTCAATTAAAAGCCACGTCTAATGAAACCCGAACGAAGCGCCTTAAACGTGTGACGTCGAAAAGTGCAACAGCGACGAAGAGTCTCCGAATCGGGGATTACAGAATGCAGCAAAGAGTCAGTGATCAAAGTGTGTTTTTTTCTTTAAAGGCACATGGAGCTTCCTTCGCAGACACTGCCGTCTGAATTTCAGACACACGGGGTTATTTCTCGTGCCGCTGGGAAGCGCTTCATAGGACTGGACCATATGCTGCGCTTCCGGCACGAAGGGAATGGAGCCGACAGCAAACGGGAGTCGCGGAGTGTGTGGGCGGGGTGGAATGTTTGATCGTCTCCGTTAGCGCGTTGGACTTCCCACCTCGGGACACCTGAACGTGTCAAGGGCGGGAAACACTGCTCGAATTGAGCGCCGCCCATCTTCACAAGCTCCTTTCCGCTCGTTTTCTTAGCCACTCTCTAAATGTACTGGTTATGGAGGTGTGGCAAAGCAACCTGGGAGCTCGACTCAACCGTACTCTTCAGGGAGCTATTTACCCTGGATTACACCGGTAAAGGCTGAGCGGAAATGTTTCGGCTGCGCACGTCCGCCGAAATTTTGCACTTTGTCTCGTCCGCTGAACGCACTCCTTCTGTCCGAGTTCACCGCCAGCGGAGATGCCGGTTCTGGAAAAGCAGGCAAAGGCCTTCGTTGAGGCGTCGAGTTTCAGCTCCTCCAGTTTACCCTCTTTACCCGGCTGTGCACAATCTCAGCAGTAGGTGGCGCTCGACAAACAGCTAATTCCGTTCCTCCATACCGGGGTCAGGGGTCGCTGCGCTCTGGAGTCAATAAGGGAGCAGGAGGCGCGGGGGGACCTTGTGTGTCCTCAGCTGACCCCAACGTGGAGAGCACAGGAACTCCGCCCACACTGAGCCGAGCCCCGCTTCGAACCCATGACCCCGGAGCTGTGAGGTCTGAACACCACCAGCCGAGTCACATCGGGTGTTCCTCTCACAGGGTACCGCACAAGCATCAGGGTGTTTAAGGTTCAGAGCCAATCAGCATCAAAGTGTGTTTGTGGGAGTGTGTGGGAGGTGGGAGGTTCCTCTGTTAATTACCGTGATTAACTCTGTTTAGGCGCCTCGGTGATTTTTTTTTACTTCTCTGAACATTCCCCGCATGTGCCGCAGGGGGGAGGACACGCATGTGTATCGGCACCTCGTGTTGTTCGATCCGAGCCGCGTGTCGTTCCAGAGAAAGGCTTCTGCCAAACACATGAACGTAAATTAATGACCTTGCCGCCACCAGGCTGTTCCTCAAACCTCTGTGGTCCAGAAGGTCAAATGTTGCCAGATGTTTCCAGCCTAGACGTCACACCTGGATGAGTTCAAGGCCGTGGTGTGATGTTGCAGGAGACGCACGGTAGATAGCATCGGTGTACCGGCCCCCCGTCTCCCGGCAACGGCCCTTAGCATCACACCTTGACAAGCGCCTTTCTGAAGGTCACATGACTGGGAAACCCGGTCCTCTCATCGAGCTCCTTCCGTTCAAAGTCCTCCTGGACAAGCGGTCATGGAAAATGAGTAAGGACAGTACTTTTACCAGAGTACTGTGTTTGTTACTCTACCCACTTGTTTGGTGCACTGCTGTACATGTTTTTCTGAGCGACTCGGGTTCTTTTGCTCTACATTTTAGGAAAATGTGGTCGAGTACGGCGATCGCTGCTGGGGCCTCACTGAACGAAGACGAAGCGATTTTTCTTGATGATCGTCTAACAGTGACGAAAGTGGTTTCGTCTGTTTCGTCGCCGACGTGCTGTCAGTGTGTGTTTTTCTACCGTTTCCTTCCCTTTGTCGGCAGAAGTCCTGCCCTGACAACGGTCAGCAGCTCAAACCGTGATCCTCTTCAACACATCTTTAGTGTGTTACTTGTGGTCACGTTTCGCTCATGGGATATGGTCAAGTTAGAAGACTGCTCATGACCATCAACCTGAACCCGAATGGAAACTGCAGGTTCCAGAAGGAACTCCGTGACCATATCTGGGGGAGAAATGGTAAGAACGCCGAATCAGCACTGTGAGTTTTAGCTCAAGATCCTGGGTCTTGTTCGTGGGTCACATTGGGTCACGGTCTTCCTTTCAAGGAGTAACTCTCTTCCCCTGCAGATGAGCAATAGGACATCTCCAGCGGTCCAGAGACCAGCGCCTCTTACCGTGGTCGCAGTTACGGTGCTGGGGAGTAACCAGACGGGGGGAGGACTGGTACGAGTGACCACTACGTGGGACCGTCTGAGGTCAGCAACCTCTGGCATCTTGCTGAACAAGAGGTCTGGTTCGGTCTTTTTCACAGCGGACACGCATTGCAGGTGCCTTACAGGGTAGGTTTGTACACTAAGCTACCTACAGTGATTTGCTTCTTTATGCAGCAGGGTAATTCAGGGTACGTATTGCAACTACAGCGGGGTCAGGGATTCGGACCTTGGTTCTAGTCACTGTGCCACCTGGACTCCCCGCTGCCACTTCAGCTGTGTCTCAGATCTCGGCACAGCTCATATGCTGGACCAGGGGCTCTGAAGGGGACCGTCTGCGGTCATGGATGACCGTGCCCTGTCTCCTTAGGGCAGGGTCCCTCCCTGCAGACAACCACACCCAGATCACCTCGACCTGAACACCTTTATGGTCCGCTGACCGAGCGGGAGCATCACACAGCATCACCAGCTCATGTCCGCTGGTCATCTGCATTCATGTTCTTGATTACCATCATTTACTGTGGTGCGTCATTCCCAGCTGCTCTGGGAGCAGGGGAGTCCTGAGGGGTACGATAGTGTCATTTCCAGGAAATTATTTTTCTCACTTCACCAACACAGCCTGATCGTCATTCCGGAAAGGTCCTCATTGCAGAATGCGGTGCTCTCGCGTGTCTAGACGTTGACCTGCTCTAACTCCGAACGTGTCCAATACCCTCGTGTCTTCTCACATACTGGGGACGAGCGCGGTAATTGTGGTTTTAACAGCGCAGCTCGTGTCTTTGGAGGCGTCACAGGCGCCGCTTCGCAATCGGAAAGTCGTCGCCGCAACGGTAAATGAGCATCCCCTCAGAATCGCTATAGCAACTGGTTGCCAGGGGTAACAGGAAACTACCAGGACCTGTAGCGAGAGAGAGGTACGCTGGAGGAGAGCGAGAGAAAAGGGCGGGGAGGGATCGCGGGAGGATGGGGAGGGCTCATAAAGCGAGGAGGACCGAGTGACAAGGTGCGGAAACAAAGTTGGAGCCGTTCGAACGCCGTACTGCCGGATGCTGAATGTCGGATGCTGGAGGTAAGTGGCGCCGGCGCCTCGCTCCCACCTCGAGCGCATCTACCCACACACAGGCGTGTTGGAGGAGCACCCGGCCGTGCGGTAAATAAGCAAAGTGCTGTGAGTCTCCGAAGCAGACGGGCTGCAGCGGTGGACCACGGTGCGCAAGAAGCGATGGTGAGAAAACCAGGTACAAGTGGAGGTGTGTTGAACGGCTGCGGCTCTGCTGAACGTGTCAAGTGTATCTGGCGCTCGCTTTGACCACGACTGTCTTCACTTCTCCCTGCGTTCGTTTGCTCAGCATTCCGACCGTTTTTGGACGTTCGCGTCCTCGGTAGACACCGAAGCAGAACACTGGGGAGTTTTTTTTAGCTGCCAAATAACGAGGCTCTGCTGGGGAGTAACCGGACGGGGCGAACTGGTTCGAGTGACCACTGCGTGGGACCGTCTGAGGTCGGCAACCTCTGGCATCTCGCCGTCAAGCTGGTCTCCTGCTGAACCAGGGGCACTTTGTTTTTTGTTGGGCGTTGGCAGGTGATCAGGTATAAACATCCTTCCCTCAGTCCTGGTTACAGTGTTTCTGTCTCTGCCAGGTGTGTCCGAGCCTTTGTTAAACAAAACAAGTGTCCTCAGGAATGTCTCCCAAGGTCTCCCTCTGGAAGTCCTTTGTCACTTCTGAGTCCACGGTGACCCGGGGCAGGGGTGCGCGGGGGGGGTGGACCCTGGTGCCGCACGTGTCTGGGTACCTGTTGTGTCTCGAACCCCCGGTGAGAGAGAGCGCCGAGGATTCGGGAGGGAAGACACTGGTAAAGGAGGAGCTGTCTCCTTCTTATCCGACGAATCACATTTTCTCGTTCACGATTCCTTCCCTCATTTTACCACGTTTGCTCCAGTTTCTCGGTAACGAGCCCGTCGCCCGCTTTCCCGCCTTGTTCGGAGGGGTTCCTTCCGGGAGCGCCGCTGCCGTCGGAGCGAGTCAAAGGTGTGGACGGGAAGGTTTCGCACCCGGAGCCACCCAGCCGTGGGGTGTGCGGTCAAACAACACGCGCTGGATAATTTATTTGGATTTATGAAAGAAAGCGTGCGGAGCCGCTGCACGTGTCCCGCGTCCGTGTCACTGTGGTGGAAGATTTGCAGCCGGCGCCACGTGCACTTTTTCGGTTAGGTGTGTGTAGTAGGAAAAGGATGCCGAGCCCAGCTCTGTGCCGCGTGCCTCGCAGTCTGGATCGAAGCGTCCAGTGACGTGCGCCCGTTCTGCCACGCGGCCCTGGGCGTCGGCGATTCCGGCGACACGGGTTGCATAAGGCAGGGTGGGGGGGGGACTCCGCACCTCCCACCCCTCTAGCACCTCATTGCTCATCGTCCGAGCGCCGGCCCCCATTACCGCCGCTGATAGCGAGATCGATATTCACTAAGCGCTACAACTGGAAGGTGCGGGAGCACAACGGATGGCCTGGAGCTCAGCGGTGCGCCGGTTTCTGTTCCCACTGCTCCCAGCGCGGTTCATTCCAAGCTTGGCTGTTGAGCAGCCACAGATCCTTCCTGATTTGCTCTCTGGGCATCACCGGCCCCTCCCTTTCGCTGCACGGGTTCACGTGACAACGTTCTGCTCTTGGAGGACAGTGCCGAAGCGGCCAGTAACACCCGCAGGCTTCGAGAGTTCAAGGAGGGAAGGCGAGGGCTGGCACACCAGGAACGTAGAACCAACATCCTGTAGGCGTTCACTCTTCAAAGTGCCGCATGGTATGCTATAAACTTAACCATAACCCTCACTTTGATCCTTAGCCTGAACCCAACCATAGTACTAACCCTAACCTTAATCCAACTCAGTCTCTAACCTGAATCCTCGCCGAACCGTAACCCATAACTGTAACAGCTCACCCTAACCCTAAGTGACCTTTGCTCTTCTGAGAACTGAGAAGAAAGATGCCGGAATTCCGGGATGTCCAAGTGGAGGCCCGTACAAGTTCCGGGCTCTTTCATCGAAATGGTGCGCAGAAAATTGCATCTGAATCAAGTGCCGGAGTTCATTTCATCCCCCGGGAGTCAAAGCTCATAATGATTCAGCTGAGGCAGTTTCACAGAGCTCATATATATACTACTCTATTGTGTAACACATTGCGAATAAAATGAAGTATATCGAGTAAAGGAAAACAAGTAGGAATCAATGGATTTCTTCAGTAAGGCGGGTGGGTTTCGGAGGGAGGAAAGAACAATTAATTACATGCTTCAATGACACTAAGAAAAATCAATTATTCAGCTAAATTTGTGGTTCTATTTTTAGCTTGACTGGGGAGTAAATATCACTTTATATGTTTATGTTTTTTAAAACGATGTCTGACTAAACATTGATATTGTTTCCGAATCGTAAAGGTGGATATTTTTCACAGTTTTCGATAAATTGATACATTGACTTGTGCAAAGTCTGTATGGTGACATGCACTGCAATCCTTGAGTAGAGCCACAGCATGCAGAGCACCGAGGAGTGGACGTGTGTCTCAAGTTTAGTCCCTAACGGACATGTGTCTCTATACTTCAGTCCCTTATGGTCATGTATCTCCATAGTTCAGTCCATAATAGCCATGTGTCTCTATAGTTCAGTCCATAATGGATACGTGTCTCTATACTTCAGTCCCTACTGGTCATGTTTCTCTGTAGTTCAGTTTGTAATGGACATGTGTCCCTATACTTTAGTCCATAATGGACATGTGTCTCTATACTTCAGTCCCTTATGGTCATGTATCTCCATTGTTCAGTCCATAATGGACATGTGTCTCTATAGTTCAGTCCATAATGGACATGTGTCGCTATACTTCAGTCCCTTATGGTCATGTGTCACTATACTTCAGTCCATAATGGATACGTGTCTCTATACTTCAGTCCGTACTGGTCATGTTTCTCTATACTTCAGTCCGTAATGGACATGTGTCCCTATAGTTCAGTCCATGATGGACATGTGTTACTATACTTCAGTCCATAATAGCCATGTGTCTCTATAGTTCAGTCCATAATGGACACGTGTCTATATACTTCAGTCCATAATGGACACATGTCTCTAGTACAGTCCATAATGGACATATGTTACTATACTTCAGTGTCTAATGGTCATTTGGCTTTATACTTCAGTCCGTAATGGACATATCTCTCTTTAGTTCAGTCCGTAATGGACATGTGTCACTATACTTCAGTCCATAATAGCCATGTGTCTCTATAGTTCAGTCCATAATGGATACGTGTCTCTATACTTCAGTCCCTACTGGTCATGTTTCTCTGTAGTTCAGTTTGTAATGGACATGTGTCCCTATACTTTAGTCCATAATGGACATGTGTCTCTATACTTCAGTCCCTTATGGTCATGTATCTCCATAGTTCAGTCCGTAATGGACACGTGTCTCTATAGTTCATTCCGTAATGGACACGTGTCCCTATACTTCAGTCCATAATGGACATGTCTCTGTATACTTCAGTCCCTCATGGACATGTGTCTCTGTAATTCCTTACATGCTGATCGTTCCCTGTTCAAACCCCAGGACTGGCCCAGCTGTACCCTTGAGTAAAGTACTTTAATTACTTCGACAGAGTGTCCATGTACAAAGACGGATGCAAATTCCCATCGCAGATGAGACTCAGGACTGTGTCTATGTCCCTTGTTTTGCGTGCAGCCTGTGTGATCCCCGAAGGGCGCAGCTAAAGAGGCGGCCGCCAGGTTTTGGAAAACGAACACACACAGCATGGCAGAGCAAAGGAGGGAATTACCGCGTTCCAGTACAACAGGCCACTGACAGCTTTCCTTGGTGTCATCGAAATTCTCCACAGGTACGGCCGACTTAATCACTCCATCCATCACGCACCCACTCGGTTGTGAGATGTCTCGCCGTGCTGAGCAAGATATGACTAAAATCTAATCAATTGTGCTACAGGCATTTATTATTTCATTATATTTCATAATTGGCTGTTACTGGGGACTTTGCTTAGTGAGTATTTAATAAAAAAGTACTGTGCTCCCTTTCCACCAATATATAGTAATTATCACAATAATAATTACAAAAACTCTGTACTAATTGTAGTAATACTGCAGTGGTACAACAAGGAGAATTATATTATAAAAACATAGTAAATCAATTCTTCTCTCCACTATATTGAGGTAAATGTGATTCAAGTATGTAAGACATTATTACACACACATACACACACACACACACACACACACACACATTTTCAGAACCGCTTGTCCCTTACGGGGTCACAGGGAACCGGAGCCTACCCGGCAACACAGGGTGTAAGGCCAGAGGGGGAAGGGGACGCACCCAGGACGGGACGCCAGTCCGCCGCAAGGCACCCCAAGCGGGACTCGAACCCCAGACCCACTGGAGAGTAGGACTGCGGTCCAACCCACTGCGCCACCGCACCCCCATGTAGACATTATTACGTAAGAGTTAAAAGACTTACTTTCAGTTTAAAAATTCAGTTGTCAAGGTGGCCCTTTTAACTAAGGACAAATGGAGCAGCTTTTTCGCTTTTTGAAAGGATTTTTAACCGTCTCTTTCATCATATCTTTCACTTTTTGCCCATAATGTCTGAAAGCGTACAGTATGAGCTGAAGTCTTAAGCTCCTAGAAGAAGATCCCAGGAACATGATGACTAGATGGCGTATGAGTGTGGAACGCAGGCGACTGCCAGGTTTCCCAGCTGGGACGTAGAGGGTTGGAATGTATATTTAGAGGAGGCGCCGCGCTGTGATTAATTTCACCAGACGAGGTTCTTAGTGAGAAGGGTCTGACTCATCCCAAAAGGAATTACTATAGTATATAAAGTTGGATGATTAAGTTCAGGCAGAAGATCTCTTTGCACAGGGCTCCACGTTCACCACCTGTTATTGCATCCCCCCCTCGAAAGAGCATCATCACCGCTGACCGCATCATCTAAAAGTCACCTTTATTATTATTATTACACACACACACATTTTTAGAACCGCTTGTCCCATACGGGGTCGCGGGGAACCGGAACCTAACCCAACAACTCAGGGCACAAGGCCGGAGGGGACACACCCAGGACGGGACGCCAGTCCGTCGCAAGGCACCCCAAGTGGGACTCGAACCCCAGACCCAGCAGAGAGGAGGACCTGGTCCAACCCACTGCGCCACCGCACCCCCGTATTATTATTATTATTATTATTATTATTATTATTATTATAATAATAAGCAGTAATGTGGGGGTCACTATCACATTAATAATAATAAGAAGAATAATATTAAAAATAATAATGAAAACTTCAAGTGAAAATTCAGGATATCAAATAAGAGTGGTTCTCAGGAGTGATCAGTTGCCGTTGTTCATTTCCGAAGTTGTGTGAAACTATGAGTCATCATTCCGATCAGACAATTATAATTTTATCTGATTATTGGAAATTCATCTCTAGGATCCTCCATATGAAGAAAAAAAAATCCCATTTTTTCCTTTAGAACTCAGCTTTTTATGGAAGACTTCTTATTATTCATAGACAGTTCTGGAACCTTATCATGAGCAAGGTTATTATAAATATTACAAAATCATAACTACTGAATGTAGGCTTATCATGGCAAAGGCACCCATGCTAATTAAGTAACTGTTTACATTGTTGTAAATGAAGAAGCTTCTCATCATCATCACCATCATCACCATCGTCATCATCACCGCGGATTAGTGTTATCACACTTGCGTATTGATGTGATCAAATATTCAGTATCATCCCTCTCTGAGTAATTAGTGAGCTTTTAAAGAGCTCCGACTGTTTGGAAACTGGTGGAGGCTCCTTTCTCACAATGGCTTACATAATCGCCCCCGGAGTCCCAAATTGGAGAACATGAGTGTCTGTTGAAGGAACTGATAACAATAAACTATAGACAAATATGACAGGCGCTGAAATTTGAACAGCTTTCACCTTCCTCGGAGAAGACTGGATAAATGTTTTTGTATTCCGCCTGAGCCCTGGAGGAGGCACTTTCGCGGATGACGAGAGCCCACAGGAAACAAACTGCTTACAAATATGAGCCTCTTCTGTTTTGGTCTAATAAAAGGCCCCCCGCGGGGGCCGCTGCTGTTCACATGCAAAATTCCAAAGTGATTCTTCGTTTACACTCACTTTCGATAACTGTTTGTTTCAGGCAGGGTCGCGGCGGTGCGGAGCCTATTCCAGAAGCACTGCGCGCAAGGTAAGGGGGCGGAGGGCTGCGCTGTGGACGGGACACCAGTCCACCGCAGGGCAGCCCAACACACATTCACACACTATAGGTAGTTTAGCATCCAATTCACCTGAACTGCCTGTCTTTGGACTGTGTGAGGTAACCAGAGCACTCCGGAGGAAACCCACAGACATGGGGAGAGCATACAAACTCCACACCGACTGAGCTGGGTTCAAACCTACACCCAAACAGCCCAGGAGCTGTGATAGGGTAGCACTACCCATTGCACCACCCTTCTTCATTTACAGACATGTTCAAAAGATACCTGGAGATTTGATGGTACCAATTTTAACATATCTTTTTAACCCATAAATACTGTATGTCAAAATACAGCGGTGCTTGAAAGTATGTGAACCCTGTAGGGATGGTCATTATTCTTGTACTAAATAATAAAATAAACTTATAAAATGTAAATGTTAAATCTTAAAAAAAATGTATAAAATGAATAAATTACTATGATTTATGCACCTGATTTTATTTACCTACTTGGTTTATTCAATCTAATTTAGGCTTCACTTATTTGTAAACCTTCATTACTTCCGTATTTCTACTGCACACACGATTGCCTCTAAAGCGACATATGGGACTGGTCTTTACACACCTATTATGTCACATGAGAAACACTGATTCTCCTTAAATAACCGTTTCGTGGTAAAACTATGGGACACAAGGGCTTCTCAAGTTTCCAAGCATCACCGTACTGTGACAACAGACAACTGAAGAAACAAAGGTGTGCACATTTTGATCTTTTGTTCCTGTACATCAAAGCATGATACATACACCACTATAGCCCCCCCAGGGAGGAAACGAGGTGCAGCATAAGACATCCTGGTGTATTAGAAATACACACGCAAAATAATCCACTGCAGTAACTAAACCATATTGAACATAAGATAATTCATAATGCGCCAAAATGCTTACTAAAAGATTTTTTTATTAGACACTTTTCTCTAAAGCAACTTCTAATGCGCTCCATGTAGGGTTATCAGCCCACACATCTTATTCACCACAGTAACTTACACTGCTAGATACACTACTTACAAGGGGTCACTCATCCATACATCAGTGGAACACACACACTTTCTCTGTCACTCACACACTATGGGTGAACTTGAACAGCATGTCTTTGGACTGTGGGAGGAAACCAGAGCACCTGCAGGAAACCCACAGAGACATGGGGAGAATATGCAAACTCCACACAGACCGAGCAGGGATCGAACCCACGTCCTCTCATAACATGAGACAGCAGCGCTACTCACTGTGCCACCATGCCACCCTCACTAAAACAACACATACACACTGTGCAGCAAGGGATGATGGGAAGGGTCTCAGAAATCTGCTAAATTACAGGGGTGATGAAACAAAACAGGTACAACTGCATTTCTGCCCTCAGCAGAAATCGGGACAGACGTCATGTTATAAAAATGCCTAAAAAAATTTAGATTTTCTTGCCTTTTCACCACTGAAAAATGCAATACTGTGCTCATATTTGTTTTTCCTCAGTGGCTCTCGTGAGATCAGGTTCCGGGCAACCGGAAGGAGGTTGTCTGACCCTGAGACACGAGCGGTAGCAGTCGGGAAGCGACATGCCCAAAATGACAGAGGAGTTTCTGAGCAGCACCCTTTCGGCATCGGGGGCAGCCCTGCCGGTGTCTTCCTCGCTGACGCTGGAGCAGAAAGCTGCCTTCGTCTTTGTCTTCCTGCTCTTCGTCTTCCTGGGCCTGCTGATCGTGCGCTGCTTCCGCATCCTGCTTGACCCGTACCGCAGCATGCCCTCCTCCACCTGGACGGACTACATGGAGAAGGACACCTTTGACTACCGCATCGCCTAAGTGTCGCGGAGACGAAATGCCGACGTGCTCAAGGTCCCTTTCTTGTTGGCAACACCGCCGATGTCTCGAACTTAGGACCTTCCTTTTAACCCTTTAAATGTCATACAGCTGTAGGCCCCTTGGCGAAGGCTAGGTCGGAACCAGATTCCTGTCACACGTTTGTTAGTGGGTAGTATGTGTACAACCACCAAAACGCACCTCCCCCCCAAGAAAGGCTCCAACGTCAGTGAGTTATCAATCATCTGAGCGATATTAATTCGCCGGACTCACCGGAGATGAAGAAGTCCGTTGATCAGGTTTTCTTCAGACCTCCGGTTATAGATTATGAAATGAATATACTGGAAAGTTCTTGTAATTAACACCGAGCAAGAATAAGTAAACAAGAAGATCTACATTTTTATCCTCATCCACAGATCATTGCTCACGGTTGGTCCAAGACTCACTGTCTGTCTTGAGCGTCACAGTCAGGGCTCATGTAACTAAGCAACTGAACCTGGAAAGTGCTGGAGCACAAAGCACTCTGAGAGGATCACGAAAAAGCCCTTCCTTTGCTTTCACCTGTCAGTTTGGAACCAGCTGAGACATCTTAAATGAGCACATGAGATGGAAAGGGATTTTCGCCTTTTCCATGTTGGGAAGTTCTCCAAGGCAAGTCTAATCCAAGCTGATCCATAAAGAAGACGGCTGCTACGGCTGGCAGGCGAGCGCAGGGTGGAAGTCATGATTTTTTTGAAAGTCTGGATCCTGAGAAGATTCTCGAACACGTTTCAAGGACGCATGTGTCCGAGCTTAAGGACAGATGAAGGCTGCGAGTCCAAGAAATTCAATGTTTACACGTTTCTAAGTATGCACAGGGACGCACCTTTGGGTGGTGATTGTGGAGATGTCAAGTTGTATTAATCTGGTGTATTTAAGGGGGTGTGAAGAACAGCCTCATAGGCTAGCGCTCAAGTTTTAAATCGTCTGGTCTAACCTTGTACTATGGAGTCTCGCACACGTTTGATAGCAGTCATGTACTCAGACAGAGGATGTGTCATGGAAGGAGGTGCAATGGCCAACTGCATACTCAGATAGAACGCCTTTAGGTTTGGGTTTTCAGAGGGTCTGGCAGTCACAACATATCGTTCTCATCAGGAACCAAGCTGGGTGAAACTAACGTGAACGCGTGAATCGTGATTAACCCTTTAGACACAAAAAAGTGATCCTAGGAAGATGCGATTTTTGGTGTGCAGGTGGCAGAGTGGGATAGCAAGATTTGCACAGTTGTGAAGCATATCAGTTCTCTAGACTATCCCTTTATAGCCAGTGTCTGTCTTAGTCAGGACCGCTGTACTTTCCTTGTCAGCACTTTGCCTTATGAAACAGTGTGTTTACAGTGTCAGGCTGACCAAGAGACCACCAAACTCTAACTGAAAAAACGTCTATGATCTCATGGGTGGGTGGGGCTTGGGGCAGGTGGTCGTTTTGAGGTTTTGTGACACATTTATGTTCAGTATGCAGATGGTGTGAACTTTGTATGCGTTCTTTCGAACTTTGGTATGTACTTTTGTCCGGTGTGTACTTTCCCCTACCTGTTTTATGAGGACCTCTAGCACTAAGTGTTACTGCACGATCATCTTGCACAGCTTCCCCTCTTCAGCACGTCCAGGACAATGAAGGAAGTCCAAAGATCTTGCACAATATGCTCTTTTCTGGTACGAAAAAGCTCTCTGCATTTCATGCCAAGATTTACTTTGTTGATAACTTAATATGTTCCAGCCTACTTTTAAATCTGATTTTAAATCTGTAACTTTTTTTTTTAATAAACAAAAATTTCTTGGGTTCGTTTCCGTCGTCCTTTTTCTTGTTGTTGTTGCATTAATTCTAGGATCCAGGCACGATCTTGAGTTCAATTAAGGCAGAACAGAATGACAAAAAGAGAGGAAAATGACAACAGCAAAATAATGCCCTTTTCACAGGTTGCCAAATGTGAACGGTCCTTCACCTGACAGACTAAATGATGGTGACCTTTTCTGTGCAGAAGCCTTCAACTTCTTTCTGAACCTGGCCTTCACATCAATATAGGGCATGGAGGGGGGGGGGGGGGTTCACTCCAGACCAAGCGTGGTTCACATAAATAAGACATAAATTAACAAGATGATTGAACGCGTCCTTTAAAACTGGTTAAGACGTCTCTGATCCACTCACTGACTTTTTTGACAAGTTGATAAATAAATGTTTTTTAAGGCATGTTTTATTTTTCATGGTCTTAGAGTCTTTTCTGATGTCATACATGAAGGTTTTGCTGAAAAACCCCTGCTGCTTGCTGGAGTAAAAGAGCCTTGACTTTGGCCATTTATCCCATAAATCCACAACTTTGGAGCTGGTCGTCTTCTGAGGACAGAGGTGCTTCAAAAAGTAAAACGATGATTAACAGCTCTAATGAGAGACCAGTGGCCGTGAAGAGTGTGACATCACAAGGGGAACTGTTTACTGTCCGACTGAGTGCCACATGGCCAAGGTCAAGGGGTCAGGAGATAGGGCAGCCAGTCTACTGTAGTGCTGGCACCAACCGCTTGTCCAGTCCAGCATACCAAAAAAGATCTTGAAAGGCCCTTGATGATTTGTAAGTCTTTGGTGGTCACGCCAAGCCTCACTGTGTGTTGCCAGCTGTGATGTGTTTGCCAGCGTTGCATGCTGGGAGTCTGGAGGAAACTGTTGCTCTGCTCATGGACTTATTTACATGATGGAGAGATAACTTTGGCTGGACCTGCATAAAGGCCACATGTTCAGATTTTCATCTACTAAAAAGGAGTTTCATACCATTTCAGTTGAGTGAAATAAAAAAAAGCACTCGTACATCATCTATGGTAAATGCAAGCGTCAGCCGCGTATATAATTAATGTAACACATTGTCTGCAAGATTTCATATTTATGAACCTTCTGTTCTATTTTTAATTCTTTCCAATTCATCTTGAAAGTGTACTGGACATGTATAATTATATTCTACATATTTTGTGTGCATACAGTTAGTCACTGCTTCCTTCCTGTGCAGCTGATCTGTATTATTCAGCAACAAAGTTGAATAATAATAGCTTGGTTTTATATGATTTTTGGTAAGACAATTTAATTGTTTGCATGTGACAAGGTCAAGGTTTTAATATAGTTTTACAGTCTTAGGGCATTTCTGATTCATTAGTGTAGAAATTCAGCCATTAAAGTAACATAGTATCATATATTATATCTGTGCTGTGTCTATAAGACAAATTTACACAGCAAAAAATTTTATATATAAAGCAAATTTACAGCAATTTCTTAACTAGAAATCACATTTTTGTTGTTTAGATGTTTTTCCGAAAGCAATTCTTCACAAAGGTACAAGAGCAGGTCGTTTTGCGGGTGATTTTTTCGGTCAAAATTATTATAGATATAGATACAGACAGAGAGGGGGCACGGTGGTGCAGCGGGCTTGGCCGAGTTCCGCTCTCTGGCAGGTCTGTGGTTCGAGTCCCGCTTGGGGTGCCCTGCGGCGGAATGGCGTCCCGTCCTGGGTGTGTCCCCTCCTCCCCAACCTTGCACCCTATGTTGCCAGGTTAGGCTCTGGTTTGCCATGACCCCGCTCAGGACAAGCGGTTTCTGACTGTGTGTGTATGTGTCTTTATAGATATAGATGTATAGATGAAATCACAGAGAGAAGCCCTTGCCTACTGTGCTATCTGACTGTGGGCCGTCCAGCTTGTTCCGGGGCTTTTTCTCCACGGTTGTACCCCAGGGATCCTCAATCTGATGATTATACTTAACTACACATGTGTGAAGCCAGTGCGTGAGACCTGCTGCTTCCCATTTCGCCAGTGCTGTCGAGATATGCAATTACACTGAAAGGCTCTACACTGGAGTATAATTACGGCGACAAAATGCTGCCCATTAATGGCACATGAATGGCTTACAACTCACTGCCATAATTACAAAATAGTTGGGGTGTCATGTGAAGTCATCCATTGTTTCCTTTATTCATCAGCGAGGGAGTAGGACAGAGCTTTACTCCGTTAAGCCCCGTTAAACATCGCACCGCTGCTGTGAAGGTTTCATCTATAATGTCATTACGAGTCCTCTGCTTCAGCTCTAATTAAATACAAAGGCCCCGTAGCATCAGCCTGTTTACGCATCGGCGTTCCTGAAAAGATGCATTAGAGATGTTCTGCAGGCTGCAACGCTGCAGAAAAATCAAGGCAACGTGCAGAAACCACGGAAACGGGAGAGACTCAGGAATGAGAACCGCTGAAACAAGTTGTGTTGCTGCGGTAGGACCGGAAACTTAAAAAGCGGTTAGAAACGCCTAAATCACAAGGTCCTGGGAGTAGCAAAAGCAAGCAGGCCGAGCGCACGCAAAAAGCAGCGTGACCACACTGTCTGAACGGGGGATTCATGACTGACAACCCCTTACACACTCCCAACACTAGCAACGATGCACCTTACATTCTACCGCCACAGCTAGTTCCCATGGAAACTGCCCCCAAAATAGGTTTTGATGGCAACACGGCCTCCCACCTGCAACCACCATTGGTAGAAAAGTGAGGGAGCGCGGGGTGGGGGGGGTTGTCCAACAGGACTGTGAAACTCGGAGGCATCAGAAGGAGGAAAACGCGGCAAACGACATTTTCGAAAGGCAAACCTGCTGCTGACAGACCCTTCGAGGTCCCCAAACACCCTTCTGCGTCCCAGTGCTGCCATTGACTTTCAGTCCTTCGCAGCGGATGGTGTGTTTAATACTTTTTAACCGTACAAGCAGAGCTGTCAAAACGCTGGTCCTCAAAGGGTTGATTGCGGCACCTTTTACGGGAGTTTAATTCGCAGGCGATTGACAGCTGAAAATGCTTTGATTTACATACTGGAATTTCTGAGTTCTCCCTCGACTTACTATGATCTTAGGCTATACAGTCTTTACAGAATCAGTGCAGAAAAAGCCGTAGAGGAGCTGTCTGCTGGGTTGAAGGTACTTGTCGGGCGGTACATCCCCACTCCACTTCGCCTTATGATGTAACTAAGAAAGGCTGTCTGTGCTGAATTCAAAAAAGCAGCCGCAGGTTGAGACAGATCTTTTGCATAATCTCCCAGCAATCAAACTCAGATGCCAGGGGAAGAGATTTCAAACACCAGGGTCTAATACCTTTCTTTGCACACGTTCACCTCCATGAGCTTGATCAGGCTTCTCCAAGGAGGGGAAGAACAGAGACGAGATGAGGGCAAAGCTCAGAGAAAGATAGAAGATGAACTTGAGAGTGAGGGAAAAGGGGGCAGGGCCAGGATAGAAGCAGCATGGTGAGCACACCTGGAGAAAAACACAAGGCAGCTGGCTGAAGTTCAGGAAAAGCACTGCTCCAACAAATGTTGCGCAACATGGTATCCTCAGTTGCCCCCAGATAGGCCTCATTTAAATGATTGCCATGTACATATCACAGTTCCCCTTACTGCAAGAGATCCCAGGAAGACTGGAGACACTCCAGTATAACCTCCCACAGTATGAGTTGAGTGATACAGGCAGAGCAAGGGGGTAGGTGGCTGAGATTCCACTTAACCCAGTCATCACACTTGGAGTGCAGTGAATTTGAAATTGCTTGTGTACCTTTACACCATCTTTCTCCAGGACAGACACCATGTTGAGGAAGTGCATGTTCCTGTGATCCCTCTAGTGCTGCTGCCTTGGCAAATGTTTTGCTGCTGCTGACCTCATAGCTATGCCATGGTGCTTATATTTGCATGCATGATGATATTGAAGTCTGCAGCTTGGTTGGAATCAAGCTGAGTTAGAATCTTACCAGCTGTACTGCCTGTGTCCGTTTCAGATGTTAGGGAGCTAGTAGGGCTTAGAGTGGGAGCTGGAGCAGTTTTTTGTTGGAAGGCAGACACAAAAAACCCCTACCTTTGAGCTCAGATATTGAGACCTCCCTGCCCCCACGTGTGTAGGTAAACTAAGCAAGAGGTTTCTTAATGGCATGATGGGTAGTTGGCTGTAGTCTGGGGAACTCCCGTTCATCAAGAAACCAACCAAAACCCCCTCCCAGTGAGGTGGGAGAAGTACCAAGATCAAGAGGTTTCTTGATGGCAACGCAACTGGATTGCCAAGTTTATGGATCAGACACAAGTACCCAAACTGGTTAACAGAATGCGAATCACGGTTGACCAAGTCAAATCATCCCCACAACAACAAGTTGGAGAAATTAAGCTTTTATTGGGAAGAGTCACACCGTTCCCGCCGACGGCGGCACAACCGGCGTACGACAACCAGCACCGAGACGAACACCCCAAGCACAGCAGAGACCACCACTGCCAGGGTTCCATAAGCGATACTCCGGGGTCCTGCGGAAATAGGATAGCATGTAACAACGGCCCGGCTCATAGAGAAGCCCACAAGGTGCTTCTCACCTTCACCTTTGGACTGCATCATAACTGGTTTAGCAATCTCAGCAGTCATGATCACTTCATAGCTGGAAACAATGATTCTGGTCTGGTTTGACGTTTTCTGTACTGCACCAACATCTCTCCCTATAAGAGAGAAAGCCAGTTAGGTTGTGAAGTGCAGCAGTTAAGCTAGGAGGAGCCAACTTCAGTTGCACCAACTTTTCCTGAAGCATCTCTGTTCACAGTTGTCTGTAGCGGAGGGGTGGCACACAGCTGTACTGCAGTGGATGAACACCTGTCAACAAGCCAGACGTGGGTCAACTAGAGCCATTTCGGGAGAGCATCGGCAACAACTTGTCAGGGTTACGCACCTTCTGCTCCAGATGGTGCAGAGAGGCAGGATCCACAAACGTGAACATCTTGAAGATGAACCTCTTGTAGTGAGTCGGGAAGGAAAGCCCAGAGGAACCATCCACCGGAACCAAGGCGGTCAGGTACTTGTCACCCTGGTAGGGGCACCTACGAGATGCCACATTTGTGTAGGTGAGGAGCAAGAGTAGACCATGAAGGCCAAGCACTGCCATACCGATGGCTAGTTACCCATTAACTATGAGGTTCCATTGAGGCACGCCGAGCGGATCGGGGGTCGACGTCGCCCAACAGTTCTCCAGAAGCAGGACAATGTTGGGGTCAGTCCTGCCCAGGATGCGCACCTCAACGTACACAGGCTGCCGCAGCACCTTGGTAACCGGGTAGTCACTATCCTCATAGTAGGAGGAGTAGGCAGAGACCTCTGGAGACAGGAAGGAGGAGGAGTTACCACAACTTCTCTAGAGCCATCACAGGGAGAGAAGGAGACCACCTTGTACCTTCATCGCATCCTTTTGTATTGCACTGGCCATTTGCCAGTCTCAGTTCCACCCTCAGGGGTCCAGGAGCAGCTACGGGAGGCGGTGGGGCAACGGTGTACACGTCAGCCATCAGGGAAACGAGCTCAGAGCCCAGATACTTGCACTGGAACAAGAGCCTGGGGGGGGGGGGGGGGGGGGGAGAAGAAGCATGCACATAGTCAGACGTGTCACTACTACATGACAAGTGCAACAAGCACAATACTTACTCAAAGGTACTGTCCCTTGTGATGGAGCCCAAGGGTCCAACACCAACTTCATAAGATGAAGTCATCTTGTTCTCATAAATGAGATAGTCCCCAGCCATCTACAGGGGAGATGTGGTGTTATTCACAGCTTATCGCTTTGCCAGTAGTCCACATAATCTACACAGCTTACCGTCGCAACGGTACCACAGGTCGTTACTGGGAAGTTGTAGATGACAAAGGAACCAGTGGAGACCACAGGGCTGCAAGGCACCTCGTTCCCTCCTAATGTGGAGATGGTGGTCAGGTCCAGTTGAGGTACAGTAGAATCCTTGGAGACCACCACCACAAACTGACCATCCCTGGTACACTGCACAGTCACTGGGTGGAGGGGCGGGAAGCAGAGAGTCATCACCCTTCAGCCTCAGGGGAAGAGGTTGGAATCTCAGGAGGAACACCAGGGAGCAGTTACTCACCAACATTCCCATAATAACACTGCTGCCCATCGAAACAGCAGCCAATGGCTTCACAGTTCTCAGGGCTGATTCCCAAGAAGCCACAGGGAACTTTCTCCAACATCTGGCACTTAGTGTCAGTACTCATGAGATTTATAATGGGATCAGGGGGCATCGCTTTCTGTGCCACAACCGTGGCAACCAAGACCGCAAGGAAGGTTCCTTCACACCAAAGCCACTGCGCCATGATGAAACTCCAACCAACAACTCCTTCTTCCCCCCTCCTTTGTCCTTTAAATACCAGCATCGGCTCCTGACGCCAATAAAGCAGCTAATGAGCAATTAGAGCCTTTCGACTAAGAGGGTTTAGTGTTTTGACTTAGGTTTGACTTTGCTTTGACAGTTTAGGAGGTTTTAACGGTAACATTTACCTTTTATCCAGTTAAAGCTATTGATGGTCAATGAGAAAGAGGAGTATTTTTCTTTAATGTGGCCTCAAATTCAGCAATTTGGAAAGTCGTGAACACGGAGTGGGAAATGAAGTGGTAATTACACACATATCGTTGAAGCAGATTTCATCGTGTTGACGGCTAAGTTAAAACTCACATACAGCTGAGGAGTAAATCGATTTCCGGTGAAATAAGAATCATTCAGAGGCCAGCGTATGATGGTGTCTGCTGAAGACCAGCTTTAATATGGATTTTGCGCTCAGAAATGGGATGAATTTTTAAAGAATTTCTAACAGATTATCTCTCCCTCCCGATCAAGAACGGACTCGCTCTACGTCCTTAAAATGAGCCATAAATTAATTTAATAGAAAGTTAAATACATGTCAAATACCACACAATGCTCTTACAGTGGGTGGTGAAACCTACAGTAAACTGAAATAACGTGTTATGAGGCCAGCACTCAGTAAAAACGAAATACGTGCTATAAATATGTGCTTTTTCTTATTTATATTTATATTATTTATGATTACGTTTTCGGTTCTCACACGCACTTAGCATGTCTGTTGTGCGTTATGCTATCCATGGTACATTTTTAGATGTTTTTTTGTTGTTGTTGTTTTGCAGTAGGATAATGTATTGTTACCTAAAGCATTTATTTTAATAATTGCCCTGCCATATAATGGACACCAGCATCATTCCTACCTGCAGTTTGTCCAGTCATCTTCATTGTTCTATTTAGTTATTGTCACATGGCTCTCTGTTATTTGTTTGTTTGCCCAGCTCAGGTCATTACACACCGAAGAAGGTCCATGGCCATGCGTTATAGCACCGATTCTGTGATTACACAGATTAAAAAGCATATACATGGCATATGTATTTAGTGCATACAGTTACTACTACGAGTGCTGAATTCATAAGTTGATTCCATGAATTAATTTACCTTAATTTGTTGTATCTTAATTGAATTGATACATGTGTCTGAGGAGAACGTGAACACACCCACACTTCCTCACTGGTGTTAAACACCATTCCCGTTGGACCAAAAACACTCTTATTGATACCCAGCACTCAAGTTCAAGTTGTTTTTATTGTCATTCCTCTATACAGCTTGTGTACGGTGGAGCGAAATGTCGTATCTTCGGAGACCATGGTGAAACACAGCGCATGGCACAAGACAATAAATAAATACACAGGACAGGACATGGACGCGGGTATGGCAGCGAGCTGTAGGCAGTTGTGGAGTAGTGTAGTGCTGAGTTAATTGTTCGACGGAGCCAGGTGAGCATTGGGAGGCAGTTGGGTGTTGAGTGGCCTGACTGCCTCAGGGAAGAAACTGTTGCGGAGTCTGCCGGTGGCGGCGCGGATGCTCCTGTACCTCCTGCCAGATGGCAACAGGGCGAAGAGTCTACGAGAGGGGTCGTCCGCAACGCTGGCGGCCTTGCGGACGCAGTGGTTTTTGTATGCGGAGCCGATGGCGGGAAGAGGAACTCCCGTGATCTTTCCAGCTGCTCTTACCACTCGCTCTAGGGTCTTGCGGTCTGAGACCGTGCGGTTCCCGTACCACGCGGTGAGACAGCTGGTCAAGACGCTCTCTATCGTCCCCCTGTAGAAAGTAGCGAGGATGGCAGGGGGGGAGTTTGGCTCTCTTCGGCCTCCGAAAGAAGCGGAGACGCTGCTGGGCCTTCTTGGCTAGGCAGGTGGTGTTCAGGGTCCAGGAGAGGTCCTCTGTCATGTGCACACCAAGAAACTTGGAGCTTTGGACTCTCTCCTCAGCTGTTCCATTGATGTGCAGAGGTGAGTGGTCTACTCAGGTCCTCCTGAAGTCAACAACCATCTCTTTAGTCTTATCAACAACAAGAGATAGATTGTTGTCTCTGCACCATTCTGCAAGCTGGTTCACCTCCTCTCTGTCAGCTGACTCATCATTGTTACCGATGAGGCCCACAACTGTAGTGTCGCCAGCAAACTTGATGATATGATTTGAACTGTACTTTGCAGCACAGACGTGAGTCAGCAGGGTAAACAGCAGTGGACCGAGCACACAGGCCTGGGGAGCGCCGGCGTTCAGCGTGGTGGTGCTGGAGGTGGAGTGGCCGATCTTGACGCGCTGCGGTCTCCCAGTCAAAAAGTCCAGGATCCAGTTGCAGAGGGGAGGGAGGTAGTCAGACCCAGCAGGCTCAGCTTTGTAATCAATTTCTGAGGAATTATTGTGTCGAATGCTGAACTCAAGTCAACGAACAGCATCCTTACATAGTTGTCCTTTTTGCCCGGATGGTAGCAGATATGGCATCTTCTGTTGAACGGTTGGGATGGTAGGCAACCTGGAATGGGTCCAGCGTAGTTGGAAGACTGCTCTTTATGTGTTGCGTGACTAGCCGCTCGAAGCACTTCATGATGATAGGCGTGACTGCAACCGGTCCGTAGTCATTCAGAGAGGACACCGATGATTTCTTTGCCACGGGGATGATTGCGGTCGTCTTGAAGCACAAAGGGACAACTGCCTGACTCAGGGAAATGTCGAAGATGCCCGTGAAGACACGCGCAAACCGAAAAGCACATTCCGAGTACCCGGCCGGGTACGTTGTCAGGACCCGCAGCTTTCTGTGGATTGACTCTGGAAAGCGTCTTCCTGACATCTGCTGCAGACAGACAAAGTACCCGGTCGGTAGGAGCTGGGGTGGCCTTACCTGCTGGCATGTTGTTCTGCGCTTCGAACCCTACGTAGAAATCAACGCGTCCGGGAGCGAGGAGTCGCCGACAAGTAACGTAGCTCCGTAGTCTGCGATAGCCTGAATGCCTTGCCACATGCGCTTTGTGTCCTTGGAGTTTAGAAAATGATGGTGGATTCTTCCTGCGTATTTGCGCTTCGCCTCTCAGAGAGACCAGGGCAGATGGGCCCTTGCTGTGCGATATGCTGCCTTGTCACCAGACCTGAAGGCACCCTCTCGGCTTTTCAGCAGCCATCCACAGTTTCTGGTTTGCACGTGTGGTAAATGGTCTCGAAGGAAGTCACATCATCTATGCACTTGCTGATGTAGCCAGTTACCGATTCTGCCTATTCCTCCACATCTGTCACGTAGCAACCTCTCTGAACATCTTCCAGTCTGTGTGTTCAAAGCAGTCCTGAGATGGCTCCCTCAGACTAAAGTTCTCACCTCTTTCGGGAGTGGTCTTATGTTGGCATTAAGCATAACAGTGATGTGGTTCAAGTAGCTGAGGTGGGGGCAGGGGATAGCCTTGTAAGCACCGGGAATGTTTGTACTACATGTTGCGAGATCAACATGCTGGTGGAGTTTTGGCAAAACTGAGTTCAGAGTGGTGTGGTTAAAAGTCCCCAGTGACAATTTGGGGGGGAAGAAACCACCCCCCCCCCATGTGCTATTTGCAAGTTGCCAATAGCCCTGTAGAGTCCACTTAGTGCTTCCCTTGCATTAGCACCTGATGAAATGCACATGGCTGTAAATGCTGGGCAGGTACTATTAAATTCTACCAGTGACAAAAGGGAGCCAAAACAGGATTTCTGCACAATTTGTTTGTAAACATAGACCACCACTGCCCGTCTTACCAGACAGGGATGCCATCCTGCCTGGACTATGCATAGTTAGCCTAGCTCGTGGCATGGCTGCCTCGGGAGCGCGGTCATTAAGCCACATTTCCATCAAGACTGAAACACAGCAGTCTCATTTCATGATGGGTAGTTGGCTGTAGTCTGGGGAACTCCCGTTCATCAAGAAACCAACCAAAACCCCCTCCCAGTGAGGTGGGAGAAGTACCAAGATCAAGAGGTTTCTTGATGGCAACGCAACTGGATTGCCAAGTTTATGGATCAGACACAAGTACCCAAACTGGTTAACAGAATGCGAATCACGGTTGACCAAGTCAAATCATCCCCACAACAACAAGTTGGAGAAATTAAGCTTTTATTGGGAAGAATCACACCGTTCCCGCCGACGGCGGCACAACCGGCGTACGACAACCAGCACCGAGACGAACACCCCAAGCACAGCAGAGACCACCACTGCCAGGGTTCCATAAGCGATACTCCGGGGTCCTGCGGAAATAGGATAGCATGTAACAACGGCCCGGCTCATAGAGAAGCCCACAAGGTGCTTCTCACCTTCACCTTTGGACTGCATCATAACTGGTTTAGCAATCTCAGCAGTCATGATCACTTCATAGCTGGAAACAATGATTCTGGTCTGGTTTGACGTTTTCTGTACTGCACCAACATCTCTCCCTATAAGAGAGAAAGCCAGTTAGGTTGTGAAGTGCAGCAGTTAAGCTAGGAGGAGCCAACTTCAGTTGCACCAACTTTTCCTGAAGCATCTCTGTTCACAGTTGTCTGTAGCGGAGGGGTGGCACACAGCTGTACTGCAGTGGATGAACACCTGTCAACAAGCCAGACGTGGGTCAACTAGAGCCATTTCGGGAGAGCATCGGCAACAACTTGTCAGGGTTACGCACCTTCTGCTCCAGATGGTGCAGAGAGGCAGGATCCACAAACGTGAACATCTTGAAGATGAACCTCTTGTAGTGAGTCGGGAAGGAAAGCCCAGAGGAACCATCCACCGGAACCAAGGCGGTCAGGTACTTGTCACCCTGGTAGGGGCACCTACGAGATGCCACATTTGTGTAGGTGAGGAGCAAGAGTAGACCATGAAGGCCAAGCACTGCCATACCGATGGCTAGTTACCCATTAACTATGAGGTTCCATTGAGGCACGCCGAGCGGATCGGGGGTCGACGTCGCCCAACAGTTCTCCAGAAGCAGGACAATGTTGGGGTCAGTCCTGCCCAGGATGCGCACCTCAACGTACACAGGCTGCCGCAGCACCTTGGTAACCGGGTAGTCACTATCCTCATAGTAGGAGGAGTAGGCAGAGACCTCTGGAGACAGGAAGGAGGAGGAGTTACCACAACTTCTCTAGAGCCATCACAGGGAGAGAAGGAGACCACCTTGTACCTTCATCGCATCCTTTTGTATTGCACTGGCCATTTGCCAGTCTCAGTTCCACCCTCAGGGGTCCAGGAGCAGCTACGGGAGGCGGTGGGGCAACGGTGTACACGTCAGCCATCAGGGAAACGAGCTCAGAGCCCAGATACTTGCACTGGAACAAGAGCCTGGGGGGGGGGGGGGGGGAGAAGAAGCATGCACATAGTCAGACGTGTCACTACTACATGACAAGTGCAACAAGCACAATACTTACTCAAAGGTACTGTCCCTTGTGATGGAGCCCAAGGGTCCAACACCAACTTCATAAGATGAAGTCATCTTGTTCTCATAAATGAGATAGTCCCCAGCCATCTACAGGGGAGATGTGGTGTTATTCACAGCTTATCGCTTTGCCAGTAGTCCACATAATCTACACAGCTTACCGTCGCAACGGTACCACAGGTCGTTACTGGGAAGTTGTAGATGACAAAGGAACCAGTGGAGACCACAGGGCTGCAAGGCACCTCGTTCCCTCCTAATGTGGAGATGGTGGTCAGGTCCAGTTGAGGTACAGTAGAATCCTTGGAGACCACCACCACAAACTGACCATCCCTGGTACACTGCACAGTCACTGGGTGGAGGGGCGGGAAGCAGAGAGTCATCACCCTTCAGCCTCAGGGGAAGAGGTTGGAATCTCAGGAGGAACACCAGGGAGCAGTTACTCACCAACATTCCCATAATAACACTGCTGCCCATCGAAACAGCAGCCAATGGCTTCACAGTTCTCAGGGCTGATTCCCAAGAAGCCACAGGGAACTTTCTCCAACATCTGGCACTTAGTGTCAGTACTCATGAGATTTATAATGGGATCAGGGGGCATCGCTTTCTGTGCCACAACCGTGGCAACCAAGACCGCAAGGAAGGTTCCTTCACACCAAAGCCACTGCGCCATGATGAAACTCCAACCAACA
The DNA here is from genome assembly GCF_900964775.1 of Scleropages formosus. Lineage (NCBI taxonomy): Eukaryota > Metazoa > Chordata > Actinopteri > Osteoglossiformes > Osteoglossidae > Scleropages > Scleropages formosus. The sequence goes on along the minus strand of NC_041828.1, from coordinate 4,279,671 downwards.
ACTCCTTCTTCCCCCCTCCTTTGTCCTTTAAATACCAGCATCGGCTCCTGACGCCAATAAAGCAGCTAATGAGCAATTAGAGCCTTTCGACTAAGAGGGTTTAGTGTTTTGACTTAGGTTTGACTTTGCTTTGACAGTTTAGGAGGTTTTAACGGTAACATTTACCTTTTATCCAGTTAAAGCTATTGATGGTCAATGAGAAAGAGGAGTATTTTTCTTTAATGTGGCCTCAAATTCAGCAATTTGGAAAGTCGTGAACACGGAGTGGGAAATGAAGTGGTAATTACACACATATCGTTGAAGCAGATTTCATCGTGTTGACGGCTAAGTTAAAACTCACATACAGCTGAGGAGTAAATCGATTTCCGGTGAAATAAGAATCATTCAGAGGCCAGCGTATGATGGTGTCTGCTGAAGACCAGCTTTAATATGGATTTTGCGCTCAGAAATGGGATGAATTTTTAAAGAATTTCTAACAGATTATCTCTCCCTCCCGATCAAGAACGGACTCGCTCTACGTCCTTAAAATGAGCCATAAATTAATTTAATAGAAAGTTAAATACATGTCAAATACCACACAATGCTCTTACAGTGGGTGGTGAAACCTACAGTAAACTGAAATAACGTGTTATGAGGCCAGCACTCAGTAAAAACGAAATACGTGCTATAAATATGTGCTTTTTCTTATTTATATTTATATTATTTATGATTACGTTTTCGGTTCTCACACGCACTTAGCATGTCTGTTGTGCGTTATGCTATCCATGGTACATTTTTAGATGTTTTTTTGTTGTTGTTGTTTTGCAGTGGATAATGTATTGTTACCTAAAGCATTTATTTTAATAATTGCCCTGCCATATAATGGACACCAGCATCATTCCTACCTGCAGTTTGTCCAGTCATCTTCATTGTTCTATTTAGTTATTGTCACATGGCTCTCTGTTATTTGTTTGTTTGCCCAGCTCAGGTCATTACACACCGAAGAAGGTCCATGGCCATGCGTTATAGCACCGATTCTGTGATTACACAGATTAAAAAGCATATACATGGCATATGTATTTAGTGCATACAGTTACTACTACGAGTGCTGAATTCATAAGTTGATTCCATGAATTAATTTACCTTAATTTGTTGTATCTTAATTGAATTGATACATGTGTCTGAGGAGAACGTGAACACACCCACACTTCCTCACTGGTGTTAAACACCATTCCCGTTGGACCAAAAACACTCTTATTGATACCCAGCACTCAAGTTCAAGTTGTTTTTATTGTCATTCCTCTATACAGCTTGTGTACGGTGGAGCGAAATGTCGTATCTTCGGAGACCATGGTGAAACACAGCGCATGGCACAAGACAATAAATAAATACACAGGACAGGACATGGACGCGGGTATGGCAGCGAGCTGTAGGCAGTTGTGGAGTAGTGTAGTGCTGAGTTAATTGTTCGACGGAGCCAGGTGAGCATTGGGAGGCAGTTGGGTGTTGAGTGGCCTGACTGCCTCAGGGAAGAAACTGTTGCGGAGTCTGCCGGTGGCGGCGCGGATGCTCCTGTACCTCCTGCCAGATGGCAACAGGGCGAAGAGTCTACGAGAGGGGTCGTCCGCAACGCTGGCGGCCTTGCGGACGCAGTGGTTTTTGTATGCGGAGCCGATGGCGGGAAGAGGAACTCCCGTGATCTTTCCAGCTGCTCTTACCACTCGCTCTAGGGTCTTGCGGTCTGAGACCGTGCGGTTCCCGTACCACGCGGTGAGACAGCTGGTCAAGACGCTCTCTATCGTCCCCCTGTAGAAAGTAGCGAGGATGGCAGGGGGGGAGTTTGGCTCTCTTCGGCCTCCGAAAGAAGCGGAGACGCTGCTGGGCCTTCTTGGCTAGGCAGGTGGTGTTCAGGGTCCAGGAGAGGTCCTCTGTCATGTGCACACCAAGAAACTTGGAGCTTTGGACTCTCTCCTCAGCTGTTCCATTGATGTGCAGAGGTGAGTGGTCTACTCAGGTCCTCCTGAAGTCAACAACCATCTCTTTAGTCTTATCAACAACAAGAGATAGATTGTTGTCTCTGCACCATTCTGCAAGCTGGTTCACCTCCTCTCTGTCAGCTGACTCATCATTGTTACCGATGAGGCCCACAACTGTAGTGTCGCCAGCAAACTTGATGATATGATTTGAACTGTACTTTGCAGCACAGACGTGAGTCAGCAGGGTAAACAGCAGTGGACCGAGCACACAGGCCTGGGGAGCGCCGGCGTTCAGCGTGGTGGTGCTGGAGGTGGAGTGGCCGATCTTGACGCGCTGCGGTCTCCCAGTCAAAAAGTCCAGGATCCAGTTGCAGAGGGGAGGGAGGTAGTCAGACCCAGCAGGCTCAGCTTTGTAATCAATTTCTGAGGAATTATTGTGTCGAATGCTGAACTCAAGTCAACGAACAGCATCCTTACATAGTTGTCCTTTTTGCCCGGATGGTAGCAGATATGGCATCTTCTGTTGAACGGTTGGGATGGTAGGCAACCTGGAATGGGTCCAGCGTAGTTGGAAGACTGCTCTTTATGTGTTGCGTGACTAGCCGCTCGAAGCACTTCATGATGATAGGCGTGACTGCAACCGGTCCGTAGTCATTCAGAGAGGACACCGATGATTTCTTTGCCACGGGGATGATTGCGGTCGTCTTGAAGCACAAAGGGACAACTGCCTGACTCAGGGAAATGTCGAAGATGCCCGTGAAGACACGCGCAAACCGAAAAGCACATTCCGAGTACCCGGCCGGGTACGTTGTCAGGACCCGCAGCTTTCTGTGGATTGACTCTGGAAAGCGTCTTCCTGACATCTGCTGCAGACAGACAAAGTACCCGGTCGGTAGGAGCTGGGGTGGCCTTACCTGCTGGCATGTTGTTCTGCGCTTCGAACCCTACGTAGAAATCAACGCGTCCGGGAGCGAGGAGTCGCCGACAAGTAACGTAGCTCCGTAGTCTGCGATAGCCTGAATGCCTTGCCACATGCGCTTTGTGTCCTTGGAGTTTAGAAAATGATGGTGGATTCTTCCTGCGTATTTGCGCTTCGCCTCTCAGAGAGACCAGGGCAGATGGGCCCTTGCTGTGCGATATGCTGCCTTGTCACCAGACCTGAAGGCACCCTCTCGGCTTTTCAGCAGCCATCCACAGTTTCTGGTTTGCACGTGTGGTAAATGGTCTCGAAGGAAGTCACATCATCTATGCACTTGCTGATGTAGCCAGTTACCGATTCTGCCTATTCCTCCACATCTGTCACGTAGCAACCTCTCTGAACATCTTCCAGTCTGTGTGTTCAAAGCAGTCCTGAGATGGCTCCCTCAGACTAAAGTTCTCACCTCTTTCGGGAGTGGTCTTATGTTGGCATTAAGCATAACAGTGATGTGGTTCAAGTAGCTGAGGTGGGGGCAGGGGATAGCCTTGTAAGCACCGGGAATGTTTGTACTACATGTTGCGAGATCAACATGCTGGTGGAGTTTTGGCAAAACTGAGTTCAGAGTGGTGTGGTTAAAAGTCCCCAGTGACAATTTGGGGGGGAAGAAACCACCCCCCCCCCCCATGTGCTATTTGCAAGTTGCCAATAGCCCTGTAGAGTCCACTTAGTGCTTCCCTTGCATTAGCACCTGATGAAATGCACATGGCTGTAAATGCTGGGCAGGTACTATTAAATTCTACCAGTGACAAAAGGGAGCCAAAACAGGATTTCTGCACAATTTGTTTGTAAACATAGACCACCACTGCCCGTCTTACCAGACAGGGATGCCATCCTGCCTGGACTATGCATAGTTAGCCTAGCTCGTGGCATGGCTGCCTCGGGAGCGCGGTCATTAAGCCACATTTCCATCAAGACTGAAACACAGCAGTCTCATTTCATGATGGGTAGTTGGCTGTAGTCTGGGGAACTCCCGTTCATCAAGAAACCAACCAAAACCCCCTCCCAGTGAGGTGGGAGAAGTACCAAGATCAAGAGGTTTCTTGATGGCAACGCAACTGGATTGCCAAGTTTATGGATCAGACACAAGTACCCAAACTGGTTAACAGAATGCGAATCACGGTTGACCAAGTCAAATCATCCCCACAACAACAAGTTGGAGAAATTAAGCTTTTATTGGGAAGAGTCACACCGTTCCCGCCGACGGCGGCACAACCGGCGTACGACAACCAGCACCGAGACGAACACCCCAAGCACAGCAGAGACCACCACTGCCAGGGTTCCATAAGCGATACTCCGGGGTCCTGCGGAAATAGGATAGCATGTAACAACGGCCCGGCTCATAGAGAAGCCCACAAGGTGCTTCTCACCTTCACCTTTGGACTGCATCATAACTGGTTTAGCAATCTCAGCAGTCATGATCACTTCATAGCTGGAAACAATGATTCTGGTCTGGTTTGACGTTTTCTGTACTGCACCAACATCTCTCCCTATAAGAGAGAAAGCCAGTTAGGTTGTGAAGTGCAGCAGTTAAGCTAGGAGGAGCCAACTTCAGTTGCACCAACTTTTCCTGAAGCATCTCTGTTCACAGTTGTCTGTAGCGGAGGGGTGGCACACAGCTGTACTGCAGTGGATGAACACCTGTCAACAAGCCAGACGTGGGTCAACTAGAGCCATTTCGGGAGAGCATCGGCAACAACTTGTCAGGGTTACGCACCTTCTGCTCCAGATGGTGCAGAGAGGCAGGATCCACAAACGTGAACATCTTGAAGATGAACCTCTTGTAGTGAGTCGGGAAGGAAAGCCCAGAGGAACCATCCACCGGAACCAAGGCGGTCAGGTACTTGTCACCCTGGTAGGGGCACCTACGAGATGCCACATTTGTGTAGGTGAGGAGCAAGAGTAGACCATGAAGGCCAAGCACTGCCATACCGATGGCTAGTTACCCATTAACTATGAGGTTCCATTGAGGCACGCCGAGCGGATCGGGGGTCGACGTCGCCCAACAGTTCTCCAGAAGCAGGACAATGTTGGGGTCAGTCCTGCCCAGGATGCGCACCTCAACGTACACAGGCTGCCGCAGCACCTTGGTAACCGGGTAGTCACTATCCTCATAGTAGGAGGAGTAGGCAGAGACCTCTGGAGACAGGAAGGAGGAGGAGTTACCACAACTTCTCTAGAGCCATCACAGGGAGAGAAGGAGACCACCTTGTACCTTCATCGCATCCTTTTGTATTGCACTGGCCATTTGCCAGTCTCAGTTCCACCCTCAGGGGTCCAGGAGCAGCTACGGGAGGCGGTGGGGCAACGGTGTACACGTCAGCCATCAGGGAAACGAGCTCAGAGCCCAGATACTTGCACTGGAACAAGAGCCTGGGGGGGGGGGGGGGGGGGAAGAAGCATGCACATAGTCAGACGTGTCACTACTACATGACAAGTGCAACAAGCACAATACTTACTCAAAGGTACTGTCCCTTGTGATGGAGCCCAAGGGTCCAACACCAACTTCATAAGATGAAGTCATCTTGTTCTCATAAATGAGATAGTCCCCAGCCATCTACAGGGGAGATGTGGTGTTATTCACAGCTTATCGCTTTGCCAGTAGTCCACATAATCTACACAGCTTACCGTCGCAACGGTACCACAGGTCGTTACTGGGAAGTTGTAGATGACAAAGGAACCAGTGGAGACCACAGGGCTGCAAGGCACCTCGTTCCCTCCTAATGTGGAGATGGTGGTCAGGTCCAGTTGAGGTACAGTAGAATCCTTGGAGACCACCACCACAAACTGACCATCCCTGGTACACTGCACAGTCACTGGGTGGAGGGGCGGGAAGCAGAGAGTCATCACCCTTCAGCCTCAGGGGAAGAGGTTGGAATCTCAGGAGGAACACCAGGGAGCAGTTACTCACCAACATTCCCATAATAACACTGCTGCCCATCGAAACAGCAGCCAATGGCTTCACAGTTCTCAGGGCTGATTCCCAAGAAGCCACAGGGAACTTTCTCCAACATCTGGCACTTAGTGTCAGTACTCATGAGATTTATAATGGGATCAGGGGGCATCGCTTTCTGTGCCACAACCGTGGCAACCAAGACCGCAAGGAAGGTTCCTTCACACCAAAGCCACTGCGCCATGATGAAACTCCAACCAACAACTCCTTCTTCCCCCCTCCTTTGTCCTTTAAATACCAGCATCGGCTCCTGACGCCAATAAAGCAGCTAATGAGCAATTAGAGCCTTTCGACTAAGAGGGTTTAGTGTTTTGACTTAGGTTTGACTTTGCTTTGACAGTTTAGGAGGTTTTAACGGTAACATTTACCTTTTATCCAGTTAAAGCTATTGATGGTCAATGAGAAAGAGGAGTATTTTTCTTTAATGTGGCCTCAAATTCAGCAATTTGGAAAGTCGTGAACACGGAGTGGGAAATGAAGTGGTAATTACACACATATCGTTGAAGCAGATTTCATCGTGTTGACGGCTAAGTTAAAACTCACATACAGCTGAGGAGTAAATCGATTTCCGGTGAAATAAGAATCATTCAGAGGCCAGCGTATGATGGTGTCTGCTGAAGACCAGCTTTAATATGGATTTTGCGCTCAGAAATGGGATGAATTTTTAAAGAATTTCTAACAGATTATCTCTCCCTCCCGATCAAGAACGGACTCGCTCTACGTCCTTAAAATGAGCCATAAATTAATTTAATAGAAAGTTAAATACATGTCAAATACCACACAATGCTCTTACAGTGGGTGGTGAAACCTACAGTAAACTGAAATAACGTGTTATGAGGCCAGCACTCAGTAAAAACGAAATACGTGCTATAAATATGTGCTTTTTCTTATTTATATTTATATTATTTATGATTACGTTTTCGGTTCTCACACGCACTTAGCATGTCTGTTGTGCGTTATGCTATCCATGGTACATTTTTAGATGTTTTTTTGTTGTTGTTGTTTTGCAGTGGATAATGTATTGTTACCTAAAGCATTTATTTTAATAATTGCCCTGCCATATAATGGACACCAGCATCATTCCTACCTGCAGTTTGTCCAGTCATCTTCATTGTTCTATTTAGTTATTGTCACATGGCTCTCTGTTATTTGTTTGTTTGCCCAGCTCAGGTCATTACACACCGAAGAAGGTCCATGGCCATGCGTTATAGCACCGATTCTGTGATTACACAGATTAAAAAGCATATACATGGCATATGTATTTAGTGCATACAGTTACTACTACGAGTGCTGAATTCATAAGTTGATTCCATGAATTAATTTACCTTAATTTGTTGTATCTTAATTGAATTGATACATGTGTCTGAGGAGAACGTGAACACACCCACACTTCCTCACTGGTGTTAAACACCATTCCCGTTGGACCAAAAACACTCTTATTGATACCCAGCACTCAAGTTCAAGTTGTTTTTATTGTCATTCCTCTATACAGCTTGTGTACGGTGGAGCGAAATGTCGTATCTTCGGAGACCATGGTGAAACACAGCGCATGGCACAAGACAATAAATAAATACACAGGACAGGACATGGACGCGGGTATGGCAGCGAGCTGTAGGCAGTTGTGGAGTAGTGTAGTGCTGAGTTAATTGTTCGACGGAGCCAGGTGAGCATTGGGAGGCAGTTGGGTGTTGAGTGGCCTGACTGCCTCAGGGAAGAAACTGTTGCGGAGTCTGCCGGTGGCGGCGCGGATGCTCCTGTACCTCCTGCCAGATGGCAACAGGGCGAAGAGTCTACGAGAGGGGTCGTCCGCAACGCTGGCGGCCTTGCGGACGCAGTGGTTTTTGTATGCGGAGCCGATGGCGGGAAGAGGAACTCCCGTGATCTTTCCAGCTGCTCTTACCACTCGCTCTAGGGTCTTGCGGTCTGAGACCGTGCGGTTCCCGTACCACGCGGTGAGACAGCTGGTCAAGACGCTCTCTATCGTCCCCCTGTAGAAAGTAGCGAGGATGGCAGGGGGGGAGTTTGGCTCTCTTCGGCCTCCGAAAGAAGCGGAGACGCTGCTGGGCCTTCTTGGCTAGGCAGGTGGTGTTCAGGGTCCAGGAGAGGTCCTCTGTCATGTGCACACCAAGAAACTTGGAGCTTTGGACTCTCTCCTCAGCTGTTCCATTGATGTGCAGAGGTGAGTGGTCTACTCAGGTCCTCCTGAAGTCAACAACCATCTCTTTAGTCTTATCAACAACAAGAGATAGATTGTTGTCTCTGCACCATTCTGCAAGCTGGTTCACCTCCTCTCTGTCAGCTGACTCATCATTGTTACCGATGAGGCCCACAACTGTAGTGTCGCCAGCAAACTTGATGATATGATTTGAACTGTACTTTGCAGCACAGACGTGAGTCAGCAGGGTAAACAGCAGTGGACCGAGCACACAGGCCTGGGGAGCGCCGGCGTTCAGCGTGGTGGTGCTGGAGGTGGAGTGGCCGATCTTGACGCGCTGCGGTCTCCCAGTCAAAAAGTCCAGGATCCAGTTGCAGAGGGGAGGGAGGTAGTCAGACCCAGCAGGCTCAGCTTTGTAATCAATTTCTGAGGAATTATTGTGTCGAATGCTGAACTCAAGTCAACGAACAGCATCCTTACATAGTTGTCCTTTTTGCCCGGATGGTAGCAGATATGGCATCTTCTGTTGAACGGTTGGGATGGTAGGCAACCTGGAATGGGTCCAGCGTAGTTGGAAGACTGCTCTTTATGTGTTGCGTGACTAGCCGCTCGAAGCACTTCATGATGATAGGCGTGACTGCAACCGGTCCGTAGTCATTCAGAGAGGACACCGATGATTTCTTTGCCACGGGGATGATTGCGGTCGTCTTGAAGCACAAAGGGACAACTGCCTGACTCAGGGAAATGTCGAAGATGCCCGTGAAGACACGCGCAAACCGAAAAGCACATTCCGAGTACCCGGCCGGGTACGTTGTCAGGACCCGCAGCTTTCTGTGGATTGACTCTGGAAAGCGTCTTCCTGACATCTGCTGCAGACAGACAAAGTACCCGGTCGGTAGGAGCTGGGGTGGCCTTACCTGCTGGCATGTTGTTCTGCGCTTCGAACCCTACGTAGAAATCAACGCGTCCGGGAGCGAGGAGTCGCCGACAAGTAACGTAGCTCCGTAGTCTGCGATAGCCTGAATGCCTTGCCACATGCGCTTTGTGTCCTTGGAGTTTAGAAAATGATGGTGGATTCTTCCTGCGTATTTGCGCTTCGCCTCTCAGAGAGACCAGGGCAGATGGGCCCTTGCTGTGCGATATGCTGCCTTGTCACCAGACCTGAAGGCACCCTCTCGGCTTTTCAGCAGCCATCCACAGTTTCTGGTTTGCACGTGTGGTAAATGGTCTCGAAGGAAGTCACATCATCTATGCACTTGCTGATGTAGCCAGTTACCGATTCTGCCTATTCCTCCACATCTGTCACGTAGCAACCTCTCTGAACATCTTCCAGTCTGTGTGTTCAAAGCAGTCCTGAGATGGCTCCCTCAGACTAAAGTTCTCACCTCTTTCGGGAGTGGTCTTATGTTGGCATTAAGCATAACAGTGATGTGGTTCAAGTAGCTGAGGTGGGGGCAGGGGATAGCCTTGTAAGCACCGGGAATGTTTGTACTACATGTTGCGAGATCAACATGCTGGTGGAGTTTTGGCAAAACTGAGTTCAGAGTGGTGTGGTTAAAAGTCCCCAGTGACAATTTGGGGGGGAAGAAACCACCCCCCCCCCCCATGTGCTATTTGCAAGTTGCCAATAGCCCTGTAGAGTCCACTTAGTGCTTCCCTTGCATTAGCACCTGATGAAATGCACATGGCTGTAAATGCTGGGCAGGTACTATTAAATTCTACCAGTGACAAAAGGGAGCCAAAACAGGATTTCTGCACAATTTGTTTGTAAACATAGACCACCACTGCCCGTCTTACCAGACAGGGATGCCATCCTGCCTGGACTATGCATAGTTAGCCTAGCTCGTGGCATGGCTGCCTCGGGAGCGCGGTCATTAAGCCACATTTCCATCAAGACTGAAACACAGCAGTCTCATTTCATGATGGGTAGTTGGCTGTAGTCTGGGGAACTCCCGTTCATCAAGAAACCAACCAAAACCCCCTCCCAGTGAGGTGGGAGAAGTACCAAGATCAAGAGGTTTCTTGATGGCAACGCAACTGGATTGCCAAGTTTATGGATCAGACACAAGTACCCAAACTGGTTAACAGAATGCGAATCACGGTTGACCAAGTCAAATCATCCCCACAACAACAAGTTGGAGAAATTAAGCTTTTATTGGGAAGAGTCACACCGTTCCCGCCGACGGCGGCACAACCGGCGTACGACAACCAGCACCGAGACGAACACCCCAAGCACAGCAGAGACCACCACTGCCAGGGTTCCATAAGCGATACTCCGGGGTCCTGCGGAAATAGGATAGCATGTAACAACGGCCCGGCTCATAGAGAAGCCCACAAGGTGCTTCTCACCTTCACCTTTGGACTGCATCATAACTGGTTTAGCAATCTCAGCAGTCATGATCACTTCATAGCTGGAAACAATGATTCTGGTCTGGTTTGACGTTTTCTGTACTGCACCAACATCTCTCCCTATAAGAGAGAAAGCCAGTTAGGTTGTGAAGTGCAGCAGTTAAGCTAGGAGGAGCCAACTTCAGTTGCACCAACTTTTCCTGAAGCATCTCTGTTCACAGTTGTCTGTAGCGGAGGGGTGGCACACAGCTGTACTGCAGTGGATGAACACCTGTCAACAAGCCAGACGTGGGTCAACTAGAGCCATTTCGGGAGAGCATCGGCAACAACTTGTCAGGGTTACGCACCTTCTGCTCCAGATGGTGCAGAGAGGCAGGATCCACAAACGTGAACATCTTGAAGATGAACCTCTTGTAGTGAGTCGGGAAGGAAAGCCCAGAGGAACCATCCACCGGAACCAAGGCGGTCAGGTACTTGTCACCCTGGTAGGGGCACCTACGAGATGCCACATTTGTGTAGGTGAGGAGCAAGAGTAGACCATGAGGCCAAGCACTGCCATACCGATGGCTAGTTACCCATTAACTATGAGGTTCCATTGAGGCACGCCGAGCGGATCGGGGGTCGACGTCGCCCAACAGTTCTCCAGAAGCAGGACAATGTTGGGGTCAGTCCTGCCCAGGATGCGCACCTCAACGTACACAGGCTGCCGCAGCACCTTGGTAACCGGGTAGTCACTATCCTCATAGTAGGAGGAGTAGGCAGAGACCTCTGGAGACAGGAAGGAGGAGGAGTTACCACAACTTCTCTAGAGCCATCACAGGGAGAGAAGGAGACCACCTTGTACCTTCATCGCATCCTTTTGTATTGCACTGGCCATTTGCCAGTCTCAGTTCCACCCTCAGGGGTCCAGGAGCAGCTACGGGAGGCGGTGGGGCAACGGTGTACACGTCAGCCATCAGGGAAACGAGCTCAGAGCCCAGATACTTGCACTGGAACAAGAGCCTGGGGGGGGGGGGTGGGGGAGAAGAAGCATGCACATAGTCGAGGTCACTACTACATGACAAGTGCAACAGCACAATACTTACTCAAAGGTACTGTCCCTTGTGATGGAGCCCAAGGGTCCAACACCAACTTCATAAGATGAAGTCATCTTGTTTCATAAATGAGATCCCCAGCCATCTACAGGGGAGATGTGGTGTTATTCACAGCTTTATCGCTTTGCAGTAGTCCACATAATCTACACAGCTTACCGTCGCAACGGTACCACAGGTCGTTACTGGGAAGTTGTAGATGACAAAGAACCTGGAGACCCAGGGCGCAAGGCACCTCGTTCCCTCCTAATGTGGAGATGGTGGTCAGGTCCAGTTGAGGTACAGTAGAATCCTTGGAGACCACCACCACAAACTGACCATCCCTGGTACACTGCACAGTCACTGGGTTGGAGGGGC